>NC_081842.1:66517500-66857197 GCF_963259705.1 Myotis daubentonii | reverse complement strand
AATCTCCAATTAAAATAATCCAGTTGCTCACTGTGGCTTTGTACATAGTTAATGTGGTCCACAGAGCAGCCATGTTGGCATCACCTGGGAACTTGTTTCACATGCAAACTCTTCATCCCAGCCCAGACATTTAATCAGAAGCTCTGGGGGCAGGGCCCAGCAAGCTGTGTTTTAATAAATCTGCCAGATATTTCTGATGTGAAATTTGAGAAGCATGTGTCAGTGGTTTCGCTAAAAACTTCAGAACATCTCAAGGTGATCTTTAGCCCAATCTGTTTTAGAAATGCATACTAGTAAATGAGTAACTTAATCTGCTTAATTATTTGCTAGGATTTTTTGTTTGGTGGCATCTCAGTTTTGTTTTGCTGAAGGAAGCATTTTGAAAGAGTGCATTACTTTGCTCAATTTTCAGTATTTGCTTAGAATTTTAATGACTAAACTTAAATATTTTGAGGTTTATAACCTCCACAAGTTTTCCTAAAATTCCTAATCACTGTATATATAGTTTTAAAATTTATCAGTTTAACTAAATCTCCTCATAGCAGCCTTTTATATCTTGTATAATTGGTAATTTAGCAATACTACTAGTATTTACATTAGCCAAAGAGTCAGATCTTAATCTTAGAAGCATGGCATTAACTTGTTATAGGCAGTGGCATTTACCAATACTCCTGATTTTGCTGGATTTTAATGCTGGTGTGGAGAGGATCAACTTTAAAAAACAAACTAACACACACACACACACACACACACTCACACACTTGTTGGCGTTATCCCTCCCTCCCCTTTGTCCAACATCTGATTAATCACCAATTTTCCATCAGTACTACCTCTTAATATTTTTGAATCTACCTACTTCTTTCTCTTAATACTGTCATCTTTTGGTCTGGGCCACCGTCAGTTTTCCCTTGGATTTCCAACTGATTTATCTGAATCCATTCTCCCAGTGTGAATAAAGATACAACTGATCATGCCCCTTCCACTTAAAACTTATCAGGGGCTTCTCATCAGGGCCACAGCTCACCAGGGCCTGAGACACGCTCCCTTGCCTAGCTTCTCCAGGACCGAGATCTGTCTTTGTATATAGTAGCTTAAATGTGCTGTGCTTCTTTCTACCATGGGGCCTTTGTAAATACTGTTTGTTCCCTCATGGTCTTGCTGACCCTTTATTGATCTTTAGGTCTCAGTTTAAAGATTACTTTTTCTGGAAAACTTTTCCTGATTAACTTCCTAACTGCCCCACCCCCATACCTATGGATGCCTTGTTATATTCTCTCAGAGCTTTCTCTAAACTTTGGTCATTATACTTATACATTTATTTGTTTATTGTATGCCTTCCCCTCTAGACTGTGTTCCATGAGGCCAGGGTCCTTTTCTGGTAACCCTAGTGTCTGGTGCACAAAGAATACGAATGAGTAAATGAATAAATGAATGAATGAACGCATGAACTAATGAATGAACAGTGATGATTTTCTGTGTACTAAAGTAGTATAGGATTTGTTAAGTTGCCATGTTTTTGTGACTAAGCTGTTCCTTATTTGTGTAGATTATGCTTGTGCTCTTCAGAAAGACATTTTGCTTCAGGGACGACTATACCTTTCAGAAAACTGGCTATGTTTCCATAGCAACATCTTCAAATGGGAAACTACAGTAAGACATGTTTTGATTTGATATGTTGATACAAATAATTGCAGATAGAAATGTATACAGAACTCCTAAAAGTAATGTACTTTAAATCCTAAAGTAAATTTTTATATATTTGTATATCTATACTTGTATATATGTAAACACAATATGTGCTGTAGAAGTGTGCAGTATATTTTTCTTAATACTTTGAGCTCCATGTGTACATATGTCATACAAGATTTCAGATTGAAAAAAACTTGATTATACTTCCTTTTGACTGCCAAAATCATGTCTTATCACAGTCTGAATTGTGTGTGTGTGTGTAGAACATGAACACCCACATGTCTTTTCACACTTCATCCTAATGTTAGAGATAGGAGTTGAAGCGGGAAATTACTGAAAGGAAGAGTGTCTGACTGCTGACTCTGTTTTTCTGAGAAAAAACAAACATGTACTTAATATGAACTCCTTTAGGTTTTTCTAGTTTGGGTTAAATTGATGTAATACTTGGTGTTTTGTGTTATATGTATTATGAAAAAAAAATTCATTTTGAAATTTTTTTCCTTTTGTGTATTTAGATTTCTATTGCTTTAAAAAACATAACCTTCATGACCAAGGAGAAAACTGCTCGACTCATCCCAAATGCTATCCAGATCGCTACCAACAGTGAAAAGGTGAAGAACTTTTCTGCCTTTGCCTTATTACATAATGTGGAGAAAATCTGCCTATACTAATCATCAGTGTTAGGAATATAAGCAATTCTTCTTAGAATTATGGATATCTAATCAAATACATTGAATTTCATGCTAGATTTCTGTATACTTAAATACTTATTGATGGTTAAATGACTGCTAACATTTTTGTACTTTATAGTTAAAGAGAACTTTATTCCATATTTATCATTTCTTCATTATAAGAAATAGATAGATTAAGCATTAGCAAACCATCCTTATTATTTCTAATACAGTAATAATTCTATAATTTTTTTTTTAATGCATAATAGCAAGTAATACAAACAAATGATTCTGGTGAACAGAGGTTTGGGTAGCATACAATTAAACACAATCATTTAAATAATATTTTAGGATGGGAATTATCTTTAACCGCCATCATTTATATTATCCACCTGTAATATCTGCCATTTCTTAATGGAGATATATGAAGAATCTTTCTATACCCATCTGGAAAATTGATTAGGGCTCTGTGTGTGACATTAGGTCACATGTTATGTATATAATCCTATTTGGAAAAGTTCCTAGCTGTGTTCTTGTTATAAAAAGTTTGCTTTTTGGAGACTATTATATAGCAAGGTTTCAATTTATTAATTAGAAAATTATACTTTAACATCTTTGTATGAAAAATGTAACACCTGAAATATTATTAGTTTGATATTTTATTTAGCAAATCAAACATAGGACTGAGCTTTCTCATTCCTGGAAATAAACATCCTATCTAATAAAAGAGAAAAATGGTAATTGGCGTACGACGATACCCTTTTCATTGGCTAATCAGGGCTATATGCAAATTAACTGCCAACTAAGATTGGCAGTTAACTGCCAACAAGATGGCGGTTAATTTGCATATGTAGGCACAATGCAGGGAGGTGAAAGGGAAAGCAGGAAGAAGCCCCCTGCCACTGACAGTGATTGGAAACCCAGGGGGGAGCTAAGAGCTGGGGGGAAGGGCAACAGGGCCTTCGGAGAATCAGGTGCCTTTGCTGCCCTGGCCAGTGATAGCAGGAAGTAGGGGTGGAGCCAGCGATGGGAGCTGGACACGGTCGAAGCTGGCAGTCCCGGGAGCTAGGGGTCCCTTGCCTGGGCCTAAAGCGGAGGCCATGATCGCGGGGCCGCTGCAGCTGCAGGTCCCCGCTGCCCGGGCCAGACGCCTAGGCCAGAGGCATTAGGCCTGGGCAGGGGCGGAGCCTGCAACCACGGGGAGCTGGGGGTCCCCTGCCCAGGCCTGACACCTCTGCCGGAGGCCTCAGGCCTGGTCAAGGGGCCGATCCGGTGATTGGTGTTCGGAGGGTGATAAGGGTCAACTCCTCTGGCCGAGACATCAGGCCTGGGTGGGGGGCGGAGCCGGGGATTGGGGGGATATGATGGTCCCCTTGCCCAGGCCTGAAGCCTGGGTCAGAGGCGTCAGGCTTGGGCGGGGGGTGGAGCAAGTGATCAGAGGGAGATGGGGGTCCCCTGCCCAGGCATGATTCCTGGGCCAGAGGCCTCAGGCCTGGGCGGGGGCCAGAGCCAGTGATCAGGGGGAGATGGGGGTCCCCTGTCCAAGCCTGACACCGCTGGCGGAGGCCTCAGGCCTGGGCAAGGGGCCGATCAGGCGATTGGAGGGTGATGGGGGTCTACGCCTCTGGCCGAGGCATCAGGCCTGGGCAAGGGGCAGAGCCAGCAATCGGAGGGGTCTGGGGGTCCCCTGCCCAGGCCTGATGCCTGGGCCAGAGGCATCAGGCCTGGGCTGGGGGCAGAACCAGTGATGGGGGGAAATGAGGGTCCCCTGCCCAGGCCTGACGCCTCTGTTAGAGGCGTCAGGCTTGGGCAAGGGGCTGATCCTGCGATTGGAGGGTGATGGGGGTCAACGCCTGAGGGCTCCCAGTATGTGAGAGGGGGCAGGCTGGGCTGAGGGACAGCCCCCCCCCACACACACACCCAGTGCACGAATTTCGTGCACCGGGCCCCTAGTTTAATCATAAAAAGTCACAAACTAGGGGAAGGGAAGAGATGATACACAGAAACTATAGTTAGTGCTGCCACTTGTCAGATTTTTTCATAAGAGCCTATATTAAAATGTGACTACAAAAATCCACTTAAATGCATAGGAAGAAATGGGGTTACATGCAAACAGACTTACAGGTTGAAACATGCTATTTCTCTCTTACAAAATTCAAAGCAAAGTTTATTGTTAATATGGGTGTTTTATATGTATAATTAGCAGAGATTAGATATTTCTAGATATTTGAGACTATGAAAGATGATATAATTTAAAAAAATGTACTTTTATTGATTTCAGGGAGGAAGGGAGAGTGAGAGAGAGAGAAACATCAATGATGAGAGAGAATCATTGATTGGCTGCCTCTTGCACACCCCACACTGGGGATGAGGGCACAACCCGGGCATGTGCCCTGACCAGGAATTGAACCGTGACCTCCTGGTTCATAGGTCAATATTAAACTACTGAGCCATGCCAGCCAGGTGAAAGATGATATAATTTAAAATTACGATCCTTAAAAATTAATTTATCTCTGAAATCCACTGTATTTTTTCATATTCTTTGTTTATACTTGTCTCAAAGGGCTACCAAATCACATCTCTTTGCAAAGTTTAGAATAAATAAAATTTTAATTTTTTCCATAAATTTATTTAGATTGATTTTCATAGTTAAACTACGATGAACATAAATAGCAACCTATTTCAAGCTCCTTTCCCTAGTAAATATTGATGAAATTGTATTTGCTGTAAGATACAATGTGAAAGACACCTTGTCCATGCAAAAATTACCTGTTTTTCATCTATTGTAACAAAAAGTTAAAAAGAGTGTATAAAGTAGGCGGTGGTGACTTACTAGTTTGCTTTGACCATAGCAAATGCCAGCAGAGCTTCATGTCAGATACTTTCCCCCTTTTTAAAATGTCACTAAAATTATCCTACTCTTTTTATTTTCAGTTTTTCTTTACATCTTTTGGCGCCAGGGATAGAAGTTACCTCAGTATCTTTAGATTGTGGCAGAATGCACTATTAGACAAGGTAAGTGTTCATACCAAAGGCAGGTACTTATTATCACAGCAGCCTCCCAGCGTTTACCTAAACAGTGTTTGTGAGTTGAAAAGTTCCTTTTCATTTTTCTGGACTTAATGTTGACTAGACTATTTAAATTCCAAGAAGAAACTAGTAGTTATGAGTTAAGATATTAATTGTAATCCCCAGGGTAACCACCAAGAAAATAACTTTAGAAGTAAATAAAAGAAACTTTAAATGACTTTAAGTGGTACACTAGCACTATCTGTAACACATAAGAAGGCAGTAATGGAGGAATAGAAGGGCAAAAAAGACATGACATAGAAAAAAATAGCAAAATTGCAGATAGTACATTAAATTGTTAAATGGATTAAAAACTTCAATATAAGATAGAGACAGGCAGAATGAATAAAAAAATATGATGCACCTATATGCTGTATATAAGAGACACATTAGATTTAAAGGCATAAACTGATGAAACATAAAAGCATGGAAAAATATATACCATATAGACAATAACCAAAAGAGAGTTATTACTATAGTAATATCAGACAAAAATTAATAGAGACAAGGAAGAATGTTTTATAAAAATAAAAGGATAAATATGTCTGGAATTGATAATAATTATAGACTTATATGCACCTAGTAACAGAGCTCTAAAATACATGAAACAAACACTGTCAGAATCAAATGGAGAAATAGATAATTCAGCAATAATTGTTGGAGCTTTCAATACCTCCCTTTGAGTGATGGATAACACAACCAGACAGAAAATCAAAAAGGAAAAGAAGACTCGAAGAAAATTGTAAGCTAACTAGAACTAATAAAAAGATATCTTTGGGACACTCCACTCAGAATACACATCCTTCTCAAGTATACATGGAACATTCTCCAGAACAGACCATATGCTAGATCATAAAGCAAGCTTTAATATATTCAGACGTATTAAAATAATATAAAATATGCTCTCTGACCACCAAGGAATGAAATTAGAAATCAGTAACAGAAGGAAATTTGGGGAATTCACAAAAAGTAGATATTAAACAGAACACTCCTAAATAACCAATGGGTGAAAGAAAGGGAAAATTAGAAAATACTTTGAGTTAAATGAAAACAAAAACACACATACCAAAATTTATGAGATACAGCTAAAGCAGTGCTTAGATGGGGATTTATAACTGTAAACACATATTAAGCCCTGGCTGGGTAGCTCGTTTGGTTAGAGCATTTTCCCAGTATGCCAAGGTTTTGGGCTTGATCCCTGGTCAGGGCACATAAAGGAAGCAACCAATGAATTCATGGATAGGTGGAGCAATGAATCAATGTCTCTCTTTCTCCCCTTCCTCTCTCTCTAAAATCAATTTAAATATTTAAACTCCCCCTATATTAAAAAAGAAGAATGATCTCAAATTAATAGCCTAACTTTCTACCTTAAGAAAGAAAAAGGAGCCCTGGCTGGTATGGTTCAACTACTTGGAGCTTTGTCAGGTAGGCCAAAAGGTGACGGGTTCCATTCTTGGTGTGTGTGGGAGGCAGCAAATTATGTTTCTCTCTCTCTCTCTCTCTCTCTCTCTCTCTCTCTCTCTCTCTCTCTCTCTCAAAACAGAAGCAAAGAAATGACAAAGATTGGAACAGAAATGAATGAATTAGAGAATAGAAAAATGAATGAAATAGAGAATAGAAAAATAGAATCAACAGAACCCAAAGTTCTTTATTTGAAAAGATCAACAAAATGGACAAAACTTTAGCTAAATTGACCAACAAATTAGTCAAATTAAGTGGACAAAAACCTAGAAAGTCACAAACTGTTGAAACTGACTCAAGTAGAAATAGAAAATCTGAATAGACTGATAGCAGGAAAGAGACTGAATTAATAATAAAAAATCTACCCACAAAGAAAAAACCCAGACCCAGATAGCTTCATTGGTGAATTCTGCAAAATGTTTACAGTAGAATAGACACCAATCCTTCACAAAGTATTCCAAAAATATAAGAGGAGGGAACACTTATCAACCCACTCTGAGTCCAGTATTACCTTGAATATCAAAATCATACCAATAATATCACAAGAAAACTACGGTGTTTATGTTCATTATGTCTATGAATATAGAAACAAAAATCCTCAACAAAATGTTAGCAAACAAAATCCAGCAACATCAGTAAAGATTATATTCTAGAACTAAATGAGATTTGTACAAGGTTTATTCAACATATGAAAATCAATCAATGTAATACACTATATTAGTAGAATAGAGGACATGCCTGGCTGGCGTGGCTCAATGGTTGAGCATCGGCCTAGGAACCAGGAGCTCATGGTTCGATTCCCAGTCAGGGCACATGCTTGAGTTGTGGGCTCAATCCCCAGGGTGGGGCCTGCAGGAGGCAGCCAATCAATGATTCTCTCTCATTGATGTTCCCATCTCTCTCTCACCTTTCCTTTCTGACATCAATGAAAATATTTTAAAAAACAAAACAAAAATCATCTCAATCAATACAGAATAAGTATTTGACAACATTCTTTCCTGATGAAAAACAAAACAAACTAGGATTAGCAGGGAATTTCTTTGACCTGAAATAGCTAACAGCTGATATATTTAATGGTGAAAGGCCAGTGCTTTCTTCCTAAGGTCAGGAATAAGACAAGGATGTCCTTTCTAGCCAACATTGTATTGAAGGTTCTAGCCAGGGAAATTAGGGAAGAAAAATAAAGGTAAAACACATCCAGATTAAAAAAATGAAGAAATAAAACTATCTCCATTTGTCAGATGACATATATATATATATTTCTAAGGAAGCCAATATATACCTATTAGAACTAATAAGTTCAGCAAGGTTTCAGGATACATTATCAAAACACAAAAATCAATTATATTTCTGTATGCTCACAATGAACAATCCAAAAAGAAAAACAAAAACCAAAAAACAAAAACCCCACCCCAGTTTATTTACAATAACATCAAAAAGAATAAAATACTTGGGAATAACTTTAAGAAAAGAACTATAAGACATGGTTACTGAAAGCTAATAAACACTGTTGGAAGAAATTAAAGAAGACAAGTAAATGAAAAGATTCTTTTGGATGAGAGACTTAATATTATTAAGATAGCAATACTCCCGAGCCCCCAATTGATGTGCAGATTCAGTGCAATCCCTATCAAAATCCCAACTGGCATTTTTGTAGAAATTGACAAGTGGAGCCTAAAATTCATATGGAAATGCAAGGTATCCAAAAAAGCCAAAAACCATTGTGCAAAAGAAGAATAAGTTAGATGAATTAGTCTGTTAGGGCTGCCACAACAAAATACCACAGACTTGACTGAGTGCTTTAAACAACAGTATCTTTTCATAGTTCTGGAGGCTGGAAGTCCAAGACTATGGTGCCAGCAGGGTGAATTTCTGGTGTGACCTCTCTCATTAGCTTGCAGCCTTCACACTGTGTCCTCACATGGCTTTTTCTCTGTTCACCCACACACTCAGTGTCTCTTCCTCTTTTTATATCAACGCCAGTCCTATGACACTTGGGCCTCACCCTTATGACCTCTGCCTTAGTCAGCTCAGGCTGCCATAACAAAATGCCATGGGCTGGATGGCTTAAACATCAGAAATTTATATTCTCACTAGAGGCCTGGTGCACAAAAACTTGTGCTCTCGGGGGGTCCCTCAGCCCGGCCTATGCCCTCTTGCAGTGTGGGACCCCTCAGAGGATGTCCACCCCAGTGGGGACCCTCACTCGATGGAGGTTTGGCCAGCCTGGGTGAGGGGCTGATGGCTGTTTGCAGGCTGGCCACACCGCCTTTAGGGTGGGGGGTCCCTACTGGGGTGCCTGGCCAGTCTGGGTGAGGGGCTGAGGGCTGTTTTCAGGCTGGCCAAGCACCCTGGTGACGGAAGCTCCCAGCCTCTCCTTTTTTTCTTTTTCTTTTTTTATTCTGGGATTTATTTACCTTCTATAATTGAAACTTGGTTGCCTTTAGCGGAGGCCTGAGGAAAGCTTGGCTTCCTCCATCGCCAGGGGCAACCCACTCCTGCTCACTCTAGCTTGGTGGCCAAGGCTGGCTGAAAGCAGGCATCTGGGGTTTGTTTACCTTCTATAATTGAAACTTTGTTGCTTTCAGTAGAGCTCAGAGCCGGGCCGTGGCAGGCGGGGAACCTTGGCTTCTTCCATCACTGGAGCAAGCAAGCCTCCTGCTTGCCCCAGCTCCATGGCTGCCGGCTGCCATCTTGGTTGGGTTAATTTGCATATAGTCGCTCTGATTGGCTGGTGGGCATGGCTTAAGGGGTAGCGAAAGTATGATCAGTTTGCATGTTTGTCTTTTATGAGTATAGGATCATTCTGGAGTCTGGAAGTCTGAGGCCAGGATGCTTGTATGGTTGGGTTCTGGTGAGAACGCTTTCTGACTTACACATGGCTCCCTTCTCCCTGTCGCTTGACATGGGGAAAGAGAGAGAGGGAGAGAACAAACTCTGTGGTCTCTTTTTAAATACAGCGCTAATCCCGTCATGAAGCCCTACTCTCTTCGCCTCATCTAAACCTGATCATCTCCCAAAGGCCCCATCTCCAAATACCATCACCTTGGGAGTTAGGGCTTCAACATATGAATTTGGGGGTGGGGGTGGGGACACACAATTCAGTCCATTACATTGGAGGACTTGCATTTCTTGATTCCAATGTTTACTACAAAATGCAGTAGTCAGGGCATAGATTTACTGGTGTAAGTCTAGACATAGATTAATAGAATAGAGTTGAAAGTCCAGAAATACAATCTTACACTTATCGACAAAGATGCCAAAACAATTCAAAGGGAAAAGAATAATCTTTTCACCAATTGGTGCTGGAACAATTAAATATCCACATTCAAAAGAATGAATTTTGACCCCTACTTCACATCATATACAAAATATCACTCAAATTGGATCATAGACCTAAATGTACGATCTTGAAGAAACTCAGAAGAAACTGTAGGTGTAAATCCTCATAAGGTTTGAATTAGGCAGTAGTTTCTGAGATATGACACCAAAATCTCAAGTGACAAAAGAAAAAATAAATTGGACTTTATCAAAATAATGAAAACTTTTATATATGAAGGAGTCCATCAAGAAAATGAAAAGACAACTCATGGATTGGGAGAAAATATATTTGATAAGGTATTTGTATTCAGAATATATAAAGAATTCTTACAACTCAACAAGAAAAAGACAAATAACCCATTAAAAAATGGGCAAGGATTTGAATAGCGATTTCTGCAAAGAAGAAATGGTCAGTAAGCTCATGCAAAGATGCTCAGTGTCATTAGGCATTAGGGAAACAAATCAAAACCACAGTGAGATACCACTTCCCGATCACTGGGATGGCTAAAATAAGAAGACAGATGCTAAGAACTGTTGTTGAGGATGTGGAGAAACTGGAGCCCTCGTTGCTGGTGGGATTGTAAAATTCTGAAAACCATGATAAACAGTTTGGCAATTTTTCACAATGTTAAACACATGAGTTACTATATGACTCCACAGTTCCACCTCTAGGTTTACTAGTATGTGCAAGAGAATTGAAAACATACGTTTGTCAGAAACTTGCACTCAAATGTTGCTATTCATAATAGCCAAAAAGTGGAAACATCCAAAATGTCCTTCAACTGATGAATGAATAAGCACAATGTATATTCATCCAATGAAATACCATTCAGTTATAAAAAGGAGTGAAGTGCTGATACATATTATAATAGAGGTGAACCTTGAAACATTATGTTATGTGAACAAAGCCAGCCCCAAAGAAAACATGATATTTTCTTTGATTTAGTTTTATGAAATGTCCAGAATAGGTAAATTCATAGAAATTGAAAAAAAAAATTTGTTGCCAGGGGGAAGGAGGAATGAGGAGTGACTGCTAATGGATTTGGGTATCTTTGGGTTGATGAAAATGCTCTAAAATTAGTGGTGATAGCTGTATATGCTAAACTCTGGATATGCTAAAAGCTTATGAATTTTATGGTATGTGAATTACAGCTCAATAGAACTGTTACATTAAAAAATGGCTGGGGGAGGGAGAAGGAGGAGGGAGAGAGTAGAGATTTCCAGCGGATGTGAAAGGCTCCCTCTTTGCAGCGGGAGTTTAACCTGAGAGGCCTGCACTTTCCCTCCCCGCTTCCCCACTCCCAGCCCAGCCCCTCCGCCAGTGGACAGATTTGGCTTTCGGGCTCTTCGGCTGAAAGACTTTATAATGTCTGGCGGCGTCTGGGGACCAGGTCTTCCCTACTCAGATACTTGCTTCCACTTTCCGGGAGAGCGGGGAGCGCAGAGTGGGCCTGGAAGTGCAGAGATGGAGGGGAGAGTGGAGAGAAGCGGGTGGAGCTGGGGGACCTGGCCGAACCATGCCTGTCTTCCCTCCCGGAGGGAATAGACGAGGCTGGCAGGGAACCCCCAAATCCAAACGCCCCACCGCCCATTTCCCCGGAGGCCCAAGCGCAGCCCCCCCCCCACCCGCTTTTGGGTGATGCTGGGTTGCTGGGCGCTGGGGGCTTGCGGGGGCGGGGCAGACACCTGCGAGAGTCTGTGGCCGCTGCATGGAGTGTTGCGGGAAGCCTTCTACCCACCACGCAGCCCCGCCACGCTCAGATGCATTGTCACAATTACTGTGTCCGCTCTTACTGGCAGGCTGGAAACCAGTGCTGCCCTGGCCCTGGCTTACCCCATCCCCAAACGCCACGCTTTCAGAGAGCTTGGGAGCACCCGGGGGCATTCCTTATTCTAATCAGGAACCCAGCACTGCAGCCTACATTTGTCCTGCAGGTTCTGTGTCCTCCCAAAATCTATAATAATAAAAGCCTAATATGATAATTAGTTGGACGTCCTTCCAGCCGACCAGGTTTGGGGTGCCAGAGAGAAGCCAGTGCTGGAAGTGGGGGTGGGGGGGGGGGAAGGAAAGCCTATTCTTGCAAGAATTTCATGCATCTGGCCTCTAGTCCTATCTAATAAAAGAGAAACATGGTAATTAGCATACGTCCACTATCCTTCCCATTGGCTAATCAGCAAGATATGCAAATTAACTGCCAGCCAAGATGATGGCCAGCAGCCAGGCAGCTTGAAGCTAACATGAGGCTTGCTTGCTTCAGTGACGGAGGAAACCAACATTCCCCGCCTGCCTTGCCGGCCTATGAGCTTGCAGTTTGAAACGTTGTTACAAATATAGAAGCTAAACAAAACCCCAGAAACCTGCTTTCAGCCCGCCAGGATCTCAGAGCTGGAGTTGATACAGTGTTTCGATTATAGAACCCAAACAAAGCAGATACCTGCTTTCAGCAGCAGAGGCCTCAGAGCTGGAGCCAGAGCTAAAGCTGGCCCAGAATAAAAAAAGAAAAAGAAAAAAAGGAGCAGTTGGGAGCTTCAGTCACCCGCCAGCCTGAAAACAGCCCTCAGCCCCTCACCCAGACTGGCCAGGCACCCCAGTGGGGACCCCCACCCTGAAGGGTGTGTGACCAGCTGCAAACAACCATCATCCCCTCACCCAGGCTGGCCAGGCACCCCAGTGGGGACCCCCACCCTGATCCAGAACACCCTTCAGGGCAAACCAGCCGGCCCCCACCTGTGCACCAGGCCTCTATCGTATATAGTAAAAGGGTAATATGCTTCCCAGCACCGGGATCAACAGAGCTGCGAGGCCTCCCGGCACCGGGATCAGCGTGACAGGGGGCAGCGCCCAAACCCCCTGATCGCCCTGTGGCTCTGTGTGTGACAGGGTGCGGCACCTCAACCCCCTGATCGGCCCTGCTCTGTGTGTGACAGGGTGCGGCACCCCAACCCCCCCCCCCCCCCCAATGGGCCTTGCTCTGTGTGTGATGGGGTAGAGCCATAACCTCCCCATCGGCCCTGCCCTGAGTGTGACAGTGGCGGCGCCCCAACCCCCTGATCAGCCCTGCTCTGTGGGTGATAGAGGGCGGCGCCCCAACCCCCTGATCCGCCCTGCTCTGTGTGTGACAGGGGGGAGCTCCCCAACCCCCTGATGGGCCCTGTTCTGTGCGTGACAGGGTACGGAGCCCCAACCCCCCTGATGGGCTCTGCTCTGTGTGTGACAGGGGGCAGTGCCCCAACCCCCTGATTGGCCCTGCTCTGTGCATGACAGGGTACGGAGTCCCAACCCCCCTGATGGGCCCTGCTCTGTGCGTGACAGGGTACGGAGCCCCAACCCCCCTGATGGGCTCTGCTCTGTGTGTGACAGGGGGCAGTGCCCCAACCCCCTGATTGGCCCTGCTCTGTGCATGACAGGGTACGGAGCCCCAACCCCCCTGATGGGCTCTGCTCTGTGTGTGACAGGGGGGAGCTCCCCAACCCCCTGATTGACCCTGCTCTGTGCATGACAGGGTATGGAACCCCAACCCCCCAGATGGGCCCTGCTCTGTGAGTGACAGGGGGCAGCGCCCCAACCCCCTGATTGGCCCTGCTCTGTGCGTGACAGGGGGTGGCGCTGCAACCTCCCCATCGACCCTGCCTTGAGTGTGACAGGGGGCAGTGCCCCAACCCCCCAATCGGCCCTACCCTGAGCGTGACTGAGGGTGGCATCGCAACCTCCCAATCTGCCCTGCTCTGTGCAGCACAGGGGGCGGCGCCCCAACTCCCCAATCAGCCCTGCTCTGAGCCCGACCAGGGGCTGCACCTAGGGATTGGGCCTGCCATCTGCCACCTGGGAGCAGGCCTAAGCCAGCGGGTCGTTATTTCCCGAGGGGTTCCAGACTGCAAGAGGGCACAGGCCGGGCTGAGGGACCTCCCCTCCCCCCCCCCCCCGAGTGCACAAATTTTTGTGCACCGGGCCTCTAGTATATATATATAAGAGCAGTAAGTTCTTGAAGTGGGAGAAAGGGAATTCCAGGCTAATTCTGAGGGCACCATAGCTGAGCAATCTTGCATCGACTGGCTCGGAGGCAAATATAACCCTCTTTGGAAAGATCCTGACACCGCAGCTGTGTTCTTGATGTGTACCTGAGGAGTATCACCATTTTGTACTTTCAAATCTTTGGATATTTTGGTTATCTTTAACACTAAACACGCAACTATTTTTATGGGACACTATACTCTCGTTATAATAAACAGAATGGTGACCATTTCTGCCTCATACGAACAAAAATGAATATGTTAAATATATACAGAACTTAATAAAAACTGAAGGTGAGATCTCAGTTTTAAAACTGTCTTAGTTGGAATTTTTTTTAACATATTTTATTGTGTGTATTTCTCCAATAAAATGCATCCACAATAGGGGAAAAAGCTGGAGGCAAATATGGGGCATTTGAAAGAGAATGCTTTTAAAGATACCTTTTTTTATTCATAAGGTTCTGCTGATGCATTGCTTCAGGAAGGATAGTTTATTTCAGATATCTGAATCAATTAGCTTAACATGAGTAGATGTGTTTAAACTGTCACTGTGATCTTTCAAGCAGTAATTTATAGAACTTAAGCTCAGTTCACAACCTTTAAGTTTATCACCCTTTTACTAGACACTGAGTATCAGATTTGTGACGCCAGAGGATAGTGGCTGCTCCATTCTTGGATACAAACAATTGATATTTTCTCTTTTGTAAAGAACTGTGCAACCATAGTTTAAGAGAAGTCTCTAGACCAGTGGTCGGCAAACTGTGGCTCATGAGCCACATGTGGTTCTTTGGTTCCTTGAGTGTGGCTCTTCCACAAAATACCGACTTCTGCGCATGGGCCACGAAGTTTCAATCGCACTGTACGTGTGTGCCTGCACGTGATATTTTGTGGAAGAGCCACACTCAAGGGGCCAAAGAGCCGCATGTGGTTCGCGAACCGCATTTTGCCAACCACTGCTCTAGACCCTTCTCCACCCCACCTCATCTATTTTGTTTAGTGTAAACCATGTCCCACCTCTATGTTCTGTACCAGAGCCAATGTCTTGCCACCTGTCTTTGTATGGTTTGCAAAGTAGGAATGATTTTACATTAAAACCGAACCCAGGACCCTTCAGTACGCAGGCCAACACTGTATCCACTGAGCCAAACCATCTAGGGCTGAATTTACATTTTTAATGTGTTTTTTAAATCAAAAGAAGGATACAAGGATACTATCACAGAAGGACGCCTCAAGAAGTCGAATTAAAGAGTCACATTTATTGCAATTCGGGACTATGAGGGGCCATTCTCCAAATCTCATAGTAGTAAGATGGTTGCAAAACCAGACTTATATAGGCAAAGATCACAAAGGTATTGATTGCATCCCAAGGTTTGGAATGAGGAACCTGATTTGCAAAAAGCAGTTTACATAAGCAGAAGCAGCATGTTATCTAAATTACAGTTGGGTCTCTGGATCACTGAATTGACAGAAACACATTATCTAGAGCCCTTGGGTCTGGAATGAGGAACCTGGTCAGACTTAAGCATGTTACCTAAATTACAGTTTTTGGGTCTCCGGAACACTGAGTCAACAGGGACAGGTTAACTGGAGCCCTCTGACCTTGGGATAATCGTGCTGTCCTTCCCAGCTAAAGGAAAAATGTGCTTTCTAAGACCAATATGACCACAACCAATGGGATTTCACATTATAATCAATAGGGTATTTAATCAAATGGGATGATTTATATAATTCAGAAAATCAAAATAACTTCTATTGTTAAACAAAGCAAATAAGTACAGAAGCCAAACAGCAGGGTTAAAGTTAAACTATAGTTTCTATCTGAGATGATTGCTACCGTACTTCAACATAACTATATAAAATTCAAATTTCAGTGTCCAATAATAAAATTTTATTAGAACACAGCCACGCTCATTCATTTGTGTATTGTCTGTGGCTGCTTTCACACTACAACAGCAGAGCTGAGGAGTTGCAACAGAGACTCAATAGCCCACAGAGCTGAAAATATTTACTATAAGTACTTTTATTTTTTTACTAGGGGCCCAGTGCATGAATTTGTGCACCTTGAAAGATACTGTGGTCCACGACACTGTGGTGGGCACAGGGGTGGGTCTTGGCCCATCCTCCGTGCCCCCGCCCGTCCCCTCCTACCACGTCCCCAGGCCCCTGTCTGCTGGCAGCCCCTGCTCACACTCTCTGACTGCACAGAGCAATTGGGGCTGGCACCAGCAGGGGGTGTGAATGGGGCTGGTGCCATCAGTGGGTGCGAGTGGCAGCTGCTGCCCTGATCACACCTCAGGAGCAGGGGGAGGTGGAGAAGCCCTCAGGGGTGATTGGGCTAGCAGCCGCTGCTCGCACCTGCTAATGGCACCAAGTGATCAGGGCTGGCGCCAGGCACCGGCAGTGGGTGTGAGTGAGGCTGATGCTGGCAGTGGGTGCGAGTGCTAGGTGGGACTGCGGTGCACGGGAGCAAAAAATTTTCAGTAACCACCAGAGGCTCAGCCTGATGATAGCGACCAGTGTCCCGCCTTGGTCTGGCACCCCCACTCATCTGCTCTACCATCCCACCATGGCCAATGCCCACCATGTTCCTCACACGCCCCCTGGTGGTCAGTGCATGTCATAGCAACCGGTGATTCAGTTGTTCCACTGTTCAGTCTATTTGCATATTAGCCTTTTATTATATAGGGTTTAAAAAAATATATATATATTATTGATTTCAGAGAGGAACAGATAGGGAGGGAGGGAGAAAGAGAGAGAGAGAGAGAGAGAGAGAGAGAGAGAGAGAGAGAGAGAGAGAGAAAGAGAGAGAGAGAGAAAGAGAGAAACATCAATGATGAGAGATAATCATTAATCCATATTGGCTGGGCTTTTTTACAGAAACAGGTTTTTGACCATACATTTTTCTATGTATACTGGCCTGGCCAATGTGCCTCAGTGGTTGAATGTCAACCTATGAACCAGGAGGTCACGGTTCAGTTCTTGTTAAGGGCACATGCCCGGGTTGTGGGCTCGATCCCCAGTGTGGGGTATGCAGGAGGCAGCCGATCAATGATTCTCTCATATCATGAATGTTTCTATCTCTCTCTCCCTCTTCCTTCCTTCCTGAAATCAATAAAAATAATTTTTAACAATGTATACCTGCTAATATTAGCTTTCTGCTTAATAACCATTCCCCTTGGAATAAAAATCTAAAATTTTGTATAGGGATCAGCCTGCCACTCCAGCCTCATCTCAGTGCACCTTCCCTGTTCTTCAGTGTTCTGCCCCCCCTCCCCCTGTCCCCTCCGGGTACTAGGTCTTCAAACATAATCTTTCTGCCTGATTCTTCCCCACCCTGACTTCTAATGGAAACTCATTAGTAAAACTAAAGTCAGGTCCATTCTTTCACCTTCCTTTATCATCTTGGACTTCTCCTTCATAACACTCACTAGAGGCCTGGTGCATGAAATTCGTGCTTGGGGGGGTCCCCTCAGCCCAGCCTGCACCCTCTCCAATCTGGGACCCTCAGGATCGGGCCTAAACCGGCAGTCGGACATCCCTCTCACAATCTGGGGCTGCTGGCTCCCAACTGCTCACCTGCCTGACTGCCTGATCACCCCTACTGGCCCCCCTGCTAGCCTGATCAACCCTAACCACCTCTGCCTGCTAGCCTGGTTGCCCCTAACTGCTCACCCCGCCAGCATGGTTACCCCTTACTGCCCCCCCCAGCCTGGTCACCCCCAATAGCCCCTCTCTGCTGGTCTGGTTGCCACTAACTGCCCCGCTGCCAGCCTGGTCTCCCCTCACTGACCCCTCTGCTGGCCTGGTCACCCTTAACTGCACCCCCCTGCCGACCTGGTCACCTCCAACTGCCCCGCCCCGCTGGCCTGGTCACCCCTCACTGCCCCCCTCTGCCAGCCTGGTCACCCCCAACTGCCCCCCCCCCCCCGCCCCGCTGGCCTGGTCGACCCCAACTGCCCCCCCCCACCCCCCCGCCGGCTTGTTTGCCCCTCACGACGCCCCTGCTGGCTTGGTCATTCCAAACTGCTTCCCTCTGCTGGCCTGGTCGCCCCTCACTGCCCCCCTGCTGGCCTGGTCGCCCCACCCAGCCTGCTGCTCAGTCGTTTGGTCGTCCCTCACTAACTCCCCTGCTGGCCTGGTCGCCCCTCACTGCCCCCCTGCTGGCCTGGTCACCCCACCCAGCCTGTTTGGTTGTCTGTCTGGTTGTGATGGCCTCTGGCTCTTTATATATATAGAAGATTACAATGATAATACTTTGTTCCAGTTTTTTTTTCTTTTTGCTTCACAACAAATAACCCTGAGGGTAAGGACCAGATCTGTGTATGTCCAGTGACAAGTTCAGTGTTCACGGCATAGCTGGTTTGGCACACAGTTTGGTTTGCCCAGTGCAGTTTGGGACTGTCTGGGTTTAAGCCTTTGTCAATGTAAATGTCAGTAGGGCTCCTTTTATTCTCAGACGTGTGCCAGTTTTGACAATAAGTTATAGGGTCATATTACACATAACCAGTGCTCAATAAATCGTTTTTGAGTGACTCAGTTTAGTGAAATCTCAGTGACTTAGATTCCAGATAATCATTTCACTTAAGACATTTTCAATTCTCTGCTCAAGCAAAAGGCAAAAGATGGGGAGAAAACAGACAGGAATTTAGTTGCAGAAACAACATTGAGGGTATACCCTAAGCTTATTGTTCATTTAACTCAATTTCTTAAACCTATATGTTCCATGAGAACAAATGATTATCATGAAACACTAAACTATCCTCAATTGCCAAAGAAATCTTATTTTCTACATACTTGAATTACAAGAAAATAGGATGTATATACAACATAAAGTTACTAGTTTTAACAAGGCTTAAAATGTGAAAGTTTTTTTTTGGGGGTTAAAGCTCAATCCTTAGTATGACTCCATTCATGTTCCTAGTGGTATTATTATTGGATTTAGGATTTACTGATACTAATAATATAGGAAGGATGTGTAGAAAATCAGAATGTTCTTTTTGCACTATTTTTTCTCTCTCTCAGATAATAGTGGCCTCTCTTGCCAGTACATGGGGGCTACCTGGAAATTTGAGAGTACATTTTGAGAGTGAATATTTAAATTTAGAGTCTCACAGAGCAGAAATATGCACTCATTTTTAATTCTAAGGCTTAAAGGGAGAGAGTGGTTTTCAGAGTCACTCCCTAAGGACAGAGGGGACATGTGTCAGAATTAGGGATGAGGTGATGAGGGAAGCCTTTTTAATGTATACAGACCCACCTTCTTCAAATTCTGATACATGCCACTCCAGCTTCTATTTTGGGAATTACTAGCATTCTTCAGGTGTGTTGGCAAAAAAAAAAAAAGAAAAGAGAGAGAATTTAAATTGTTGATTGATTTTAGTAGTATAAAGAAAAACTATGTCTGAGAAGGCTTGGCCAGACTTAGGCCAAGAATTTAGGAGTTAGGACAGAAAAGTAGTCACAGAGGCAGACTTTGATCACTGGAGAGATGAATCATTGGGTGCCACCAATGTGAAAGCAATTGTCCCTTAAAACTGTCTACCTTTACTCTGGTTCCCTGCTTATCATGCAAAGCTCTGATTGCTAATCTCTGACTTCCAAGATATTCAGGCGCCCTGGGTGAATGACGTGGAGTGAAAGATTTTTCATGACTAGGAAGGACTGTTCCTCTACTATGCGTTAGTGTATTTACCACTGAGTGAGTTTATACAGTTTGTGAGTTTGGCTTAAGGAAGCTACTCTGAGTGCAATTCTAGGACATTGGCAGTGCTGAGGCCGTTCTCCAAATAGTGGTCAGTCGGCAAAATTAATGTCACCTTTGGGGACCTTTTGGAAGTGTCATCCAGCTGTCTTCTCAGATCCCTCAACCTTGTCAAATCCCTTTACTCTTCCTTATGCCCGTACCAGTGATGACTTCTTTGGGGGTTACCTGGAAATCTAGAAGTGCAACATTCAAACCTACCTGGGAAAAATAAATGTTAAATTGCTATTTTAGCCACATTTTCCATATAATAACCTGGCAGTGTAGAAGTATTTGTATTCTTGTATTGTTCCCTCTTTTTTACTTTCTCGGTTTGCAGAACTCCACCCATTTTCCCTTCGTTGGTGGATATGTCTCCTATCTAGTCACCCAAGCCGGGAACCTGGATGTATCCTTGCTTCTTACCCCTTCTTTGACAGCCATGTCATACTGGTCACCAAAGCCCTCATCTTTTTTAGCTTGAACCATTGGCAATAGTTTCCTACCACTTTTTAACACACGAATCTGTCCTTTTAAGTTGTTTCCAAAGTAGTAGTAGCTTTAAAAGTGTATATTTAATAAATTCATTCTATTGCGGTAACATTGCTCAGTAATATTACATAAATTTCAGGTGTACAACGACATAATTTTATATCTCTACTAGGGTCCCAGTGCACAAATTCATGCACCTTGAAAGGAACTGTGGGCCGCGAGGCTGCAGTAGGCACAGGGGTGGGTCTTGGCCCATCCTTTGCACCCCTGATGGGCTCCTCCCACCGTGGCCCCTGGTCCCCTGTCTGCCAGCAGCCCTGCTCCCTCCACCGCCACTCCTACTCTCTGACAGTGCCAGCAGCAGGTGTGAGTGGCTGTCAGCAGGTGCGAGTGGGGCCAGTGCCATCCGCGGATGCTAGCGGCAGCTGCTGCCCCAATCACCCCTCAGGAGCAGGGGGAGGTGGAGAAGCCTTCAGGGGCGATCAGAGCCAGCAGCCACTCACACCCGCTGATGGCGCCGAGCTTTTGGGACCGGCGCTGGGCACTGGCAGCGGGTGCAAGAGGTGGCTGCCGGCCCCAATCTTCCCTCAGGAGCAGGGGGAGGTGGAGAAGCCTGCAGTCTCCTTGTGGCTGTGGCTGGCCCAGGTCCTGGGTGCCTGCGGCTGGCAAGAGGGAGGGAAGCCCAGGTCCTGGGTGCCTGTGACTGGCAGGAGGGGGGAACCCTGGGTCCCAGGTGTGGGGTGAGGCAGAGGCGGTTAGGGGCAATCAGGCCAGCAGGGGAGCAGTTAGGGGCAATCAGGCAGGCAGGCAGAGGTGTGTAGGGGCAATGAGGCAGGCAGGCAGAGGGGTTGGGGCGATCAGGCAGGCAGGCTGGTGAGTGGTTAGGAGCTAGCGTTCCGGATTCGAGAGGCAGTTGGACATCCTCCAAGGGGTCCCGGATTGGAGAGGGTGCAGCCAGGCTGAGGCAACCCCCCCCCTCCGTGCACAAATTTTGTGCACCGGGCCTCTGGTATCTATTCATCTGTTGCTGGACACTTAGGTTACTTCAATGAATACAGGGGTACATACTGTATATCTTTTTGAATTAGTGTTTTTATATTCTTTGGATAAATACCTATAAAAAGTGTATCTTTTAAAAATACAATTCTGAACTTGTTACTTTTCTGTGTGAAACGAGTAAGTGGCTTTTTTTGACAGTGTAAACCCCATATTCTTTAGCATGGCATATGAGACTCTTCACGAGGTGGCTGCTTCCCCCTTTCCCACTGACTCTTCTCTAATTTTTCCCCCTTTTCCCCCATCATCAGTGTTAGTCATGGTGAACTGGCTTGCCAGGCTGCTCCACTCCTCTGCATTGCTAGTCATGTGCTTATCTTCCTCGATCTTTCAGTAGCATCTCACCATCTCACACCATTGCACATTCCCTCTATTTTGCACACCTTCTTTCCTTGATTTCCAAGACATTCCTTCTGGAACTTCCTCTTCCCTTTCTGGTATTTCATTTTTTTTTTTATTTTTTTTTTTGCTGGCCACTTCTCTTCTACTCAGCCTTTGCATGCCAGGCTTTCTTGAGGCTCAGTCTTAGGCTCTATTTTCCCTCTTACGGTTACTCTATATTTAATTCTGCTCTATATACCAGTGGTTTACTATAAGAACTTTTATATTTAGTAAAAATATATACAGATCATTTACAGTATAGTTAATGTACATTTTCTCATAGCTGATTGGTTACCATAGTACTAGTAGAATAAGGGTATCTGTCTACAGTTTCAGCCAAGGAGAACTACCATAGTATGTCCCAAGCACTGGGTTTTAGACAATGGAAGCTACTCCCATGCCCCTGCCCCCGTGTGCTTTCTTTAGCTTGAGCGAGTGCTATTCTCCACTGTCTCTCTGGTCCGTCATTCTGCTATTGTATAAAATGATTAGGTTTTAGCACCCGCCTCCCCCATAAAAAAAGTAGATCTTTTCAGTTCATCAAGTAGCATTTGTCGTGTCATGCACCTTACTAAATTAAATGGAGCAACTGGGTAGAAATTAGGGCAAGCTTTGATTTTTCATTTAGAAGAAAAATTTTCTTCTGGGAAATAAATTGGAATTATTAGATGAGACTCTCTATAGTGTTTATTATAGTCCAGGTCCTTGACAGGAAATTATTTTGAATAAAGTAAAGAATATTTTTAAAGGAAAGAATTGTTGAGTGATCAAGATGTAAACTTTTCAGTGATGAAAGATGTGCTGTGTGCTCATTAGAATTGCTCCATTTGATAGCTCACTCTTCCTGCTATTTCCTGACATTGCATTTCTGTTACTCAGGAGACTCATCTTTGATAATTGTGAAGGGTTAATGCAGGAGTCTGATGGGGCCACTACATCAGTACTGAAGAAGTGGTACATGAAGTAATGACATTGCCAGAACTAAATAGAAAGCATTAGCATGGAGAAGAAAAGTTAACCCTTAATATATTTAATTTTTAAAATGAGATTACAATAACATTGCAACAGGCATTTTACATAATTGAGTAATAAGTAAGATAGCTTCATTTGCATTGTATTGTTCCTAATCTGAAGAAATAGGGATCTGCCCCTTTAATGAAACACTGTTTACCTATCTCTTCTAGTAGGCGTGGCTTAGGAACCTGTAGAGTGAGGTATAACTTCCAATTCTGCATTCTGACCTGCCACTTGGAAAGAATGCTCATACTACAAACCAGGAAGTGACAAATAATGTGCTTTAAACTACAATACAACTTGTCTTTTTAAGGAAAAGCTTCTCATAACAAAGCTAGAAGATTGGGGCAGTGATTTTACATGGTTGTCATTAAATATTTGGAACTCTGCTGTGGGAGAAAGACTTTGCAGCGTACTTAGAATACAAAGCTTTCTGGTCCAGAAATTGATCTCCTGACTTTTGAGCCTTATCTGGTTACTGCTTGGTTCATGTTATTTTGTTAAAGTACTTACTCTGCAGCTGAACCCGGAGACTCTCCGTTGTTTGCAGGTAGGTGGTCAGCCTTTGTTTAAAATTGAGGTTGTGTTTTAAGGTTACTCAACCCTGATTCTGCTGCTGATTAATGAAATAACCATGAATCTCGGTAGGAAGTATGTTTGAATGTTTGAATGTCCAGCATGGCTTTCAATCACCATATTTTTGTGACTTCTGGTCAACTTTGAAGAAAATGTCATTTTTAACAAATTAGCAAGTCTATGAGCTGGTGAGTTGTGAGTTCTGTTTTGTTTTCCATGAACCTTTTATATATACATATTTTTAAAATTAATAGATTAAAAATATATTGAAATTACAAATTACCCTGCTATTAACTTACTGATAGTATTTGATAATATATTTAAATAATTTATTTATGTAGTCAAATAAAATTGAATTTTTGTTGTTAACATTTTACTTATAAGTTTTATTACTTTCACTCTTAGGAAGGTGAATATTTATCATTCGTTTATCTACTTGCTTTAATCTCTTTTAATGTCATTTAATATCTATTATTTCAGAAGAGTTTTTATAAGAGGTTAATGTTCCACAAGTACTATATTGAAATATTGCTTGTTTTTCTTTATAATGTTAGCCATCTATTTATGACACTAAAAGTATTTCAAAGATAATGTCTTTAGAAGAGTGGGCTAATTTTTAATATGAACTAACTGCTGTTGCGAAAAAAAAAAGTAAAAAATGGCTCTTCTGGAGTGGAAGTAAAAAAAAAAAATGTGTGGGGTACTTTTAGGATCAAGGACAGTGGTTCCTTAACTTTCTCTACCACCAGTGATCCTTTTAATTTTTTTCTATGGACACTATACTTCAAAAGACTTTTTGTTCACCAAATAAATGGTGTATATTAAATAATAAAATGTTAGAACATTATTTTTTATTAGTCATACATTATTTCCAATGAGAGTTTATTATATCTGACATAACCACTTTAGATTAATATAATTCAGCCCCAAACAAAGAGGCCTGACATTTTACTTAGCTTGAATAATTTCATTGTAGGTAACCGTTTGGCTATTTTTGACTTTTGGAATATTGATAATATTTTCTGAATTTTCATCAACTACTCTTGTGGAATCCTAGTAGTCTGGGCACGGCAAATTGGGAACTATCGGTCTGAAGTGCAGAAATTTTGTTCTTAATTTCTTTGAGGTTCCACGGAATGTAATGGAGGTTATCCAGTGTAACGTAACAAACAAAGATACCATAGCTTCTAGACAGAGAGAAGAAACAAGGAGAAAGAAAAAAAAAAAAAGCAAGTGGTATTTGTCATAGGGAATATCTGGGAGGAATTCAAGGCATCTGTATGTTTTGGCCCTATTAAAAGTATATTTATTCCTACTTTTCCCAACTTAAAATTTTTACTCCACTTGGGCTGATAAACTATTAACTGATATTACTTTGGTTCTTCATGTATTAGTTATATATTCGTATGTTGGTTTTCCTTGCCAAGAGTTTTCTCATTTCTCCATTTTCTCTCTTCATGTTCTTCTCTCAGCTCAGCTGAAGACCCTTCTCTTGTCTGAGCACCCAACCCATGTAGTATTTACTACAGTGTTAAGTACATATTAACATTACTAGAGGCCTGATGGGCAAAATTCATGCAAGAGTAGGCCTTCCTTCCTTCCCCCGGCTGCCAGCACCGGCTTCCCTCTGGCACCTGGGACCCAGGCTTCCCTCGCAGCCCTGGCTTCGTCCAGAAGGATGTCCGGTCTAATTAGGATATTTCACTTTTATTATTATAGATAGTTTGTCATATTTAATTTACTTAAGTCTTCTGTGTTTCTTCAACTGTACTGTAAGTTGTTTGAGAGCATTTTATCCTCCTTAGCATCTAGTGCAGGGGTACACATTTGATAACTTCTAAGTAATTGTCTGTCGAATGGATGAGAGAAAGAATCTTTTTAAAAAAATATATATTTTATTGATTTTTTACAGAGAGGAAGAGAGAGGGATAGAGAGCTAGAAACATCGATGAGAGAGAAACATTGATCAGCTGCCTCCTGCACACCCCCTACTGGGGATGTGCCTGCAACCAAGGTACATGCCCTTGACTGGAATCGAACCTTGGGACCCTTCAGTCCACAGGCCGACGCTCTATCCACTGAGCCATACCGGTTAGGGTGAGAGAAAGAATCTTGCCAACGGTTGCTTCAAGTATTATGCTGCCTCCTTCTCCCTTGCTTAATCATGTGATTACCATCAGTAATGTTTCTAGAAATGAGACCATTGGTTATCACACTGTTATTGTTTTTGTCTTACTGTGTAATGTGAGTTTTTTGTATTAGATGATTTTAACACTGATATGTGTTAAAGAAAGAATGAGCTGGGCTTTCTTATAAATAAATCAAACAAAATATTCTTAATGCCAACCTGTTGCATTTTGTGTTTTAGGAGGATATCATTTAAAGTCTACTGCTACGTAAGGTTTTGAAAGTGATTGAAATATTCGGATATATTATGGGTTAAGAGGATGGGTTCTGTTCAATGGTTAGAACTCTGAATGGCGACCCAGGGTCCTGGTAGACTGGTTGGATTGCAGCATTTAAGCTGCAGGTTAGTAATTGCCAGAAACCATGAACACATTGTTTTCTAAAAAGAAAATTTCAAACACCTTTCCATTTATAGTAGTTATTGTATTACATACTTCAAAATTGTTACTTTATTTATTCCCAGCATCGCCTCTGCCAGATAAATTCTGTTAACCCATATTTTTTATAGAAACAGAAAACTGACATCTATAAAGGTCAAAAACTACCAAAGTCGTACATCTAGTAGCTGCACATCAGGTCATTTTGACTTCAGAATTCATGTTTGAATCACTATATTACACTATCTTACATTTTCTGATATGCAGTGTAATTTTTCTGTCCTTTTAGAGCTTGACCAGACAGGAATTCTGGCAGCTGCTCCAGCAGAACTATGGAGCTGAGCTAGGCTTAAATGCTGAAGAGATGGAAAACTTGTCCGTGTCGATGGAGGGTAATGTGCAGCCAAGGTACAGCCATGTTTTGAAATGTCAAGATTTCTTAATCATTAATCAAAGCGGAGTTATTTTAAACTTTACTAATTCAGAATTTCTGTTTACTCACCCTGGGTGAAATTTGCCTTCGTCCTCTAGTAGAATGGAATGAGTGGTGAGGACATTGAATAGTTTACTAAATTGGTAAGCAGATACAAAACATACAAGGAGATATGTCTTTGTAACTATGTCACCTAGGATTTGCTTAAAGTATGATTTTAGTAAACTTTTTAATTAAGAATCTGGAGAAGTACTTAGTGAAATCTCTGTGCTTATAGGTAACAAGAAAGTAAATTAACTGGTAGGCACTTTGAGGGATACAAAGATAACCACAACTTTTCCTCAAGGATAACCTAGCATAAAAAAAAAAAAAAGGATAACCTAGCATAGTGCTTGAGATGTAGTTGGCACTCAACAAATATAGAATGCATTACGTAGGGGAGCTTACAGTACTGTGGGGAATGCAAATAATTATAACACAAGGTTGAAAATGGTAAGGGCCAAGAGGAGTAATAGAAAATGTGATAAAGAAATTCAGAGTAGAGAGAGATTATTTTTGACTGATGGGAAATTCATTTGGAAGAGTGGGCATTTTTATTAACCTGTAGAAGTAAAAATGCATTTTGTGTAATGATAATTGAGGTCATAGCAATAAAAACAACTGAGTATAATATATTAAAATTCTAAAGCAAACATTATGTTAAGTGAAAGAAGCCAGTCACAAATGACCATACTGTATGATTCCATTTATATGAAATTGAGCCTAGAATAATTAAATCCATGGAGACAGAAAGTGGATTCGTAGTTGCCAGGAGCTGGAAGGAAGGGAAAATGGGAGTGACTCTGATGGGTACAAGGTTTCTTTTTGGGGTGATGAAAATGCTCTAAAATTAGATAAACCACTGTATTGTATGATTTTAAATATGGTACATTTTATGGTAAGTGAATTACAACATTAAAACTGTTATTTTAAAAATTCTATAGCAAATAAATCTTAAAATGGAAATCTTTCCAAAGCCTTGATTTTCACTCCATCTAGCGTTCTAGTCGTGCTGATCCTATTTATAGGGTTTCAGTTAAGCATAAATATTTTACAGTCTTTTTTTACATGGTTACACATGCATGTTTTATTAGTTTTCTGTAATGTTAAATTTTTTGGGGGGGGGCTCCAGTTAACGTGTCCCTGTTGACTCAGTGTTCCGGAGACCCAAAAACTGTAATTTAGGTAACATGCTTAAGTCTGACCAGGTTCCTCATTCCAGATCCGAGGGCTCTAGATAATGTGCTTCTGTCAATTCAGTGATCCAGAGACCCCAAACTGTAATTTAGATAACATGCTGCTTCTGCTTCTGTAAACTGCTTTTTGCAAATCAGGTTCCTCATTCCAAACCTTGGGATGTAATCAATACCTTTGTGATCTTTGCCTATATAAGTGTTTGCGACCATCTTACTACTATGAGATTTGGGGAATGGCCCCTCATAGTCCCGGATTGCAATAAATGTGACTCTTTAATTCGAAAAAAAAAAAATATTTTTTTTTTCCTATTGTACTGCTCTCCTTGTCAAGTTTATAAGCTTCTTTCAGGTACTGGAGTTGGGTAGAAAAGCAATTGATAACAATGGAAAGAGCCTTGGATGGCGGTAAAGAAGATCTGGATCCTACTCTGGACCTGCCACCAAGTAGTTGAGCAACCTCAAGCAAATCACTTAGCTTTTCTGATCCTCAATTTTTTCATCTGTGAAGTGGGGCAGTTAAACTAGATGATCTCCAAGGTCCCTGACAACTCAAAGCATTTATGGTCTTTGAAGAAAGAAAGAATAAATAATTTTTGACTAACTGCTATATACACTCTAAGGTGCAAGTTCTTGAAGTCAGCAGAAAAGTTGCTGTTTTCTTGATGATTGAGTGCTTTCTGAGAAAGATGTGGCAGGATCCTCATTCCCTTTTCTGCTCCTTTTCCCATTCTTCCAGTCGCTGAAAGAAGCATATCTGTCTCAAGTGTTTATTTCCTCAGCTTTTCCATCTTTTTCCTCTTCATTTTCAACCTCTCCTTCACTCTCCGTTCTCCTTTTTTCTATATTTCACAACTTAACTCTATTCTTAAAATCCTGAAGTTCAGACACTCAGGTGATGGGCTAGTCTCAAGGAGCCATTTTTCCTTGCTCAGTTCCCTTAGAGCCCGGCCATTTTGCGGGGCCAAAGGTGACTTGGTAGCTGACCTCAGTGTTATTTGGATGGAGGAGAATAGAGTTGAAAGGCCCTTTGGCGTTTCGGTTCCTTCCTCAGGATAATATGGCTTCACAGGTCAGGCTGTTTATTTTAGAAGAGCTTTAAGTCTATACAATGATTACACGGGAGTAATAATTTCTCAGTAAGGTTGAGTGCTGGAGATTAGATCCGTTGTGTGCCTTTTGTATTTAATAGACTTCCCTTTCTCTTGGTTCCCTGAGAGAGGAAAAACAGGTCCCAGGACATTTAGTGTAGTCTTGTCCCGGTGACCATTTGAAAGCTGCTCCTTAAACCTTGTTCTTAGGAATAAGACGAGCAAGAAGGGGGTATGGATTAATGGGTTCTGGGCTCAGACCTAAGGAGCTTCCACTGCTGGGGAGGATCCACCATCTCAGGGACTGAATCAGAAGGCAGGATAGGGATGATCCAGCATAGGTTCAGTCAAGAGCAACTACCTGGGGAGAACCAAGATGGCGGCATAGGTTAACGCCGGAGTTTGCTGCTTTGAACAACTACTTCAAAAGTGAAACCAAAAAACGGAAGGGACATCACCCAGAACCACAGGAACGCTGGCTGAGTGGAAGTCCTACAACTAGGAGGAAAGAGAAACGCACATGGACACTCAGAGGAGGCGCAGTGCTGAAGTCAAATTCTGAGGTGCGGAGTGCGCGGAGCGGGCTGGCGGCGGAGGGCGCGGTTGGCGTTTTCAATCGGGAGGGAGTCGCAGACTCTGAACTCCAGATCTGGGCGAGTCTTTAGGGACCCAGACTCAAACGGGAGAAGCGGGACTGTCTGGCTTCGGTCAGAGCGAGTGCAGCTTTCTCTCCGAGCTTTGCAGCGGGTGCTGGGACTCAGAGAGGCAGAGCCCCTGGGGACAGGACTGAGAGCCACCATAACTGCTCTCTCCGGCCCACCCTGTTGATCCTGTGCGACCCGCCCCACCCAAGCCCTGCACAGAGGCCTTTGCCGGATAGCCTCAGGCAAAGGCTAGATTAGCACCTCCCTAGAGGACAGAAGTTCTCTCCCTGCAGACACAGCTGATTCTCATAGCCACTTGGCCTGGAGGTCAAACCCTCCCTGGAATTAGCTACAACAATCAAGATTTAACTATAAGACTTCGAACAAAGACCACTAGGGGGTGCACCAAGGAAGCATAACAAAATGCGGAGACAAAGAAACAGGACAAAATTGTCAAAGGAAGATATAGAGTTCAGAACCACACTTTTAAGGTCTCTCAAGAACTGTTTAGAAGCTGCCGATAAACTTAATGAGCTCTACACGAAAACTAATAAGACCCTCGATCTTATATTGGGGAACCAACTAGAAATTAAGCATACACGGACTGAAATAACGAATATTATACAGATGCCCGACAGCAGACCAGAGGAGCGCAAGAATCAAGTCAATGATTTGAAATGCGAGGAAGCAAAAAACATCCAACCGGAAAAGCAAAATGAAAAAAGAATCCAAAAATGCGAGGATAGTGTAAGGAGCCTCTGGGACAGCTTCAAGCGTACCAACATCAGAATTATAGGGGTGCCAGAAGATGAGAGAGAGCAAGATATTGAAAACCTATTTGAAGAAATAATGACAGAAAACTTCCCCCACCTGGTGAAAGAAATGGACTTACAGGTCCAAGAAGCGCGGAGAACCCCAAACAAAAGGAATCCAAAGAGGACCACACCAAGACACATCATAATTAAAATGCCAAGAGCAAAAGATAAAGAGAGAATCTTAAAAACAGCAAGAGAAAGAAACTCAGTTACCTACAAGGGAATACCCATACGACTGTCAGCTGATTTCTCAACAGAAACTTTGCAGGCCAGAAGGGAGTGGCAAGAAATATTCAAAGTGATGAATACCAAGAACCTACAACCAAGATTACTTTATCCAGCAAAGCTATCATTCAGAATTGAAGGTCAGATAAAGAGCTTCACAGATAAGGAAAAGCTAAAGGAGTTCATCACCACCAAACCAGGATTATATGAAATGCTGAAAGGTACCCTTTAAGAAGAGGAAGAGGAAGAAAAAGGTAAAGATACAAATTATGAACAACAAATATGCATCTATCAACAAGTGAATCTAAGAATCAAGTGAATAAATAATCTGATGAACAGAATGAACTGTTGATTATAATAGAATCAGAGACATAGAAAGGGAATGGACTGACTATTCTTGGGGGGGAAAGGGGTGTGGGAGATGTGGGAAGAGACTGGACAAAAATCGTGCACCTATGGATGAGGACAGTGGGTGGGGAGTGAGGGCGGAGGGTGGGGCGGGAACTGGGAGGAGGGGAGTTATGGGGGGAGAAAAAGAGGAACAAATGTAATAATCTGAACAATAAAGATTTAATTAAAAAAAAAAAAAAAAAAGAAGGCAGGATATCACACTGCCTCTGGTGCTGACTGGCATCCACCGTGTACCTTTTGGAGCTTTGTGGTTGTTCACAACTGACATGCAAACAAGCACTAATTATTTTATTGCTGTTACGGCCACCTATACTTGGTTAATTTTTTAATGGTGTTGTGCCCAGATTTCATGATTCCCAAGAACCCACAGGGAGCCAGCGAGTCCGATGCAAAAGCAGAGTCACTCATTTCAAACCTAGGTTTGGCTCCCCTGCCACACTCACCGATGCAATGGTAAGCTCCAGTGGCCGAGAGAGAGAACTCTGTGTGGAGAGCGGCTTTATAGGGGGCTGGGGCAAGGGGAGGAGAAAGGACTGTGGGCCCTGCCGATTGGCCAGGCGCCAGTCGGTGTCTCATTACACAGGATGTGGTCATAGTGATGGCGTGCACTTCCCTTAACTATCATTGGCCAGTCCAGAGAAATCCTGGGTGTGGCCAGCAGTGGCTTGGCTTCGGGGAAGAAGCCTTGCTGAGCACATGGCCAAGGTAAGATGGAGGGCATAGCCCTTACCCTGGGGCAAGGTGGAGGGCGTAGTCCTCACCCTTTCAAATGGTTTCTGAAATTTATAAAATATCACGTGAGCATTATCTTATTTTCAGATATAAAGCCAATTTGCATGTGATTTAAGAAGATAGCTGTGTTATAAATAGAGGCTTATTTGTTACATTACAAAAACTCATTTGTTTTCAAAGTGCTTTATAATAGAAAAGGCCCTCAGAGAGGAGCCAAAATCACATATCTGTGTGGCAGTGACCTTGTGTATATTTCCATAATGATGTATGTGTTTCTTACAGAAGTCCTGGAAGAAGCAACTTGGATGACTGTGGGGAGAGAGATGAAAAATTATCCAAGTCAATCAGTTTTATCCCTGAATCAATTAATCGGGCTTCAGAAACAGAGTCAATCGATGGAACTCTATCAAAAGCGGTTAGTGTGTGATACCTCTTTAAAAATATATTTGATGCTGCCATGTGTTAATCATGATATAAGGTAAAATGAAAATACAGTATACAAAATATTTAAAACTTAAGATGTCAGGTTGCTCCTTTGTTTTAGGAGTGTTAAGTGTGTAAGTAGCAGAGGTTGTATACATACGTGGTTCTGTTCAGAGCTGGATATGGTGCAGAGCTATCAGACAGAGCACCAGTCCAAGAGGGGGTCGACATCACTAAAAATATAATAAGATGGCCCGGCCAGTGTAGCTCAGTGGTTGAGTGTTGACCCATGCACCAGGAGGTCATTATTTGATTCCTGGTCAGGGCACTTGCCCAGATTGCAGGCTTGATCTCCAATGGAGGGTGTGTAGGAGGCAGCCAATCAATGATTCTCTGTCATCATTGATGTTTCTGTCTCTCTCTCCCTCTCTTTTCCCCTCTGAAATCAATGGAAATATACTTTAAAAATATAATAAGACGGAGCAAGTCATAGCAGAATTTTCCCCAGAGTAGGTAGTGTATGTGGTAGTCTGTTCTGAAGGGGGATGAGAGCCCTGAGCAGCATGCTTGCATAACAGGAGACACTTCTTAAGCTGACTGCTAAAGCAGGCACATCCAGCTAACCACTGGCTTTTGAGTTAGTTAGTTCCTCCCTTAATTTTTTTCAAGCATCGTTATAAGCCCATTGATTTTTCCATGAGCTTCTATCACTTGGAGTCATTATTACTTTCAATACTCGGTTTGTCCCTTCTGAGTCCCTTCAGATTGGCTCCTTTGTCCTTTTTAAATGATGGATGATTTCTTTTTTTTTTCTTTTTTTTTTTTAATTAAATCTTTATTGTTCAGATTATTACATTTGTTCCTCTTTTTCCCCCCCCATAACTCCCCTCCTTCCAGTTCCCGCCTCACCCTCCGCCCTCACTCCCCACCCACTGTCCTCATCCATAGGTGCACGATTTTTGTCCAGTCTCTTCCCGAATCTCCCACACCCCTTTCCCCCCCCCCAAGAATAGTCAGTCCATTCCCTTTCTATGTCCCTGATTCTATTATAATCACCAGTTCATTCTGTTCATCAGATTATTTATTCACTTGATTCTTAGATTCACTTGTTGATAGATGCATATTTGTTGTTCATAATTTGTATCTTTACCTTTTTCTTCCTCTTCCTCTTCTTAAAGGATACCTTTCAGCATTTCATATAATCCTGGTTTGGTGGTGATGAACTCCTTTAGCTTTTCCTTATCTGTGAAGCTCTTTATCTGACCTTCAATTCTGAATGATAGCTTTGCTGGATAAAGTAATCTTGGTTGTAGGTTCTTGGTATTCATCACTTTGAATATTTCTTGCCATTCCCTTCTGGCCTGCAAAGTTTCTGTTGAGAAATCAGCTGACAGTCGTATGGGTATTCCCTTGTAGGTAACTCGGTTTCTTTCTCTTGCTGCTTTTAAGATTCTCTCTTTGTCTTTTGCTCTTGGCATTTTAATTATGATGTGTCTTGGTGTGGTCCTCTTTAGATTCCTTTTGTTTGGGGTTCTCTGCGCTTCTTGGACCTGTAAGTCCATTTCTTTCACCAGGTGGGGGAAGTTTTCTGTCATTATTTCTTCAAATAGGTTTTCAATATCTTGCTCTCTCTCATCTTCTGGCACCCCTATAATTCTGATGTTGTTACGCTTGAAGCTGTCCCAGAGGCTCCTTACACTATCCTCGCATTTTTGGATTCTTTTTTCATTTTGCTCTTCCCGTTGGGTGTTTTTTGCTTCCTCGCATTTCAAATCATTGACTTGATTCTTGCGCTCCTCTGGTCTGCTGTCGGGAGTCTGTATAATATTCGTTATTTCAGTCCGTGTATGCTTAATTTCTAGTTGGTTCCCCAATATAAGATCGAGGGTCTTATTAGTTTTCTTGTAGATCTCATTAAGTTTATCGGCAGCTTCTAAACAGTTCTTGAGAGACCTTAAAAGTGTGGTTCTGAACTCTATATCTTCCTTTGACAATTTTGTCCTGTTTCTTTGTCTCCGCATTTTGTTATGCTTCCTTGGTGCACCCCCTAGTGGTCTTTGTTCGCAGTCTTATAGTTAAACCTTGATTGTTGTAGCTAATTCCAGGGAGGGTTTGACCTCCAGGCCAAGTGGCTATGAGAATCAGCTGTGTCAGCAGTGAGAGAACTTCTGTCCTCTAGGGAGGTGCTAATTTAGCCTTTGCCTGAGGCTATCCAGCAAATGCCTCTGTGCAGGGCTTGGGTAGGGCGGGTCGCACAGGATCAACAGGGTGGGCCGGAGAGAGCAGTTATGGTGGCTCTCAGTCCTGTCCCCAGGGGCTCTGCCTCTCTGAGTCCCAGCACCCGCTGCAAAGCTGGGAGAGAAAGCTGCACTCGCTCTGACCGAAGCCAGACAGTCCCGCTTCTCCCGTTTGAGTCTGGGTCCCTAAAGACTCGCCTGTATCTGGAGCTCAGAGTCTGCGACTCCCTCCCGATTGAAAACAACAACCGAGCCCTCCCCTGCCAGCCCGCTCCCCGAACTCCGCACCTCAGAATTTGACTTCAGCACTGCGCCTCCTCTGAGTGTCCGTATGCGTTTCTCTTTCCTCCTAGTTGTAGGACTTCCACTCAGCCAGCGTTCCTGTGGTTCTGGGTGATGTCCCTTCCGTCTTTTAGTTTTACTTTTGAAGTAGTTGTTCAAAGCAGCAAACTCCGGCGTTAACCTATGCCGCCATCTTGGTTCTCTCGATGGATGATTTCTGATGGTTTCCTTTCTTTCTGGTACAAGAACATGTCCCAGGCACATTTTGTATAATTTCGGTCCTAGACTTAATATCAGCCATTTTCCTAATGAGCTATATAGTTCTTAGTGAAGAATGGTGTTTAGAGACCACATTCTGAGTGCTAAGATTGTGCCTACCCTAGAGCTTTTATTCTGATTGGAACTGCACGTTCAGGCCTAAAGTGGAATTGCTTGGTTCGGACCAGATCATTGGCTGCAAATCCTACCTCTGCCGTTTGCTGTATGACTTTAAATAAGTTAACTTAATTACTTAACCTTCCTCTGCTTTTGTTTTCTCAACTTCTTTTTTTTTTTAATATATTTTATTGATTTTTTTACAGAGAGGAAGGGAGAGGGATAGAGAGTCAGAAACATCGATGAGAGAGAAACATCGACCAGCCGCCTCCTGCACATCCCCCACCGGGGATGTGCCTGCAACCCAGGTACATGCCCTTGACCGGAATCGAACCTGGGACCTTTCAGTCCGCAGGCCGACGCTCTATCCACTGAGCCAAACCAGTTTCGGCTCAACTTCTTGATGATGAGGACAATGACATCCCATGGGGCTATGTATAAGGATTGAATGAGTTACTATATGGGGAAGTGCTTTGAGCAGTCCCTGGCACACATTAAGTGTCCAGTAACCATAAGATGGGATAATTGAAGGCGAATCCGTGTGTGGCCAGCAATGGACCTTTTCTCCCTTCTCCCATGGAGCTCCCAGCGTCTCCTGTGAATAAAAGTTAGGAAAACATTGAAACAGACCGTACTTATGTGGAAGCCCACCAAGGCATCAGCTAGTTTCAGGCCCCTGTCATGCATCTCTCTTGGTCTGATTTTGTGTTGAGGGTTTCTTGCAAAACGGACCCACCTGGAGTCCCCGAGGAACTTCCTCCTGGTACAAGGAGGGCTTCTGGATGCTACTTTCTCTGTGCGCTTTCCCTGAGAAGACCAAACCACTCAATTTCCGGAGGTCACAGGACAGGGATCTCTTGGAGTCTCCTCATCCTTTTACAAAAGTCTGACTTTGAGGACTGGGTTCTCAGAACTACCAGTCTTACTTGAGTCTTTCCTGCTGCCCCCTTTATAAGCTGTAGCTGCTCTTGGAAGAGTTAACCCCTTGGTTCTTCTAGTTTTATCCCTAAAGGAAGTCATATTTTCTCTAGTGAAAGGGAATGGAATGCAGAGGAATAATGTAATGTTTTAAGATTGATCAGACATTCATTGATGTTATTTAGATGTTTTCAGGTTATGGAATACAAGTAATATGGAAGCTCAGTGCTTTTTTTTACCTTTTGCATTCAAGAGCAGTATTGTGAGATTCTCAGATTTCAACAAATATCATGTCACTTTATTTCATTTTTACTGCCAACAAAATTAGAAGTAACAAAAAGTCAGAAATAACATTTTTCCAAGATGAAAGTAGATATTTCTTAAGTTATAAAATTAATACTCTGTAAAAATTCAGGAAATTAGAAAAGTATACAAAGAAATAAATTGTCCAGATGCCAACTTCTCAAAAATAGTGACTATTGCTTTTCCTACAAATATCTGTTTATATTATTTATAATAGGAGCTGTATCTTAATTAGTGACAACAGAAGAAATATGTGTGGAAACTTACTCTACCTAGCATCTGTTACAGACACTCTGGGTTAGCTAAATAAGCGTATTGTTTTGCAGTGTGGGACTCCCGAGTAAGCTAAGTCTTGATTTTAGCAGTGGCCTCTGCTTCAGAATCAGTCCTCTGACTAGGATAGGCTAATCTTTTATTAAACTGTGTCCTGAGTCCCCGTAGTTATTCTGCTTTCTGAGTGGCCAATGGAGCCTGTGTCTCATGGGCAGGAAGTGTAAGGATTGTATCTGTGTGATTTGCTTTCTTTCATCTGCTTACACACAGACAATGCAAGGAAGTACTTTGCTGTATACTTCATTTTTTTTTACACTGTTTTATTAAGCCTAATTATAACATTATTCTACTTGAATACCAACGTAGCAATAGCATTCATACTTTAATGCCTAATATTTAATTTTTATAGAAATGATATATCTTTATTAAACCACTCCCTGAAAATATAGATAGCATCATATATTGAATATATTTTAATGCCCAATCCCTTAACAGCAAAGACAACTGTGTTATGAGTTTGCAGTGAAATTAATCTTCCCTTTTAAGCCTCTCTCACCTATTGTACTCTTATGTGACTTTTATCTCTCTATTTTCTTTCTCTTTCCCCTTTAGTTACTGGTCTTGAGAGATGGGTGAGTTTTCTTCTTTGAGATAATGGGGCAGGTATTGCCTGGGGACACTAGCTGGGTTTTACCCCTCTCCCTTGTCCACCCCATAGAACCGAATGTTCCATTATTTTGTCCTCTGCCCCCTTTCCCTTTTGCATAAGTGATTCACATGATGTTACCTCTCTGCGAGTTATTTATATGCTGTTCTTCATAAATTTATTGTTTGTTACTGCTTAAGAAGATGCCTTTACAATGATATATATTATTTGCCAGTGTTTTATAGACTATGAATTGGAAATATGATGCAAACATAACAAGCACATTTTTCAAAGTGTCCTTATCATTAAAGACTTCTCTGTGAAATCTAAGCCTATAATATATATATATTTAAACTGGATTGTTTGCCTTTTAGGAGTTAGGGAAAGAGGAAGCCCAAAGTGAGAAACAGATGAAAAAGAGTCCTTCACTAACTTCAGAAAAGAGGTTAAGCAGAGTACCACCAAAATCACTGGACTTGAATAAAAATGAGTATCTTTCTCTGGACAAAAGCAGCACTTCAGATTCTGTTGATGAAGGTAAAGAATTTCTTATAAATTTTAATATCATTTCAATTATATCTTTTAATGTTAATCTTTGTATTAGGTGTGTGTAGATGGAGAATTTAGTTGTATTAGGTAAAGTCTCACTCTACAAAGAACCAAAAAAGGAAGGAAGTTAACAGAATATAGGGTGAAGAGGCTACTAAACCTAACTCATCTTCACTTTCCAGAAGCCGAATTTGAAAATCTCCATCACATTTAGCTTTTTAAAATCCCAAGCCTTCAGTCAATGGAGATGGAGTAGCAGTGGAAAGCAAATCTCAATAAAAATCTGTTACATTATAATTATACTTTCTTTTAACCATCAAAAATGAGAGGGGTGGAGGGAGGAGAGAGGGAGAGGGAGAGAGAGGTGGAAGTAGAGAATAAATATAAAAAGCAGTTGCTTAAAGGAATGATAGCAAATCATGTTGTCTCTGCTTTCTCTAGGTTAGTATCAATAACTTGGGCTTGTCATACTTATTAAGTGGGCATTTTAAGGATTTAAAAAACAACTGTAAGATTATTGACATTGAAGCCAGTGGAGTAGGAAAGCATTGGGGAAGGTTCCGGGTAGTAATTGCTTTCAAGTTGAGGAACGGGAACAATGCCTGGGTTTTTCCAGACCCGCTTTCCTACTAGCAGTGCTCAGAATAGTGCTGGGGACATTGCCGTGGTTTGGATCTGTAGGACATATGAATGTGCTAGTCTAGTTGCTGTTTAGGTGAGACCTGGTTTGAGAACCCCTGAAATCTTTTACTATCATGAAAACCAAATCCATGAAAATCCACACTAAATCCCAGTCAAGTCTAAATCCAATCCAAATTAAATCCAAATCTAAAGTCAAATCTAAATTCAACCAAACCAAGGCCAAGTCCATGAAAGCCCAATCCAAATCAGGTTAGACCTTGGTTTGGGAACCCTGAAGTATCTTTAATAAAACTAAACCCATGCTCTTCAAAACATAGGTAAAAATCCACTCTTTCCTAGAAAGTGCAGGCTGCGTTAAGAAGACAGTTGTTGAGTTCTTTTTGAAAAGACAGTTGAGAGGAAGTATTTTAAAGACACCCAGCCCCTAAATGATGGGATGGCTGGTGTTCTTACCTTTCATGCTTTGGTAGACAGCGGATATGAATTAGTTATCCCCTGCCTGGCTGAACCTCTGACTTTAGGAAGATCTACTCTGGCACCCAGTGGCCAGATGGGTAAGTGACACCAAAACAAGGATTCTTTTTCCTTTTTCACCCGCTCTTTGTAACAACAGTGCTTCAAAAGTCGTTTCCTTATTGAGCTCCTATAAAATTAAGATTAATGATAAGTTACATAAAGGATACCACTACAACTCATAAACACTGCGTTCATATTTAGAAATAAAGAAAGAATAACAGTGGCATGGTTGCTGTATTGCATGTGAGCCCTGATCACATTTTGCAACTTGCTGGCACCAATTTAAAGATACCATTGGGCTTCTCCGCAGCAAGGCCTTCCATGCAACATTCGGCCTCTGTTTGTGCAGGTTTTCTTTAACCTGTATGGGATAATTTTTTAATTAGATTATCTTTTGCCAACAAATCAAGTACTGCTATTGCTTTCCCTAAGCAGCTTCCAAAATCTTGGGCCTATCAAATGTATTACGTGAGTTTTAGAATGAATCTAGTTTTTGTTTGTTTGTTTGTTTCTGAAAGTTGTGAAGTTATCAAGACTCTTAAGTCCATGAACTGGGGAGACGATGGGTCAAAAGGTCAAAAGGAGTAAACCATCCCAAGAAATTTGGAAATATGTGTGGGGATTTAGAGGGAGCTAGGGAGATGGCAGATTAAATCAAGCCTCACTTTATTTAAAATGATAGTTTTTTAAAAAAATCTACTATTCTGAGCAGGTTGAGTGAGAAAATGAGAGGATTTCTTTCCTACCACATATACCCTATACTCCCTGGGAAGGAGGCACTGGGCTGTTTTATTATAGAGATTCCTTCTAGGCCCATGTAAACGTAAGAGGACTCAACAAAGCAGAGCGTCATAAACTACCTTCCGAGGGGCCTGAAATACTTCCAGCACAGTCCCCTTCCTGTGAGTTCACTGGAGCCCCGCTAGGGAGAGCCTGGAATCGGCTGCGACTGGCTTCTCTTTCAACTCTCTTACTCTGCACTAGGAAATGTAGACCCCACCAAGAGTGACGGTTCCCTTTTTGGGGATATTCCTGTACATCCGGAAGCCGGTTCGGGGCTTTCAGCTGCTGAACAAAAGGCTAGCTAGGCATTGTGTTTTAATCTGTTAAACCGTATCAGTACATTAAAACTTAGATATATAATAATTCACAGACAAAGCTACAGAACTTTGTTTCTTTAGAGGGCTGTTGCTGATAGACTTTCCTAGCTCACTATTTGCCCACTTTTGGGGAGGAGTTCAAACCATCTGAGAAGCTGCTGGGAGTGTCCTGGCAAATGAAGGTGAGTGGGCACCATGTAATGTGTCCACATCCACAAGCACTAGGAGATCATGGCTGTGCTTTCGAGGCTCTCATGTTTCTGTGCTTTCAGGATTTGCTCCTTCCACATGCGCTGCTCTGTCAGGCCAGGGGTCGTCTGTGAAGCATCTGCAGGAGGTGGAGCCTCGAGTGGGAGCAGACAAACTAGCTCATGGCCTGAGACACCTGCGCTGTGTCATGTGATAGAAGTTAAATTTAGTTTTGTATAGCGGAGGCTTCCCTAACCAGAGTGACTTATGCCGAGAATGGAAACTAAGGCAAAGATTAAGTGGGGGGAGGAGCGCATAAAAATAGCAAAGTTGGAATCCATGGTCTACAGCTGACAGAACAAGATGAGTTAGAGGCAAAGCCATGCAAAGAGAAACAGGAATCAGAATATCGAGTGATGCTTATTAATTAATAAAGGTGAGGACAAGTATACCTCTGGGGAAAGCCAAAGAAAAAGCCATGACATAGTCTAGCATGTCAGGCAAGCAGCTTAACGGGGTAACCCTGACACCGTTACCAGAGTCAGGTTTTTGAACAACACTATCAAATTAAGCGTGGCTTTTCAGGTGTAAAGAAAGCCCTCAAACTGAGCCAAGAAGACGCAGGTCACCAGTTTTTAGAAAATGGAAGAAGATATAACAAGCTGTGTCCTCAGTCCCTCAGTGAAGCTCCGAGTCACTTGCTTTTCTTGCATGCCTACTTTTATGCTCCTTCAACACACTGTTAGCATGTTCCAGTTTTATTCATGTCCATGTCCTTTTCCGATCTATCTGTCCTATTTTCCCCACCATTTCCACTGGCCACTTTCAAACTGGTATGTTGAAGTGCTAGCTCTTCTTCATTGGAAATGGTGACCTGCTGCGACGTTGAGCAGTGTTCCTTTCCCCATTTAAATAGCAGCTGCCAGCTCAGGAGGTCACAGCAATGCTAATGGTGATGTTACTTGGATAGGAGGCTCTAAAATACCATGAATTTCACACATAAACTAGAGGCCTAGTGCACGAAATTTTGTGCACTGGGCGGGGGGGGGGCCCTCAGCCCGGCCTGTGCCCTCTCACAGTCTGGGACCCCTCACTCCTTACCACCCACCTGCAATGGAGGCAGGAGAGGCTCCTGCCACCGCTGCTGTGCTCACCAGCTGTAAGCCCGGCTTCTGGCTCAGCGGCGCTGAACATCTGCCCCCTAGTGGTTAGTGTGCATCATAGCAACTGGTAGTTCCTGCTGTTCAATCAATTTGCATATTAGGGTTTTATTATATAGAATAACCCCAGGTGGAAATAGTTGATTTCATGTACTTCTTTTTTTTTTTTTAAATATATATTTTATTGATTTTTTCAGAGAGGAAGGGAGAGGGATAGAGAGTTAGAGAGAAGCATCGATCAGCTGCCTCCTGCACACTTCCTACTGGGGATGTGCCTGCAACCAAGGTACATGCCCTTGACCGGAATCGAACCTGGGACCCTTGAGTCTGCAGGCCGACGCTCTATCCACTGAGCCAAACCGGTCAGGGCTACTTACTTCTTCAAACAAATTTACATACCAGAGGTATTATTGTTAATTTCCTTTAGTGATACCAAAGATTCTGTTTTTATCATTTATGATACAGAGCAATTTATCTCATAAGGGAGCTTAAATGAAATATGAAAATATTATATTGAAATGCCTATATGAGAGGGATTTGTTTCCTTCTTAAATGTGAACAAGAACTTTACTTGTGAAAAATTATAGCTCCAGGGCTCCTCAGAGAAATGGCTGCTTCTAGGGCTGGGATGGGGAATATACACAATGAGCCTGGAGCGTCTCGTAGTGCCAGAAAATAAAGTACCTAAAATAAAAGGGAGGCGTGACCAAGGGACACAGGAGTCCACCTGAAAGAGCTCCTGATGGCCAAATAAAAAAGTTGGAGCAACAAAATAAATAATTCTCATGGACTAGAGAATAGAGTAAGTTCACAGTGATATACATGATTGAATAAATACACAATGGAGGAGAAAACACAAATCTTCTGCACAGAGTTCCAAATAATGTATGTAGATGCTCCCCCTTCCAGGAGGTGGAGGGTAATTCTCTCCTTGAGTGTGGGCTGAACGTAGTGACTCATTCCTAACAAATGGACTGTTGGAGGGGGAATATGGTAGCTCTGCAATGGAGAAACCTGCCAGACACAACGTTAAACAAGCGATCAAGGTTAGCATCATCACAAATCATGCTGACATGTCTACCGCCACCTCCCAGTTTGATGTGGAGGGCACTTCACCTTTGTGGTGTTCTTTCCCCAAATCCACAGCCCTGGTCTAATCATGAGGAACCCTCATGAGCCCAGAGTGAGTGACATGCTATAAAACATCTCACCAGTGCTCTTCAAATGTGTTAAGGCCATAAAAAAATAAATAAAAAAAGGCAGGAGGCGGGGCTGTCATAGATTGGAGGAGATGAATGAGATATAACAAGTAAATGCAACATGGTATTTTGGATTGGGTCCTAGTTCAGAAAAGGACATTATTGGCTGGGGGTGGGGCGGGGGGAGAGTATTAAAGCCTAGTTTAGTTAATTGTACATCTACAATTACTCAAAAATAAGATGATTAAAAGTATGGTTGCAAATTCAGAGTTCTATAAATAAAAATAGACCCTAAGATATTTTTAGTGTTCTCAATAGCCACTAAACATATTTACATACCAGAGGTATTATTGTTAATTTCCTTTAGTGATATCACAAATTCTAAATTTGTTCAATCAAAAGTAGTTATTTCATACTCATTGTCAAGCATTATGTCAAGCACATAATGTACATTGGTGTTTTTTTTTGTTTGTTTGTTGTTGTTTTTTAAACATATTTTATTGATTTTTTACAGAGAGAAAGGGAGAGAGATAGAGAGTTAGAAACATTGATGAGAGAGAAACATCGATCAGCTGCCTCCTGCACATCTCCCACTGGGGATGTGCCCGCAACCCAGGTACATGCCCTTGACCGGAATCGAACCCGGGACCCCTCAGTCCGCAAGCCGACGCTCCGTCCACTGAGCCAAACCGGTTTTGGCTACATTGGTGTTTAAAGTCAACATGGTCCCTACTCACATGGAACTTAGAGTTCAATGCAGGAGAGAGACAATAGGCAAGTCAATAAGCCAACAAAAATATAATTACAAGTTGGGATAAGTTCTGTGAAGAAATGAGCTGGATCAAGAGAATCACCTGTACTTACTTGTATTTTTTGTGAATATCTGAATTATTTTTACAATGAACATATAGTACTTCTATGTCAGAAGGGCTATTTATCCAGCCTAATTGGGAAGCTGCCTCACAAAATCTTAGCAAGTTGCCTTGTTTCAGTGATTCATTTCTATGCAGAAGGAGCCATTATTTGAAATTGCAGTGGAGAGCTTTTGCCTACAAGACTAAGTCAATATTTACTTGATATCTCTAAGTTCTGTGCATCTATAGCAAAGTAGAGAGACACAAATCATTTAATGATGGAGAAAAAGCAATAGTTGGGATGAAGACAGAGCTAGAAAAGGTTTTCTGATTCTTAGACCAGTCTTTTACTTACCCAAACTGCTTCCTGTGGTGTAATACTGGCGGATGCTCTACACAGACAATTCTTAGAACTTGATTTCTGAAATATAGGGAGTTATGGGCACAGTTTCTATTTTGTATTGATGGGGCATAATCCTTGAAATAATAACCCCAGTCCTGAAATCGTTAAAATTACATATTGGATTGCTTGACTCTATTTCCCTTACTTTACCAGGCTCCTATGCCTAGCTGTCTTTTCTTTCTGATTATTCTAGGTTAAACTCCTGGAAGTATAAATAGAGGTTAAGTTTGTGTGTTTTGGAGCTGTAGTGATTTCCAGTTCCAATTCAGTCACTCCCTAACTGTGGAGCTTTGGCGATCGCTCCGTGCCTCAGTTTGCTCATCTGTGCCATGGAAACGATGATGACACCGCTTATCTCGCACGATTGCTGTGAGGATGAGTGAATATTTGTAAGGTGCTTAGCACCATGTATGGCGTATAGTAAGTGCCACAGTAGCATGGGCTATTTTATACAATGTTCCCTAGGACTATGAGGAGAGGTGAGCAGATACTGCTTCTTTAATTGTGGCCAGTAGTTTTCAACCTCATTATCATTATTAGGTTCCCAGAAAAAAATGTAATATTTCATTGGACATTATTTAGCTTTGAAGCATACTTTTCAGAAGGATTTCTTCTTTTAATGTGTGGCATTAAGAATAGGATGTGAATACAGTGTTACCTGACTTGGGGGAGTCAGCTCTGAGAACGTATTCAGGCTAGTGAGCGAGTCAGTGCAGCAGGTACTAGAGCCATTCACACTTTATATGTTTGCTGACTGCATGAGCACTCAGAAATGCGGCCTGCTAAGTGCGGTGCTATATACTGCTCCATGCACCTCAGTTTTGCCCTTGAAACCTTTGAAATACTCTTTTGAAGGATACGTTATGGGAGTTTGATATCATTCAAAGTTAAATATTTCTCTATCTTTGGGTATTGACAATTGAAATATTGATCATTATAGTTTAATTAACTATATACTCTTATGTATAGTTATACATCATGCATACGTATGTAAACCAATTTAAAGTTTTTAATAGTGCCCTGAATGTGCTGATCACTGTAATCACATTTAAAAACTATTTTGTACCACATATAAGCAAACAAAACCAAACCTTAAAATTACCTTTCCTTGGTTTCTTCTCTTATGGTTCTGTTTTTTTCCCCCCACAGAAAATATTCCTGAGAAAGATCTTCGTGGAAGACTTTATATCAACCGCGTTTTTCACATCAATGCTGATAAAATGTTTGAATTGCTCTTCACCAGTTCACGATTTATGCAGAGATTTACCAATTCTAGAAATATAATAGGTTGGTTTTTGTGTTCTTATCTGACAAATTTGGAAATATTTTATTCTCTCTAGAAGGTTGAGCCTATATAAAGTGATTTACATTGTCAGGGGGGAAATTAAGTTCTGACATTACTATTGTGATATATAAACTAGTGTTTAAGTGTTTTGATTAAATTCACATATAAACAGTAGTTGTCCAATTAGTCAGATCCTACCTATGATTCCATTCAAACCCTTTGAAAACTAAAACTCTATTTATTTATTAATGTAGCAGTTGAGTTGAGTTGAACCCATTTTAAAGGGGTGATTGTGGAACAGCTGGATGCTAGTAGAGTGTAAATTGGTACAATCACTTTGCAGTATGGTTTAGCAGAATCTACTAGAGCTGGTCCTATACCTTCTCTCTGACTCAGCAATTCTACTACTAGGCGTATATTTTTCAGAAATGGGTACATGTGTACCATGAATGACATGGAGAGAGAGGAGAGGGGAGAGGGGAGAGGGGAGAGGGGAGAGATGTGAGAGACACATTGACTAGTTGCCTCCCGCATGTGTCCTGGACTAGGGGCGGGGAGCGAACCACAACCCAAGTAAGTGCCCTTGACTGGGAATCAAACCGTGACCCCTTGGTGATCACACTGGCAAGGACTGTTTCCACTTTTTGGTTATTGTGAATAATGCTGCTGTGAGCACTGATGTACAAATATCTGTTTGAGCCCATGCTTTCAATTCTTTTGGGTTTATACCTAAAAGTGGAATTTCTGAATCATAAGGCAATTCTTTGCTTAATTTTTTGACTGTTTTTCATAGTGGCGACATCGTTTTACATTCCCACCAGCAATGCATAAAGATTGCAGTTTCTCTACATCCTCACCAAAACGTTATTTTCATTTTTGTGTGTGATAACAGCCATCCTAATAGGTGTGAAGATTCACCAATTTTAAACCTTATTAATCAAAGGATTCTTAAAGTATTTGTTCTGAAATTACTGATTTTTATTATTTCAACTCAATAAATTAAAATGGCTCTCTTGCCTTTTTTTTTTGTATGCTGTTGCCATTTTTCTTAAAATTTCATCCCCAATTTTTTATATCTTGAAGTATTGGGGAACTTTACTTTTCCAAGATGTTGTGAGTTAGATGATGTCATGGCACATGAGATTCAGTAGGTTTGTTGGTAACATTGGTGAAAATACAAGTAGAAGACACTTTTTGTTATCCTTGTTGATGGCTGCTTTGTTGAATAGTTTTAACAGCAGCATTCAACAATATCTTTCAATTCTATTGCTGATTCACAATGGATTATTTGTATAATTTTTCTGAAACAGGCTGGCATATGACCAAAGTAACCTTTGAATAGCATTTTAGAATTTTACAGCTTTCATGTAAAGAAATAATTTGTATGGCAAATTCTGGATGATATATTCCATGGTTTGTGATGTTGCTTTTTTAATTTAGTTGTAAGATTCTTCCATATACTCAAAAGGCAGCTTCAGGGTCCCTCTTTAAATCCCTAGACCTAGGTGTATGAAAGAAAATGAGTAAAATTGGGTAGATCGTAATGCCTGGCTTCATTCCTCTGATGATAGGTAATGGGTTAACTAAAGGCTCCTATATTTTAGGATGCTGATGAATAGCAGCCAGATGACGAATTGCCCAAGTCCATTTGTGCTAACAGCATTAGATGATTGAGTCAGATCTTTGAATAGATCCTGATGCTGTTACCTCTACTTTACTAGTATTTGGCGTGTAAGATGACCTTGCTGTATAGTGCTATATTCTAAAGATACATTCGGTTCAAAGTGTGTTTCTACTCACTGTGTTGTTGCTAAGCAAATAAAAGAGAATTTTGACGAAGGTCTTGCTATAAATACAGAGAGATTATCCTGTAGCGTGTGCTACATAGGCTACGTAGTTATTTGTATTCCTCCACCCCCTCCTTATTTAAAGGTTTCAGCAGCTAAGCCATTAACATGATATGACTTCTCATTGACATGATTTCTCCACAAGTTGGGACGCAGGCCACATTGTTGTATAAAGACACAAGGCTTTGTCTTAAATGATGGGAATGCTGATGTTTTTTGGTCTCTGTTTGGTAAGGCTGGTGCCATCACTTCTTTTTGTAGATTATGGGGGAGTTATTTATTTTTAAATGTTTTTATTGATTTGAGAGAGAGAGAGAGAGAGAGAGAGAGAGAGAGAGAGAGAAACATTGATGAGAAAGAGAAACACACTCCCTGCACACCCCCTCCTGGGGATCGAGCCCACAAACCTGAGCATGTGCCCTGACCGGGAGTGGAATCAGCGACTTCTTGGTGCATGGGATGACACTTAACCACTGAGCAACACTGGCAAGGGCAGTAACTGGGGACTTTAAAAAGAAGCCTACAGATGAACCAACTTTTACTTTATCTTAGAAAGAAAAGTAAAAAAAATGTATTAATAGACAACACTTACAGAGGAACCTCTGGCCCGTGGGCCATATAAGGCCCGTGAAATCACATGGTCTGGGCCCGCCGAGGCATTAGGGGTGAGTTAAATGTTTGACCAAATATAGCAGGCTAGTTTTTAAGTTGACAATTTTGTTTGGCCTCCGAATGATGTTATAAATATCAACTGGCCCTTGGCAGGAAAAAGGTTCGCCACCCCTGATAGAAGTAAATAGATCTTATATGTCACATGTAAGAAGAGTGCCTAACAATGACTTTTACTTTTGGATTGGTCAAACATAAAATTTAAATAATTCAAAAACTACCTCTTTCATTCATTTCAAGTCATACCCTTCAGATTTCTAGAACTAACTCACTTATGCTTTGCTGTGAGTAGATGTAGTATCTACCCCTTGGAATGTGGAACCTGGAGGCAGTCAACTGAGAACCATGACCTACACCATAATGCTTAATAATCCGCTCACCGGGAAGTGCACCACCGCCACAGAAAAGCAGGTACGTCCCCTCCACAGAAAAGCAGGTACGTCCCCTCCACAGAAAAGCAGGTACGTCCCCTCCACAGAAAAACAGGTACGTCCCCTCCACAGAAAAGCAGGTACGTCCTCTCCACAGAAAAGCAGGTACGTCCCCGCCACAGAAAAGCAGGTACGTCCCCTCCACAGAAAAACAGGTACGTCCCCGCCACAGAAAAGCAGGTACGTCCCCTCCACAGAAAAGCAGGTACGTCCCCTCCACAGAAAAACAGGTACGTCCCCGCCACAGAAAAGCAGGTACGTCCTCTCCACAGAAAAGCAGGTACGTCCCCTCCACAGAAAAGCAGGTACGTCCCCTCCACAGAAAAACAGGTACGTCCCCTCACCAGTATTCCAGAAGAATCACACATGTGGGAAGAGAAAAAAGGCCTTTCCCAGTCACCAGTTCGCAAAACAATGTCAACCAATAAATGGCAAGAAGAAAAGGGAGCAGAAACTGTTATAGATTAAAAGAGACTTAAGAGGCATTTCAACCCAATCCTAATTCAAACAAACCACCTGTAAAGTACTCATGAGATTTAAGAAATTGTTAACTTTTTGTCTGTAATGGTATTATAGCTGTATTTTAAAGGAGAGAATATTTATCTTTTAAAGAGACATACTGAAAAATTTATAAAGAGATAAACATATTTATGTGTTTACTAGAGGTCCGGTGCACGGATTCGTGCACGGGTGGGATTTGGCCAGCCTGCCCCATCAAGGCCAATCGGGCTGGGCCAGCCAGAGGAAGGGGACGCCAAGGTTGGCCCTGTCCCCCAGTCAGGGTGGGGGGGCCGATTGGGGCCAGTCGGAGGGAGGAGTCCTGGGCGGTTGGTGGCCCCCCCCCCCGTTGAACTATGGTTGAACTCCCAGTCAAGGGGACGATTTGCATATTACCCTTTTATTATCTAGGATGGATGAAATTCTATTGATGTCTGGGATATCTTTTAAAAGTAACTAGCCAGGCAGAGGATGGTGTGTGTATGTGTGTGAGAGGGATTGTGGGACTGGGGTATAGATGAAACAGGACTAGGCAGAGTTAATGTTGTTGAAGCTGGTTGATGAGCTTATGAGGGTTCATTGTGCTTAATTTCTACTCTTGTGTATGTTTGAACCTTTTATTTTTATTTATTATTTTTTAAAATAGATTTTATTGATTTTCTACAGAGAGGAAGGGAGATGGATAGAGAGTTAGAAACACCGATGAGAGAGAAACATCAATCAGCTGCCTCCTGCACACTCCCTACTGGGTATGTGCCTGAAACCAAGGTACATGCCCTTGACCGGAATCGAACCTGGGACGCTTGAGTCCGCAGGCCGATGCTCTATCCACTGAGCCAAACCGGTTAGGGCTGTTTGAACCTTTTAAAAAAATAAGTGGGTTTTAAAAAAAAAAACAACTCTAATGGCAGGGCTGGAGTGGCTCAGTTGGTTGAGTGTTGTCCTGTACACTGATTCCGTTCCCATGGGGTACATATAGGAGGCAACTGATCAGTCTCTCTCTCTCCCTCTCTCTCTCTCTCTCTCTCTCTCTCTGTCAGCATGTCCTCAGGTGAGAGTAAAATAATAATAATAATAATAATAATAATAATAATAATAATAATAAAAAGAACGCTATTGGAATTTGATTTGCAGAATCATGCCAAGGGTTAGGGTCATATAACTAGAGGGCTGCTGCGACATGGGGAAGAGATGATAAGATATTTAATACCCTGCTCAGTGCCAGCATGGCACTGTTTTATAGCAGAGCTTGTGTTTGGCCAATTTGTGTTGAAGTATAGTGCATCTGTTGTGCAAATAGTTTGAAAATATCTGTTAACATCTGAACTAATTATGCTATTGTAGTTTTGTCCATCAGTGTTAAAAATGTCTTAATTTTTTTTTCCCCAAAAGAATTTCAGACAATTAAGAAAAGTTTGGTATTTTGGTATGAGATGCTTTGATAACCTTAGAGAATAGGTATAAAAGGTATGATTGCAGTAAGAAATTTTTGGCCAGCAACCACTTCAACCTGTTTAGGAAAAGCTGTTATTTGTTTGGTGGCCTGCTTTTTTGGTGAAGGGTGGTTTTATGAAACTTTGATGAATTTGGGGATGGGGTCCTTAATTTGTTCAAACGATTTTTGAATTGTTTCCTAACAGGAACATTTAAAATTCTTTATAAACTAATAATATACATAAGAGATTATATGGTTGCTTTCTCCTCCTCATGTCTAAAAGGAAGAAAAATAATTACACTATGAAATGGCGGAGAGGCAGCAAATACCATTTCGGCAGGTCCCTTCTTCTCAGTTCATAGACAGCACAGCCAACATGGAGGCTCTTTTGGCTTTGTACATAGGCTTGGCATGTCTTTTGTAATTTCTGAAAAAGAATTCTAATATATATGTTCGGAATGGGCAAGGAATCTGATATATTAAACATGCACATGCAAAATAATTTTTTTATCATATTTTGGCAGACACTGTATAAAGAAAGTCGGGAAGCACAATTTTATTTGGTAGATGCAGAAGTGGTGACGCATGATGTCCCCTACCATGACTACTTCTATACCGTGAACAGATACCACATCTTCCCATCTTCTGAGCAGAAATGCCGGTTGAGGTGAGCTACTGCAGATGAATGTTTTAGTCCGGAGAGATAGGTTAGATTATGTTCTGGTAACATAGTAGGAGTCCTAAGATCTTAGTGGTAGCTTTCCACAACAAAGCTTTATTTTTCATTCAAATTACACATCCACCATTGGTCAGCAGAGAGAGGGGGCTCCTCCCTCCACATCCAAGCCCATGGAGGTTCAGACATCCTGGAGCTACACAATCCAAGAGTGTGTGTCATTTCAGCTGCTACAGAAAGAACTGTGCTCGCAATTCAGTAGCCAGAACTAAGTGCGGGACCCTGTTTAATGGCCAGGGCCCTGGGAGTTCTTGAGGAGCACATGGTCTCAATGGGAAAGAAGAAATGTCGGTGCATTAAAGTTAACAATGTGTCATCAGACACTTGGCCTAGTCTTAGCCAATGTACTTATCGTCAATTAATTTATGAGCACTGGAGATTTTTTATACAAGGCGCTTAGAAAATTTAGACTTTATTTTGAGCTTTTTCTGCTATTTAAGTAAAGGAACTTCAGGATGAGAGAAAGGAAAGAAATAAAATGTCAAGTACTTAGAAGGAAAATTTGATGACGTTATTAATCATACATAGTAATTTTTGGAAGAAGTCATTATCAGTGAACACATTTTCTTTTATAATCTAAATGACTTTAAATCCTTTCAGTTCCCCACGGAATACAATCTTATATTTAATTGCAATGTTAATATAACTAAATTCTGTCTTGTAAATAAATATTATTCTTATCCTGTTAGAGTTTCCACAGATGTGAAATACAGAAAACAGCCATGGGCCATTATCAAATCTGTAATTGAGAAGAATTCCTGGAGTTCATTGGAGGACTATTTCAAACAGCTTGGTTTGTAAATTTCTTGATTTATCTATTTTTGTAAAGATAGCATTTATTAACAAAATGGACTAATTATTAATTTGGATTCATAGCAGAAACTGGTAGATGATGTTGGAATGACTCCTACTGAAGTGTGGTTATGACTACCCCACTTGGAATTTCAAACTTCTAATTTTCATTGGTCTAACAAACACTTAATATAATTCTTACTGTAAGCCAGATATTGCTCTGTGTGCTTTATAAATATCAACTCATTACAACCTATGAGGTAGGTATTATTATTTTTTTCCATTTTACTAAACAAGAAGTATTGAAACACAGAGGAAGAGGTTAAATGATTAGCCCAAGATCACAGTTAGGAGATGTCACACTTGCCTGACTCTGCAGGGAGCCAAGGAAGCTGACTGCAGTGAGGGCCTACCTACTGGATCACACATGTGCACCAGCGCTTGTTAATGTATGGACAGTTCTCAGCCCACATCTGCCTTACCAACGCAGCTTTCCTGGGTTTGTGCAGGCCCACTACGCAATGGTATAATGTACATGCATGAATTTTGTGGAGGTGGGCATTAGACTGGGGGAAGTAATACAGTAATTCTGTTCGGATATTCCTTAAAATATACACGAGAAAAAAATATACCTACATGAGCATAATTAATTTTAGTTAAAGCAAAGCTGGTGGTCAGTCAACTCGGGTAATTTGTCTATCATCCTCTAGATTATGGATTATTTTATTTCCTTGCTTTTCTTTCTTTGGTTATTTCATTATTAAACTCCTAATCAGGAGCAAAGAAAATGAAAATCAAAAATTAGTTTGGCCACTGGATAATGAGCTTCTAATGAAAAAATCTTGTAAAGGTAAAGGTTGAAACAATTGACAAAAATGAGTTTTTTAGGTTGTTTGCAGATTTTCTTTATTAGGGCTTCCTTTTTTGCAAACCCTTATTGTAAATTAGTACGATTATTTGCTACTCCTTCCTTTGAAATTGGCCATCAGGTACCATAATCTATCTTGGAAATCTTTCTAATGATCTAATATTAGTGGGTAGCCTGTTGTTTCTATAACTGAAATCGTTACATTAATATTTAATATAGTACATGGCAAATTTGCTCTGATGATCCCATCATTTATTAATAGAGTTCATTCTTCCTAGAATAATGAAGCCTTATTATGGGATCACTGTACTCTCTAAAACTTTTCAGTAAGATTTGAATGTAGGCCATAAGAACCCAAGTAATTGTTAAAGAAAGTTTCTAAGGCTTAAAACAAACAAACAGAACACAAAACAAACACCATATCCACTGTATCTTACTGTGGAGAAGCTTTCTCTAATACCTAAAGATTTTTTTTCTTCTTAGAATCAGATTTGTTAATGGAAGAATCTATGTTAAGTCAGCCCATTGAAGACCCTGGAAAACTTAGTGGCCTACGAAGGAGAAGGCGGACATTCAACCGAACAGCAGACACGGTTCCTAAACTTTCTCCTCAGCGTTCTTCTGGAGATGGGGATTTAGACGACAAAGGGGTTACTGCAGGTAGCTATTACCTGGTGGAAGATTTCAGTTTGCTTATATGAAGCAGAATATGTCTCTTGAGCAGATGCAAAATAGCAGGCGTATGGTCAATCGGAGTATCTTATTGGCTCACACGGCATTTTAAAAAATGGACATTTTTATAAAAACTCATACCTGACAGCCCTGGACCAAATCCTTTCATAGCAACAGTTAGTTGGAACTTAATAGTAGCTGCTGCATTAGACCATGTCCCCAGTCACCAGTCCCCACCATTTGTCCCGGCTGCTGGACACTTCTCTCATTAATTTCCTGCTCAGCACTTACAGACATTTGATTTCTACCCTTGAATGTACTACAGTGATTATATGTTTTAATTCTTATATACTGTCAAGGCCAGTCCAGCAAAATTCCAAAGATGGAACTTCTTTATTTTTTTAATCCTCACCTGAGGACATTTTTCCATTCATTTTTAGAGAGAGTGGAAGAGAGAGGGAAAGACAGAGAGAAACATTGATGTGAGAGAAACACATAGATTGGTTGCCCCCTGCACACACCCTCCCAGGCTCCAATCTGGGGAGGAGTCTGCAACCAAGGTATGTACCCTTGACTGAGATCGAACCCCGATGCTCTATCCACTGAGCAAAATGGGCTAGGGCGGAATTTTGGCTTTATTATCCTCACTGCTCTCAATGTTGAAGACATCCTGCCTGTACTAACGTTATTTCCTCCCTCTTGGAATTCTAAAGCTGCAATACCTTCTCGTCCTTCTACATTATAAAATGCTCTTCTAAGGCTATTTTTCCCCCCTCTTTTTAAAAATAAAAAATATTTAATGTTGACATTGCAGGTGTCCCCTTTCCTCCCCTTTGCCCACATCCACCCCCTCCCGCCTCCCCCTCCCTTGGCCTTCTTATTTCTCAGTGTGACTATGTTCAAGCCAATGGCCCAATTTTGGAATTTCAAAGTATGGGCAATAGAGAACAGGCAAAGATGACTTAAAATTTTTTTAAAGGAGGGAAGTATTATACATAAACCTAGCTCAAATATGGTTTGCCGAGATAGAATTCAGCTAGAGATCATACATGATGTGTTGAATTGCATATTTAATTTTAGAGCAAATTAATTTGTACTATAGGCCAAATTTGGAGGATTCATGTAAGTTTTCTTTTTGTAGATGTGTTTCATATTACTCAGGATATCAGAAACCACGAAAAGGAGCAGGGAATTCACCCTAAGTCACTTTGTCTTTACAAATAATTTTTAAAAATCTCTTTTCTAGTTCTTTTCAAATGAAATTAAAATTTGATTGGTTGTAATCATCATCCTGATTTTAATGCAGCCTTCTTTGTGTGTGATCTGTAGGAAAGAAAAAAGAAACGGAAAGCTATCACACCGCCCTTATTGTGGTGATGAGTATTTTGTAAGTATTTATTTTGAATACTTATTTAGTTTATGATTTCACTTTTAACAGTTTACCAAAGGATTGATGCATTTGTATATTATTATGTAGCACTTGCCACTATTGGACCAGTTTGGGCCTACAGATACAGTAATTTTATTTATTTATTTTAAAATATATTTTATTGGATAGAGAGTTAGAAACATCGATGAGAGAGAAACATCGATCAGCTGCCTCCTGCACACTCCCCACTGGGGACATGCCTGCAACCAGGGTACATGCCCTTGACCGGAATAAAACCTGGGACCCTTGAGTCCACAGGCCAACGCTCTATCCACTGAGCCAAACTGGTTAGGGCAATACAATAATTTTATAGTCTTCTATTTCATAGTTGTTGATGTATGATTTTCAGAAGAATTATTAAATTTATAAATTATAAAATAAAATGTTTTTATTTTTTAAACTAATTTGATTGACTTCTTGTATCATAAGTTTTTATGAGATATTCCATAAATTTAAACGGAATATCTATCTATATATATAAAAGCCTAAGCAACCATTATGATGGAATGACCGGAACGACCGGTCCACCAGTCACTATGATCCACACTGACCACCAGGGGGCAGATGCTTAATGCAGGAGGTGCCCCCTGGTGGTAAGTGTGCTCCCACAGGAAGCTGGGCTCACAGCTGGTGAGCACAGCTGCAGTGGCGAGAGCCCCTCCCGCCTCCGCGCAGCATTGCCGAGTAGGGAGCGCCGGCAGCAGGCGCAGCAGGCCAGGATGAGCGTGAGCGGTGTGGTGCCTGGCCCTGGTATGGGCTCCTCCCTGGCCGCCTGCTGCTTGGCGCACTGCTACATCCCTTGGGAGATGTCTGACTGCCATGGGAATCAGGCCTAAACCGGCAGTTGCACATCCCCCAAGGGGTCCCAGATTGTGAGAGGGTGTAGGCCAGGCTGAGGGGACACCCCTCAGTGCATGAATTTCTTGCACCAGGCCTCTAGTTTATTTTTATATGCAGACTGGTGAAATCCCAATAATGCTATATTACTCTTTTTTATTAGACCAGTAATCCTTGCCCTTTACTGTGAATAAGAATCACTTACTAAAATGTAGATTTCTCAGTTCCGGTTTCAGAGACTGTGTGTAGGTCTTGAGTAGGGATCAGGAATCAGTAATTTAAAACACTGCAGGTTATTCTGATGAAAGTGGTCTGAGGGTCACATGAAGAGAAATATGTAGTGGGCAATTAGTGTGAATCTCAGAGTGTTCTACAGGAGTCCATTTAGCCCGTCATGTTTAGAGTACTGTCATCTACATGGCCATATGTGAACCTTGAGGTAGTCCATTAGATTCTATTTAATTGGTTCTGACAGAGTGATATACTCTGGAATTTTTTTGGAATGAAGTTCTTATATCAGCTGTTTTTCTAATTACAGATTTCAGAACATAGGAAATAATTGTTGTGCCTTTGAGTTTTATAAAAAGGATTTCATATTCTGGTTAAGTCAGTTTGCCACGACAATTTTGAATAGTAAATATTATTAATGGTCTTTTGTATTATTACTTTGCAGAAAGTTTATACTCAAAAAATGGAAATGTTCATCTGTGTATCATTTCAGTGTCATAATAATTTCATAATTTGATTTTCTTGTTACTACATTAGTTTTCATTTTAAAAAAATATCCTCTTCTGGATGGATAAAGGAGAATACTGTATATTTTTAAGGGCAAATCAATTTTAACAGAAAAAAATGAGATATGCTACCTATATATTTGCATATATGTGTAATAAGAAATATATCCACTTACTTGAAAGGCTGTTGTGAGAACCAACAGAGTAAGTTCATGTAGCATGTAACATTTTATATCTGATACAATTAATATATATTTCGGATATGATACTTTCTTTGTCCAAGTTGAACGTGTGGAAATTTTTGCTGAATGGTTATTTTTAAAAATTTATTTTGGTTTCCACTGGGAATAACAGGTACATCATGATCTACCTAAGATTAGTCCATATTGATCTTCATTTTCTGTTTGAAGTATAGCATTATGGGCTTATAACTGCTTAGGCCAAAAAGCACCCAAAAACCGATACAGAAAGCTTGCCTGGTAGAGGTCTAAGCTGGGGGTCACACCTCAGCACGGAGAGATGTCAGGGACTATTGTCATTCCAGTTACTTTCTTTTTTCTCAGTGTCCATCTCATACTTAAAAGTAATGATGTTACGTTATAGGGATAACTGATTTAAATACTAACAATAAGTGGAAATTGGTTGGGTAATGTACATCTTTGAAGGCTTGGCATGTTTTTCTGCATTAGCAGTGCTCTAGGTCTGGATAAGAGGGGATTGACCGGGTATGTTTTGCTCTGCCCAGCTTGCTGTTCCTGGTTTTGTTGAATGTGACACTGTTTATGAAGCTGTCAAGGATAGAATATGCTGCTCAGGCTGTTTACCGTCTCCACCTCCAAGAAGAGAAATCTTTAAAGTAAGTTTTTCCTCCCTCCAACCTGTTATTATTTCAATAATTCCTTAATGTAAAAAACAATTCCCGTTTTAGAGATTTTGGCCTGCTAACTTTTCTGTAGTCACGCTGTTTTTGTTCCTTAATTTCTTGTTTTGTTTGTAAATTTATGGAGCACTAGTGATTTCTAGAAGTAAAAGATTAGCAGCTATTCCCCTGATTTTTAAATGGTCTTCTTCTTTCAGTTTAGCCTCTGACATGGTGTCAAGAGCAGAAAACAATCAAAAGCATAACGATCAGGCCCATCGCTTAAAAGGAGTGCTCCGAGACTCCATCGTGATGCTTGAAGAGGTAGGCAGCTCTGTGTCTGCTTGTATCTCTCTGGTTGTAAGAGGATATTTTGTATGTCATTATTTGAAGAAACTTCCTCCTACAGGTACTACCCTTGCCAGTTTCTGGATTTTGCATATTACCTATACTAGAGGTCCAGTGCATGAATTCATGCACAGGTGGAGTCCCTTGGCCTGGCCGGTGATTGGGGCTGATGGGGGGGGGGGGTGCTGTCTGGCTGTGGGGAGGGACGCGGAGGTTGGCCCCAGCAGCAAGCTAACCAACGGCTGATTCCATGAGGAATTGGGCTCCCTTCTCCCTCCTGTCTGGGTCCGGGATAGGGGTGAACCAGATTTGGGGCTGTCAGGGCCCCAGCAGCTAGCTAAGGCAAGGCCCATTCAGTGAGGAATCAGGCTCCCTCCTCCCTCCTGTCTGGGTCTGGGGTGCGGGTGAACCAGATTCGGGGCTGTCAGGGCCCCAGCAACAAAGTCTGGGTCAGTGCACGTCATAGCTACTGCTGCTTGTCAAGTCACAGTCATAACGGTTGCTTAGGCTTTTATATAGATAGCCACTTTTATTTTTTTTTTACAAAATGGAAGCATACTACACACACCATTGCATTTCTTCTTTTTTCAATTGATATTTTGAAGATGTTTCCATATCATCATATATACACTGACCTGAATCTTTTTATTAATCCTTCTATATGAAATTTTATGCTTAATATTAACTCTTGGTTAATAGATACTGTATACACTGTCATTATTTTATTTATTGACCATATATCTTGGAGATACTTCCATATCAGTATATAAAGCACCTTCTCTACTTTTAACAGCAACACAGAATTCAACTATATAAATGTGCCCTATTTTTACCAGTTTTCCACTGAAGAATGAATATTTACTATATTTCAGTGTTTTGCTACAAACATTATCTCTCGAACATAGTATTATTAATATATGCCACTTAGTTCCATGAACCAAAATTTAGGATTCCCTTTGAAAAATAAAGATTAATATTTCCATTATAATATATATGCTTACTTTTCAAAATTGAAAAATAGAGAATAGAAGAAAACCTAAGTTCTAGCATTCAGACATAATTACTTTTAACATTTTATTACCTTTCATCTTTTTATTCTATGTGTAAGTTTGTTTTTTAGGAAATTCAACTATTGAGCATTTCTTAGGATATCACTCAGGGCACTGAAGGTTACAACTTCAATGAAGTACTCTTCAGATGCACAGTCTCTACAGCTCCTTAGCAACTTTCTCCTTCCACTCTCAGCAGGGAGATCATATTCTCACTTTTCTCCTCCTCATCTCCTCCCATATCCCCCTTGCTCTCAACTGATGACTACGCATTAAGGGAAAAAGAGACTTTACCTGTCCTTCTGTAACCAAGTCTAGAGACCCTGCTATAGCTGCACCCCTATCTTCTCCACTCCTATTACATTCATTCCTCAGCCTATGGGAGGCAAGTCCCAGCACATGTTAGCAGGTACCATCAGCACATGACTGTGCTCTGTTATCTCCTACATTAAAAAACCTACACCATGCACATCCTTCCCTATCTGCTCCTCATCTCTCTACTCCCTTTCACAGCCAAACTCGGTTAGTTGTCTACTCTGGCTGTCACTACTTTATGCTTCATAACTCATTCATTTTTTAAGTTTTTATTTTCTCCAAAATAACTCGTTCACATATTTTAAAGAGTTAACTTGTTCTACAAGGTTTGTTGAGAAAATACGAATCCCAGCACCCTCATCCCTATTTCTTTCCTAAAGACAACAGTCTTTAACTTTTAGTTTATACTGTTGATGTGTACCTCCACATTTATAAACAACATGTATTGATATGTCTTGATTTTTCAGTTTTAGACATTTCCCTTTGACTTCCTATTAGGAAAGTAAAAAAGGAAACAGGGATTTTGTTCTTTCCTTTCACCTCATCTTGCCCCCATTTCTAATTACCCCATTCTCCCAAATGAAGTTATAATTTTGGTTAGATCAATATTTATTTACTGTTTGCTTTGGTTTGACCAATTTTGCTATTCTGAGCTACATCATCGAATACACCATAACTACTTTTTATTTTCTGTGCTTTTTCTTATCCCTGAATTTCATTATGATTGATTAGTTTACCAATATTATTTATGAATATTTCATCCCCTGTCGTATAAATCTGTTATAATCTTCCTTCACCTCAGGCATTCCATCAGTGGAGCCTCTGACTGGCTCCAGTCAGGTCCGGTGGCCCTCTGCGTGGGTGCACAGCTATCATCCAGGGGATTCCTGTTACCCACCTCTATTTCCTGTACCCCATGTTTTCTGCTTTCTGGATTTATGTCCTTTTTTTAATGGAGCATATCCTTTAGAGGCTGCCTAAGAAAAAGTATGGAGGTAAATATTTTAAGATTTCACCTGTCTGAAAAAATTTTTATTCTGTCCTTTGATTATAGTTTGGCTGGGGATAGAATTCTAACTTGGAAATAATGTTTTCTCAGAAGGTTCAGTCATTGCTCCACTGTCTTTTGGCTTTCAGTGTTACTATTGAGAATTTTGGAGGATGTTCTCATCCTGCCGTTTAGTTCTGGAAAGTATTAAGTTAGATAGTTGAGGGTTTTCTTCCTTCCACTTTCTGTAGCTCCTAAAACTCAGATGTTGGCTTTCAGTTAATTGGACAGGTTGTCTAATCTTTGTAACCTTTTCTTTCCAGCTTCCATCTCTTTGCTTTTTTAAAATTCTGCTTCCTCAATGATTTACTCAATCTTCAAATTCTTCTGTTGAGTTTTTCAATTTTTGCTAACAAGTTTTTAATTTTAAAGAGCTATTGTTCCTCTGAAATTTTTTATGGCATTGTGATCTTTTTTAATAGCTATAAAGTTATCTCTCTGACCATATTACTAATAAACAATTTTTTATTCTTCTTGCATACTCACTTTCCATCATAATCCTTTCCCTTCTGTTTTGACTTCCATCCTTAGTGTTAGAGAATTTCTTTAGATGTCTATAGTCCTTGGTTGTCTGCTTGTGTGGATCAGAAGCTCTTAACATGTGGGTCATATTGGTCTACCCTGAACTTTTCTGTAGATTTGGCTGGGCTGCTGGTTGAGAAATCCTGATCTCAGTATTTTTAGGTGTTTCCTCTTGGATTGGTCAGTTTCCACAGAGAATTCTCTTCTAGTCTCTCTGAAGGATTTGAGGGCTGGCTGCCAGCATTTAGGAACTCAAATGAGTGAGAGAGGAATGGGGAGGTCAGGACAGAGGAGATGGTTTCAATATTCAGTATTCACTTTTTCCTGTAATCCCCCTGCTTTTGGTACGGCAACACTGTCCTTAACAAAGTCTTGGTGTCCCCTGAGCCAGACAGCCAGAGAACCTCTGTTTTATCCTGTCCAGAAAATACAATTTTAGACTTCTGCCCAGGTAGTAAGAGAGGTCAGATGCCCAAAGGTCCATCCAATCCTTCTTTTAGCCCCTTCCTCTTAATTCCCATTTCCAGTGATTCCTGGCCATCAATTCCTGAGGCTTTTGAAGATTCTTCAGGGTAAATCTGGTTGGTCTCAGCTTTCTCTAGTATTAGCTTAGGATTCAGCCTTTTCAGGACTGTGAAGTCATCCATCTGTTTTCCAGGTTCCCAAGTTGTGTTGCTGATGTCACTCTTTCTGTTCTCCCAGCCCTTATGGTTTATGTCTTTTAAAAACAACAACAATAAATCCTGCCCTGGCCCTTGTAGCTCAGTTGGTTGGAGCATCGTCTGATACACTAAAGGTTGCAAGTTCAGTCCCGAGTTGGGGCACATACGAGAGCAACCACTTGATGTTTCTCACATCAATGTCTGTCTGTCTGTCTGTCTATCTCTCTCTCCCTTCCTCTCTCTAAAATCAATAATTAAAAAGAAAACATATTCTCGGGTGAGAATTGAAAAAAATCCCCTAGTGGGGTTTCAGAAGGAAGCAAAACTGGATAAATGTATTTAATCCACTTCCTCGCTGTTCAGCTCACTCCTGCCTTGTTTTCCTCTCCCCTGCCTTCCACCGATATTGCTTGAGCTGAGATCCCTAGTGACCTCTAGCTTTTAGTGTAAATGCACCTTTCTTTAGTTTCCATTTACAGTGTCAACATTTTGAGAGCTGACCACTCTTTTCTTGAAATGTATCTAAAAACCTCCAGCTTTATTGTGAAATAATTCATGTTATAAAATTCACCCTTTCAAAGGCTTTTTAATATATTCACAAGGTTATGCAACCATCACCACTAATTCCAGAGCATTTGCATCACCCCAAAAAGAACCTATAAATGGAATCTTTTGTGACTGGCTTCTTTCATTTAGCATAACGGGAAACTCCTTTTTGCTGTAAAACCTTCTCCAGTACCTGACCTCTTTCTGGCCTAGTGCTCCACACTGTGTTAGATTTTCTTCCCTTCTCCTCTGCTTCCCCTTTAGGCGGTCACATCCGCTCCCCTGGCTTGGAATACCACATGTGCCAGTGACTCCCAAATCCATCTCTTACCCTGATCTCTCCTCTGAGCTCCAGGCTCAGACAGTCATTTGCTGACTTGGCATCTTCACCTGGATGATAACAGGCATCCCAAACTGATCATGTCCAAAACAGAATTCCATTTTCATCCTGAGCCAAACCCACTTCTCCTCTAATTGACCTAGTTTTAGAAAATGATAGTACCATCCTCCAGTTGCTTAAAAAACTTAATACAATGTGTAAGTATATTTTGTGTGTGTGATTATGTGTTTTAGTTCTGTATTGCTTACTAATCCATAAGCTACATGAAGGCAGAGACAGTGGCGAGAGTGGCTCTTTGGTTCACCATTGATACCCAGTGCTTAGCACAGTACATGTAATAAATAATAAATATTTGAATGAGTGAATATAAAGAAAAATAAAACTTAATTCTTGCTTTCAAGTTGCCTATAATTTTATTAGAGAAATCAAAGGTCCGTGTGTATTGTTAAAGACTATAAAAAAGTACAAAATTAAATGTCAAAGTAAGTAGTAATGCATTGGGAGTTTAGAGGCAGGATGATTAGGGAAAACTGCATGGAGACAGGGGGATGGGTCCGTTTTGGATGGATGAAAACAATAGCAAGCACAGGCCTGGAAGTGAAACCTGAGTTGTTTAGGAGATAGTGAGACCACGGCAACTTCAGAAGCCATTTAAGGAAACAAGCCAGCCTGTCCCTTTGGATAATTTGATTGTGGACCTAATGGGAGATAGAATACACAGTATGTAGGAAGAAGTGTGATCCTAGAGCAAATGGGAAGAACTCTGTAGCAATCATACTGACATAGATACGCTAAGGAATCCGGTGTTTCATATTCAGTCTTTTATTTGGACATTAGTATAAACAAAATTATGTCAAATGCAAATGTGAACTATGGCATAAAAATGAACAGAAATAATGTAAATAATCTATTTTGAAAATTATTTTGTTTGCAGTTGAAGAGCTCACTCATTATGCTTCAGAGAACCTTTGATCTACTAAATAAAAACAAGACCGGCATGGTTGTGGAGAGCTAGTGATCTTAAGGACTGACATTGGACCGTTACTTGGAAGTAAAAGAAAACATCTAGGAGAAAACCAGAGGATGAAGGATTTTCATTGTCATACAAACATTTCCATATTTTTTTCATTATTGGTACTTCTAATATGAACATTCATAATTAGTTTCCGATGGCCTTAAGAATCCATCCGTTTGCTTCTTGTACGTTATTCTAAGCTGTGAATTTCTCCAGTGAAGCATGAACTACATTGTGGAACTGAATTTCTGTGATGCAAAAAGAAAATGGGACGCTTTGGCCTCATTTTTACAGGGAGGTTTGAAGTTTGATGCTTTTTCTGTTAGCACAGAATCAGTATGTGTCCAATTGGCTGCTTTCACAGTTGATATACATTCAACAGGCTAAAGACAATCAATATAAGAAGAAACCTTTAAGCCATTACGAATTTTGAAGGATCAGTTTTCAGGCATATACATTTCTAGATTTGCATACTGTAAACATTACAATGTCTTCATTTATTTAGCACACAAATTCAATAGATGTTTTGATTCTGCACATTGATGATAATTATCTGAAAAGTTCTTCAGTCATATTGTATCTTCATGAAAGAAAGTTTTCTCCAAATAGCTATCAGAGGTGAGATTATCTTGCCTCTTCATACATCAAATGAATCGAAGAGTCAGTTTCAGAAAAGGAAATATGTAGGATACCAACACTCAAAATGAAGAATCATGCTCTGAGTTTTAAAAACCAGATTAGGTTAAAATCTGGGCATTTAGTAATCTAATAATACTTGAACTAAGCGTGGCTTCAGCTTAGCAGTCTAATTTGTGGATTCGTTTTTAGTAGCCACCGATAGCTTCATTCATTCCTTCATGTGTGTGGCTTGTTTTAGTCACTTGTAAGACACAAACTTTAGCTTTTTAATAAAACTCTGGGTATATTATCTCCCAATACAAGTATAATGACTGAAGTTGTAAGTCAGACACAAGCTTTGGCTCTTTCATAAAAAGGTTTTAGGCCTATATGTCTCCATACAAGTGATGTCTCTGTAACAAGAGCAAGACAGTGCAGAATAATGTGTATATATTTGTACTGTTTCAACAACTATTGCCTTTAAATTTCTTTTTTCCTCCCAGAGTCACCACATGGGATTGCTAAAGTTGTCTTTGAGATGCCTGTAGAGAATCAAAGTACTGGCTCCATTAGAGGGGAAATGGGTTTCCTTGAGTGAATCCCAACTCAGCTACTTTAGGGAACCAGTGTACCTACCTGGGTTTGTTTTTGTTTTTTTAAAAAATAAGGATTTATGAAGGGTCTGGCTGTGAGCAAGAGTGACTGGATTATAAACTTGAAACGTTGTTCTCTTAAATTCACAAAAATGATCAGTGACAAGCTGAATATTTTTGAGATGTTTCTGTAAAACTTGTACTTCAATACATACCTCAAAGAAAATGACCAAAGTTGCTTTATAAATTACGACTAAGCACGTATGTATGCAAAATTCAATCAATTGTATTTGAGTGTTATATAAAATGAATATCAATAAAACCCGGAATCTGAGTTATCATTTTTCTTCCTTTTCTGTTTGATAAAACACACACAAAACAAAACTCACAAAGTACGGTTTGCTGTTGTGAAAAACATGTGCATGGGCCTACACTCTTTAAAAAATGTGTAAAAACCAAAGAGGAGGACTCCTTACATCAGTTTCATTTCAAATATGCATACTGTTGGAACAAAAACACTAGATAGGCCTGCGGGTCCAATGAAGACTGCTCACTAGAAAAAATAAAAATAAAATACAGAAGTTAGGTGGTCACCAGATCGGGCAGTTACGGGCCTTTAGGGGAAGGCTAGCGGATTCGGAGCGGTACCTCGGTCACCTGAGGGCAGGCGGTGAGAGCGCCCCCGACGCCGGTTGCGGGCGCTGCAGGAGGCCGGCGGACCCACGGGTTTCACGTACTTGGAAATCCTTGGGGTTCTCGGGTTTCCCCCATTTTCGTCTCGCCCCTCCCCGGCCGGGCCTTTGGAGGCTGCCCCGCCCACGCGCCGCCCGCAGGCCACGGTGGGGTCGGGCCGGGTCTCCGCAGGGGCCGGGGGCGGAGCGGAGGTGCGGGCCATCGGGCTCCCCGCCGTGCGGACCGCTCCCGGGAGCCGGGGCTCAGGTTCTCTCTCCGGTCCTCCGGGCTGAGGGCGGGGCCTCGCGTCCGGCTCCGCGGGGCGGTGGGCGGTGCACGGGCGGGCGGGGATCCCCGGCGCCGGGGGCGGGACACCAGGAAGCGCGCGCGGACTTGCCGCGCCAGCCCGGCCGGCCGTGGGGCGGTGGGCGCACCCCCGGGCGCGGCGGCTGTGGTCACAGGTGGGCGGCGACGAGCGGAACCGGAGCCCGGGGACTCCAGCGATCGCGCCGGGAGCCCTGCGGCGCGGAGACCCGGCACGCGTCCGCGCCGCTGGAGGGGCCGACCCTCTCCCTCCGCCTCGTCTTCTAGGGCTGCAGCCGCACCTCCGCCCGGAGCGCAGGTAACTTCCTTCCAAGGTCATTCTCCTGGCGGCGGCGCTCGGGCCCGCCGACGTCCTCGCGTTGGTGGGGGCGGAAGGGGCGAGCCCTGCGCGGGGCTGGAGGAGCGGGACTGGACGGCGACCCGAGCGCCACCCGAGCTGCTGGTGGGCTTTCCCGGGGCCGGGTCGTCGGCCCCTGCAGCCAGGAGCGTTCGCCGGCCCAGCGGATGCACCCGCGTCCCTGCCCGCAGCCCCGAGGGTGAGTTTCCCTCGGCGCCCAGGTTCGGGCGGGGACCGCGCAGCCCTCCTCAGCCCGCACCGGCAGGGGCGCCCAGCCACCCGCGTCCCGGCTGTCCCGGGGCGGCGTGGTCGACTGTCGCCATGGGAACGGCTGGACCCCAGTAGCCTGCCCTGGATGGGATGGGGCGGTGAAGGCGGCTCCACGCCTGGACTCTTAGAGCCTTAGTGCTTTCTGTCTGGCCAACCCGGGTCAGAAAAGCCTGGTGAAAATGGGACCCTCCTCCCCCTCTTCTCATTTTTGATTTCTCAGGCGTTGGCGTTTGATCAGAGAGCGGCGTGAATGTGTTTAGAAGATATGAGTTGTGTGCTTTCCTCCTTCACCTGCTGAGGGCTCATGGTGACAGGTGGCAGTCATGACACAGAAGGGCAGTTTGAAGTCCGTGAAGAAAAACAAAGCGGAAGAACCTGAATTGGAGCCCCTGTGCTGCTGCGAGTACATAGATCGAAATGGGGAAAAGAACCACGTGGCCGCTTTTTTGTGTGATTGCCAAGATCTGGATGAAGGGTGTGAGAGGTAAGGGCAGAGTGTTTCTCCATGCCGACCCCATTGACCCTTTTGAGAACTGCAATGTATACTTTCAGCTCAGCCACCCAGAACCCTGGGATTGGCTCTGATTCTATTTCCAAGGATCTAGCATTGAGAGTAGTCTTCTACGTCAAGGGTAAGTATTTCATAAAGATGAATTACTCGGTCCTGCACAACTGTCTGTTCAGCTCCGTTTACTAGGACCTTATTTTTCCTTTAAAGGGAGAAGATGGAGAGAACAGGCCGATAAAGGGATAGAAGGCAAATTAAATGTGTAAAAAATATAAAATGCAGCCCCGCAGAATCTGTGATTTTAGAAGGAGCACTATGCCAGAAAGTTCCTACGTTCTCAGGGATCTCAGTGATTGGAGACTGACTAGGTGGGACCTGGCGCAGAGGGCCTTGAGGGTGGACAGATCATTTTCCTGCAGTTGCAACTGGTCTCACCCCTTGTTATTGGGGAGGAGATCCAGCTAGGAAACACCTCCCTCTCCTGCACTGGCTATTTTCAACATGAGCGGAAGCACTGTTTTGTTTGATGCTATTGTATTTGGCTTATTTTCACCATTAATCCAAGTGATGAAAATTACTACCCAGAACAATAATTTTTAACATCACTCAAAGAATTTTGTATCAAACATTAATAACTTGGCTTTTTTCCCCCTTTTTCTAAGTAATATATTTAAACATTGTTGCCATATGGAAAGCATAATGTGGGAAGAATGAGAATGTTGGAAACTTGCTTTTCCTATTAATAATAACTCCTTCTGTGTAAAAAGTCATTGCAGTGGCAGATTGCCTATTTAAAACTTTGTGCATTAATTTAGCATGAAAGGCCTCCTTTGGGACCACGGTGGTCTAGTACCAACCTTGACACCTGAATACCTTACACTTCTTACTAGACAGTGTCTAAAACCTTTTTTACAGTCTTTAAGTATAGTTTCTTTAGACTTAGTCTAGAAACCCATGAGAAAGTGGAGCACTTTGTGCTAATGAATGGAGAAGTGCTGCTTCCATAATCTCCATCATTGAAGATCGCAGCTCTTCTATTAACCTTCTAACTCTCCACCCTCCCAGCCTTTAGAACTGGGCTGTGCCTGAATTCTCTGCTCTCTCCATATACTGCTCTGGAGATAGGCTCCCACTGCTCTGTATGACTCCCTCCCATATAGTTATCCCGCTTCCAAGTTCTAGCCCTACTTTTTTTTTATTGTCTAAAATCACTGTGATTGTTCCTTAAACTGTTCCTTGCCTTACTAGCTTAAGTATGCAAAAAGAGTCAGCAATATACCATGTGTCCTCCAAGCTTGGGTCATTTGACTCATACCAGTTTGATCTCCATTCTCCACCGTGCAGACCCCTCCCCCTGATGAACGGGTTCACTCCCGGGGCCCAGGACGGATTGTGTGCCTTACACTGAAAAGCCTCCCACCCGTCCTCCTCGCATGTACAAATGCTCGCCAGCTGTCAAGGTCGAGTGCAGATCCCACCTTTTCCACAAAGACCCCTCTAATGATGCCACTCAGATTGTCCACTCTCCTTTGAGCATTCCTTTTGATGTTTGGCCATCATAGTTCACTGGGTGATTTTGCTGCTTTGTCACTTACCTAATAATTCTTGAGTTCCCATGTTGTCTTGTCTTTACAACTGCCTTGTGAATTTGTTTGAGACTTTTATGTCTCTACACCCACCCAAGTCTAGACAGTATGTGTATGGAATGTGCATATTTATAAGTATTTGTTTCAGGGAGAAGTCGTTTTAACTGTTAAGTATCTAAACATTATATTCTGGTTTATATTAAAAAATGACACACGATTTTGAAAATAGCATATGCAGTAGTCAGGCAGTAGAATACTTGGCCTTTGGCCTCCTTTGTCACTTATCCTGCTGCTTGACCTACAGTGTTCATTGGTTTTTAATTCCACAAACCCACATGAAGTGCCTTTTCTTTGTGCTCTTTCTGAATAGATGGATTACGTGTAAATCTGTGCAGCCAGAGACTTGTGAAAGAATCATGGAAACAATCTCTGATCGCCTCCGAATTCCTTGGCTTCGAGGAGCCAGAAAAGTTAACATTAGCATCATTCCCCCTCTCATCCTCCTGCCCATCTTCCTCCGAGTGGCCTCCTGGCATTTCCTCCTGGGGGTGGTGGTTCTGACCTCCCTGCCTGGGCTGGCCCTGTGGTACTACTACCTCACTCACCGAAGGAAAGAGCGCACTCTGTTCTTCCTGAGCCTCGGGCTGTTCTCTCTGGGCTACATGTACTATGTGTTCCTCCAGGAAGTGGTCCCCAGAGGGCGTGTGGGGCCCACCCAGCTGGCTCTCCTTACCTGCGGGCTATTTCTGATCCTCTTAGCCTTGTACAGAGCCAAGAAGAACCCAGGCTACCTCAGAAATCCAGCCAGCGAGGACACAGCTCTGGGCAGCAACCGAACTGAGTGCCTGAACAGAAAAGGGCAGAAGACCAAAGGGTTCCCTGGCGCGGATGTGTCGGGCATCCTCAACAACCGCACCCCGAGGGATGATCAGAAGGGCTCTTCCAGGTCGTTGGCTGGAAGCCCCACGAAGGCGAAGGAAGATTGGTGTGCCCAGTGCCAGCTCGTGCGACCTGCCCGGGCATGGCATTGCCGGATATGTGGCACCTGTGTGAGGAGAATGGATCACCATTGTGTCTGGTATGTGGGAAAAAACTGGAGGCTTGCCAAGTGTAAATTCACGTGAGACTCTAGCAGTGTTTGATCGTCCTTTGTATCATCCTAAAATCTCTCTCCTTCCCAGCTTTACATCTTGTAGATATTTGTGGGCCGTTAGGATGTTCCCACTTAGTCATCAGTTTTTCCTAGTTTCACAAATTTAGTTCTTTCACAGTCATTTCCTGAGGTGTTTTTTCTTTTTCCTTTTTTGCCATTCTCTTTTGAACTGCCCCTCATTTATCTTCTTTCTAAAAGAGAAGCATCTACAGTTGAATGATTTTTTTTAAAGAATTTATCAAAATCAGTGTAGGCTTATTTTCTCTGGAACACAGAGTTCAAGCAAATGTTTCCATATTTTCAGGGGATTTTTTTTTTCTCCTCTCATCATACATCCTTTATCATTTTGAAGCTACTAATCTACATTATTGAGGTGAGGTCTTGCTAGATAACTCCCTATTTGGTTATTGGTGGAGAAATGGGCTTTTTGGGTACCTACCCACTGGCCAATGACAAATGGGGACACATAAGGCCTATAAGATAAGATGCAAAGGGCAACTCTTAAAAGTTAGCCTTGCAGATCTACTGAGTAAATCTTAAACTAATGGGGGGGTAAGTAATTCAGATGTGATTGCCCTAAGTAGCATGTTTGCAACTCTATTGCTCTTACGGCATTCGAGGTCAATGAATTATGCTTTTTAGGACTAGGAATCTGGTTACCTGGCACACCTTCAGAAGGGGATGTCCCAGAGGGTAAGGTGCAGGAAGTCCAGAGGCATTGGGTGGACCTCAGGTATAGGGACAGCTCTTTTCTGGGGCGTTGTCTTTAGGCATAAACAGGTACTTTCAATTTTAGATTTTCCACTTCTCTTTGTCATTTCTCTCTCTCTCTCTCTGGCCCATTTACGAGTTCTGGTTTGCAGAAGGCCTGACAGTCTCGCCCAAAAGAAGATTTCTACCTACTGGGGCATCCCGGTGTCCTTGTACATTCTGTCCTACATGTTCTACAAATGGCTGTGACACGGACTCTCTTCTATCTGACAAGTAGTCTGCATATCATTGAGTAGTTCTTCATTCCACACCAACCAGATCTTTTTACTAATACATTTTTAACATATAATTTCTGATGCTGTGTAACACTTTATTTATTTATTTTTTTTTTTAGAGAAAGAAACATTGATTTGTTGTTCCACTTATTTATGCATTCATTGATTGATTCTTGTATGTGCTCTGATGGGATTGAACCCGCAACCTTGGCACATCAGGGACGATGCTCCAACCTACGGAGCTACCTGGCTGGGGCCTGTGTAACACTTCTGATCTAGCTTTTTTAAGTTTACTATCATCCTTTCCGTATCATGGTAATTATAGTATTCACTCTCTTCGTAGCTGGGTAAAGAGTTCACTTACTAATATTTAGAAAGATTAATTAGCCAGGTTCTGTGTTTTACTTAGTCTTGTACTTAAATGAATGATAGGATTTCACTTTGTAAAGAGCAGAGATTGTAAGACTGCATCTCTCAGTGGACAAGTTTTTAATTCTCTATAATTGAAAAGTAAGATAGCTTTTTGATGACTGGAATTCAGACTATTCCTGTTTTTAAAACTTTTTTGTTTATTATTTGTTTATTATATTATAGAGAACTTTTAAAAACATGTTTGTTTTCCCCCCTGTGCTGTTTTGAGGATAAATGGCTGTGTCGGAGAATGCAATCATCAAGCATTTATACTTGCCCTTTCGATCTTCTTGCTCACCTCGGTGTATGGGATCACGCTGACCTTGGACACCATTTGTAGAGATAGAAGTGTCTTCACAGCTCTCTTCTATTGTCCTGGAGTTTATGCAGATTACAGGTGAGCTATGGACACCCCAGCACGGAGGCCCAGGAGGAGGGAAGGGGTATTGCCATTCACTGTAAGGGGCTATGATTTGCTACTAGGTTAGGGACAGGTTATGGGGCTTTTGACTATCCCTGAAATTGCCAACAGAATTGTGCAGTGGATGGATAGGCGTAGTTTTCTAGGGTGATGTCAAAAGGATCATTGACCCTTCAAAAGGGAGGAACTAGTACTGCAGAAGTAAGACCAACCAGCTTAATCAGGGACTTCCAGGGTCAGATGACTACTCACATGCACAACCAAGTGAGGGTGAAACTTGAACAGACAAACTAGCAGTCCCAAGGTGTGTATGTGGTCCATTTGGTCATAATCAGTGAACGCCTCACTTTACTGCTATTTCCTGGAGCTTTTTGGCCCAATATTAATTTACTGCTTCGGACCCTTTTGTGAAGTGTTTACAATTTCTATGACCTTCCTTTTCTATTTAACCTCTATTGCTTTTTCCTGTTCTACTTTTTATTTTGAATTACCACTCATGATTACTGTGGTATCTAGGTCAAAATTTCCTTCAGCTTCGTTCGTTTGGGCACATTTCTAGATTGTGAAGATTTCCATGCTTTGGAAGAAGCTGGGATTTTTCGGCGTTGGCTCGAGCCACTCCCTCCCCTGAAAGCCACTCCCTCGCCCCTCTAGCCTGTTCTTTGTTTTCAGAACAATCAATCCCTGCTTTATCTGCATAGTGTCCCTGTGCAGGTATTTGTTTGTTTTAGTCCGTGGACAGATCTCCCCATTGCCATTACAGACCTAGACATTTATGGGCTTTATTAGAATAGATTGGTCCTCCTCCTCAGGGGTAATAAGTTCCTTTTTTCCCCCCACGTTGAGTCTTTGTAGGTTGTGAAATTCTTCAGTAACTGCTATTCTTAGTGGGTTGTGACAAATGTCCTAAAGCAGAGCCTGTCTGTTACGAAGCCTGAGTTCTGTAGACTTTCTGTGGGCCACTTAACTAAACTGCCCTGCCATCGGTCCTCCCTGCTCTGGATGGCCATTCATATCTCCCAGCTGAGCCTCGGTTTTTCTCATCTTGGTGGTGATTTAATCATCGCTCAGGTCCTTTTGGCTTAGATTCTGAATGAATTTATTTCCATGTAACTCATTTGCAAATGTTTGAATGAAAATCATCAGTTGGCAGACGTTGATCAGTAGCCTCTCCTCACAGTCTTGTAGGAGCTGAAAGGAGCTGTCTTGTCCTGTGTTTGGCTGTAGGAAGCAGAATTTGAAATATGCTGGTGCTCCTACACATCGTACATGTGGAGGGCTTCTGGCTTTGGGCATTGTCTCTGTATTTGTATTCAGCAGCCTCGGACTGAAAAAGCATGGAAATTAAAGAACTTCCCACCCACAGCTTCCTTGAGGGTGTCTATAGCCATCTTGTGGTGCCTTCGTTTTCTCCTGAGTTAAGAACAAGTTAGGAATTATTCAACAAACAGATTTTGGATCCTGTTATGTCAGGCACTGTGTTGGTTGTGTGGTGGATACAAAGTGCAGAAAACAGTCTTTGCTATTCTAAGTAAAAAATACTGGAAAAAGAGCCACTAATAATTAAAAACTAAAACAGAACATGTTCATTAATGGTCATAATTTAAGCAGGTTATTGGTATTTTGAGGATAGAAGACTGTTGTTCAGTGGGGTGATTGGGGAAGGTGCCAAAGTCCTCGGTAATAAGTATTACATGTATAAAATGTTGGAACGGGGACAGCTTTCTGAACGTGAAAGATTGGCAGCCCTGACCCGCCCATTCCCCTTCCCAGCTCGGCGCTGACCTTCACCTGCGTGTGGTACTCTGCGATCATCACCGCGGGCATGGGCTACATCTTCCTGATACAGCTGATAAACATCAGCTACAACGTGACCGAGAGGGAAGTGCAGCAGGCCCTCCGACAGAAGACGGGGCGCCGGCTCCTCTGTGGGCTCATCGTGGACACAGGCCAGTACAACAGGGGCTTCCTGCGGAACTGGCACCAGTTCTCTACCCTGGGCACCGCCCCGTTCCAGCACCCTGCCGAGGACATTGTCTGATGTGCCTTCTGTGCGCTCAAGGTGGGGGGGAGGGGCTCCCCTGCTCCCCTCCACCCTACACTTCAGTGTGCACTTGGGATGCTCGCTTTTATCCCTAGTTTCTTAAAGGCATTATAGGGCCACGCTCAGGTTGAGACTGGACTGGAGGAATGAATCTTTCTGACTTCACAGCCTAAGAGATTTTTATATCGAAGCAGTAAAAGTAGAGCCATTCCTTTCCAGGCGCCTTGTTAACTAACTCAGTCACCAGAAGCTGAAAAGGATGTGGATTGCTAATGCACAAATTGATCGAAGCAATTCCGTCCCTCAGTGTGGGAGGAAGAATCTTGGATTAGGATAGTTTCTACTCCCTCTTTTAATTCCTAATAGCCATGTGACCCTTCTTTGAGTCACATCCCCGAATCTCAGGTTCATTGGTAAAGTGGGGTCCTGATGTCTGCCCTGGCTTCCCCCCAGAGCAGCTGTGAGGTCACATGATGGATGAGATATGTAAAAAGCACCAGAAAATAAAGCACCAGAGAAGTCTGAAGTATTACTAGGAAAATCCCAGACTGAAAGAAATGTTTGTAGTTCCGAATATTGAAGCCATTATTATTAGAATAATCTCTTTTTAGGCATTTCAGAGTGAAAAAACAATCCCCAAATACCATGCTATACAGCTATGGGAGTTTCTCTTTCGGAAGCATTACAGTGACTACTCGGACAGTGTAGCAGATGACCAGATGGATTTACAGTTAATCTGGTCGTAAAAGGAGAGTTGATACCAATTGCGAAGCTAATTATTGCTGGTGTAATGTACAGTGGTCATGAGTTTGGGTGATGCATCTTACTTCTTAGGTATTTGTTGTTTAAATTTACTCTAAAGAACTCCAATAGGCATTAATGTTTCTTCCTCTTCCCATGTCTCACGTGGTAAGGTGCTAGCTACACTGTGACGATGGCTGGAACAGGAAAACAGGCACTCCTGCAGCGAACACTTTACCTTTCCTGGGTATGGTGGCCAGTTAATATTAAGGGCTTGATTTTTTTTTGTTTGTGTAAGTGATTTGAATGCGGTTAGCTCCAGCACTAAGTTGCAATAATCCGTCTTCCGGCATTCACATAATTCTGGCATGGACTCTCTTCGAGGGGTTGATTGGCATCTCCCCCCTTAACTTGTACATTCTCGTTCACCTTTCCCATATAAACGTATCTCACCAAGAGAGAAAACAGGGTATATGTAGTTCCCACTAATTAATGGATTACTGTTGTTCCCTAGTTCTTCCTAAAATATCAAGTTATTTCTTTAATCATATCTCAAAACTGAAAATGTATGGAGGATTAAATATTTATGTATAATGGGTTTATTCTGCCACAGAATTAAGATGAGGCAGTTTAGGATGGGGAAGAAACCATCTTGAAATATTTGGTTTTGTACCTGTAATTTTTAAATTGAATTTATTGGGGTGACACTGGTTAATAAAATTATATAGGTTTCAGGTTATACAATTCTATAAATACATCATCTGTATATTATATTACCAGAGGCCCGGTGCACAAAAATTTGTGCACTCGGGGTTGGGAGAGGAGGTCCCTCAGCATGGCCTGTGCCCTCTCACAGTCTGGGACCCATCAGGAGATAATGACCTGCTGGCTTAGGCCTGCTCCCGGGTGGCAGAGGGCAGGCCCAATCCCTAGGTGCAGCCCCTGGTCGGGCTCAGAGCAGGGCCAATTGGGGAGTTGGGGCACCGCCCCCTGTCATGCACAGAGCAGGGCGGATTGGGAGGTTGCAATGCCACCCTCAGTCACGCTCAGGGTAGGGCTGATTGGGGGGTTGGGGCACCGCCCCCTGTCACACTCAAGGCAGGGTCCATAGGGAGGTTGCAGCGCCACTCCTGTCATGCACAGAGCAGGGCCCATCAGGGGGGTTGGGGCTCTGTCCCCTGTCACACACAGAGCAGGGCCGATCAGAGGGTTGGGGCTCCGCACCCTGTCACACTGATCCCGGTGCTGGGAGGCCTCGCTGCTCTGCTGATCCCAGGGCCAGATGCCTCTCGGCTCCCCTGATCCCTGGCCTGGAGGCCTCTCGGCTGCTGATAACCATGGCCTGTAGGCCTCTCGGCTCCGCTGATAACTGGGGCCTGGAGGCCTCTCGGCTCCGCTGATCTCTAGCCAGGAGGACTCTCGGCTGCTGATCACCGGGGCTGGGAGGCCTCTCGGCTCCGCTGATCGCGGGGCCTCCAACTCCGCTGATCACCGGGGCCGGGAGGCCTCTGGACTCCGCTGATCACCTGGGCTGGGAGGCCTCTCAGCTCCGCTGATCACCTGGGCTGGGAGGCCTCTTGGCTCCGCTGATCGCGGGGCCTCCGACTCCGCTGATCGCGGGGCCAGGAGTGGGCCGGGAGGCCTCTCGGCTGATCACCGGGGCCGGAAGGCCTCTGGACTCCGCTGATCACCGGGGCTGGGAGGCCTCTCGGCTCCGCTGATCACCTGGGCTGGGAGGCCTCTCGGCTCCGCTGATCACCTGGACTCCGCTGATCACCTGGGCTGGGAGGCCTCTCGGATCCGCTGATCACCGGGGCTGGGAGGCCTCTCGGATCCGCTGATCACCGGGGCTGGGAGGCCTCTTGGCTCTGCTGATCACCTGGGCTGGGAGGCCTCTCGGCTCCGCTGATCACCGGGGCTGGGAGGCCTCTCGACTCAGCTGATCACCTGGGCTGGGAGGCCTCTCGGATCCGCTGATCACCGGGGCCCGGAGGCCTCTCGGATCCGCTGATCACCGGGGCCGGGAGGCCTCCGACTCCGCTGATCACCGGGGCCGGGAGGCCTCTCGACTCCACTGATCACCGGGGCTGGGAGGCCTCTCGGATCCACTGATCACCGGGGCCGGGAGGCCTCCGACTCCGCTGATCACCGGGGCCGGGAGGCCTCTCGACTCCGCTGATCACCGGGGCTGGGAGGCCTCTCGGATCCGCTGATCTCGGGGCCGGGAGGCCTCTCGACTCCGCTGATCGTGGGGCCGGAAGGCCTCTTGACTCTGCTGATCCCAGGCCCTGAGGCCTCTCTGCCCTGCTGCTTCAGGGCTGTTTGGCTTCGCTCTGCTTGGAGCCTGAGTATGCAAATTAACCGCCATCTTTTAGCTTCTATAATTGAAACATTGTATCTTTTGGAGTTATTGCTTCAGGAGCTCAGAGCCCGCAGCTGCGGGGATCCTTGACTTTCTCCATCGCTGGGGCAACCAAGCCTCCTATTCTCAGCTGCCTGGCTGCCAGCCGCCATCTTGGCTGACAGTTAATTTGCATATCTCGCTGATTAGCCAATGAAAAAGGTATCGGTCGTACGCCAATTACCATTTTTCTCTTTTATTAGTATAGGATGTGTTCACTACCCCAAGTCAAGTTTTTTTCCTTAATATGTTTTTATTGATTTCACAGAGAGTTAGGGAAAGAGAAAGAGTGATAGAAACATCAATGATGGGAAATCATTGATCAGCTGCCTCCTGCTTGCTCCCAACTGGGGATATAGTCTGAAACACGAGTATGTGCTCTGACCGGGAATGGAACAGTGAACTCCTGGTTCATAGGTCAACGCTCAACTACTGAGCCATACCAGCCAAGTCAAGTTTTTTTCTTTTTTTCAAAGGTAATTCATTAGCTCTAAATTCACCCTGATTTATAACTTAATATCGGGAAGATATTGCCAGGTTCAGTCTTTTTGCATGCTGTGTAACAAGAGGTTTATAAATGTTAAGGGGAAATAGGACTAACTTCCTGCAACTCTACCCTTTGAAGCTAGCGCCATCCCTGGTACTGCCATTGATCGAGGCTGTCCCTAAGACAGCTTGTTGTTGCTCTTCCCAGAGATGGTTAACAAATGATAGGCTCCGTATTCCCCTGGGATGAGCCAAACAGCAAATCTGGGGGTGTTAGCAGAGGCTGTGGTTTCTACAGTGATGCATTCTCCCCGGCCTAGTCAAGTATTCATTTGGAATTATCATTAGATCTGATACAGCTAATTCCTTCTGTGTATATTTGCGATAAGAGAGACAGTAATAATGTCACGGACAGCACATGTAGTTAGAAATCTCTAGTTGTAGTCTCTTGAATGCCAAATGGATAGCCAACTCTGACTGTCCAGCAATCCTATATCATAAATATCATAAAAAGCCTGTGGTTATGACGCCCTCATGCTGTAATGACCGATCACCAGGAGGCTGCGTGCATGTCAGGCACGCATGGATGGGTGGGGCTGTGTGCATGGCGAGGCGCACGCGGGTGGGCAGGGACTTGCCACTGCGTCCCCGCGGACGCTGGCGGGGACTTGACCAGGAGGCGCATCGGGGGAGTCCCATGGCGCCGGCCATGGGGTGGGACTGTGGGATTCAGGGGAGTCCCATGTGGTGCCGGCGATGGCTTAACGCTGCATCCCCACGGGCGCTGGCAGGGGCTTGACACTGCATCCCCGTGGGCGCAGGCGGGTCTGGGTCTCGTGCGATTTAAAGGTGCACACGGGTGGGTAGGGCTGTGTGTGTGGCGAGGTGCAAGCGGGTGGGTGAGGACTTGACTTTGGGTCTCGTGATGCCGGCGGGACTTGACGCTGCATCCCTGCAGGCACCAGCCCAGACTCTGACAGGAGAGAGGAGGGAGCCGGATATCCGCACCCAGGACTTGACTCCACACTGCATCCCTGCAGGCGATAAATTTATATATTATTTTCATATACCTTTTACTAATTTTTTTCATCTCTGACACTTCTATTATAGAGAAAGGGCAAATAGCAATATTAAAACATTTCCTCTAATTCCCTTTTAATGTGCATGAATTTCGTGCACCAGGCCACTAGTCCTATCTAATAATAGACAAACATGGTAATTAACCGTAACTTCGCTATGCTTACCATCGACTAATCAGGGCAATATGCAAATTAACTGCCAACTAAGATGGCGGTTAATTTGCATACTGCAGGCAGGATGGGACAGTGCCATCCTGCCTGCCCCGCCACCATCCGGGCCTGCTATCTGTGACCCGGGTGGCGGGCTACCTGTGTGTGACCCGACCCAGGGCTGGCGGGCGTGACCGCAGCGATCCGCCACCGGCCAAGCCCCCAACCAGCTCTCCCGCAGGAGATCGGGGCTGGTGGGGTGACCGCAGCGGTCCGCCAGCACTCACGTCCCCAACCGGCTCTCCTGATGGGAGATCGGAGCTGGTGGGGTGACTGCAGCAGTCCGCCAGCACTCACGTCCCCAACCGGCTCTCCTGCTGGTGATCGCCATCGGAAAGCCGGGCAGCAGGCCAGGAGACACCCCCTGCCCCCCACCGGGGGTGCCGGTGATCGCCATGGCAATCGGAGGAAGAGAGAGCGAGGACGCAGGCCAGGCGGCACCCCTGGACCCCCGGGGCCAGGGATGCTGGCTGGCCTGCAGCTCCCGGATCTGCAGTCGCGAAGGGAGGGGCAGGGCAGCAGGCATGGCAGCACCCTGGGCACCCCAGCACCTGACATGGAAAGGTCGGGGATGAAATGACCTTTCCCAACCACATCTGCAAATATCCTGGGGAAGGCATCACTGAAGAGTTCACAGCAACTCTCTTACTTGTCAAGGAAGAAAAAAGTTGGCAACGGAAACAATCCCTTACAAAAAAGTTAAGGTCCTTCTGAGTAAAAAAGAATATTTCCAATGTAAAGGAGGGAGCAGGCAAAAATAATAGGTTCTCATGACTTCCACTGTAGTTTGAGCATATGACAGAGTCAAAACGAACAGACAAATTAAAACAGACAGTGGACATTCAAATGACCCGAATCAACTGTCACTGTTTGTCCCAATAGCAGCAATGCTTATGTGATAATATAGTTTAACAAACATACAAAACAAGTCACATGATAAGAGAGGTTTGGCTTCTGAAGTAAATTGAATATGTTCTTTAAAAATTCTCATGTCCTCCCCTCTGACTATAATTCTTAATTTTCCAATCAGAAAATTACCCCAGGTGATCCAGTAACATGTAGAACTTCAGTAAACTAACTTATTTTAAAAAAACAAACATCCCAACCATTTTTAAAAATATATAAATTGATATTTTAGGGTTAAAAGTATAGAAGATATTTAGATCCAAATATATTTTCTGAATAGAAAATATTTCAGTTTTTGATTAAAAAAAAATAAACATAAAAAAATAAGCCATGGTGGCGGGGCCAAGGTAGAGGCAGTTAGAGGCCAAGAGGGGAGGGCAGTTGTGGGTGATCAGGCTGGTGGGGGGCAGGGCCGTTGGGGATAAGCAGACCAGCAGGAGGGCCAGTTGGAGGCCATCAGTGGGGGACAGTTGGAGGTGATCAGGACAGCGGAGGGGGGGCAGTTTGGAGTGAGCAGGCCAGCAGGGGGACAATTGGGGATGAGCAGGCCAGTGGGGAGGAAAGGTAGGGGCGAGCAGACCAGCAGGAGAGGCAGTTTGGGGTGATCAGGCTGGCAGGGGTGCAGTTGGGAGCAAGCAGGCTGGCAGGCAGAGTAGTTAGAGGCAATCAGGAAGGCAGGCAGGCAGGTGAGTGGTTAGGAGCCAGCAGTCCTGGATTGTGAGAGGGATGTCCGACTGCCGGTTTAGGCCCAGTCCCTGTAAACTGGCAGTAGGACATCCTTCGAGGGGTCCCAAATTGGAGAGGGTGCAGGCTAGGCTGAGGAACATACCCTCCCCCGTGCATGAATTTCGTGCACCGGGCCACTAGTCTACACTAATAAAAGAGAAACATGCAAATTGGTGTCACTCCACTATGCCCACCAGCCAATCAGATGAGTATGCAAATTAACCCAACAAAGATGGCAGTTAATTTGCATACATAGGTGCCCAGTGGCCTGGGTCTGGGAACATCATCGGCACCCAGGTCACTCCGAGGTAAGCCCCATGTGGGCCCTGAGCAGCCTAGGAAGGGCCTGAGCCAGGGGGCTCCTGGGCAGGGCTGAACCTGCAATCAGAGCCAAGGGGGCCCCTGCCCAGGCCTAACGCCTTGGCCAGAGGCGTTCGGCCTGGGCAGGGGGCCTAGCCGGCGATCAGTGTGAACTACAGAGGAAACACCTTTTCTGACCGCTCATTGGCTAAGCTCCCTGTATGCCACTGGTAATATTCTTAGTAACTTGGGTAATAAGAATCCAAATAGGTGATCTAGGGTTTTTCCACCACATTCCTGGAGAAAAAAAACGAAGGTCCGCTGCTGAAGGGCTAAGAAATGTCATATCCTGCCCTAGCTGGTTTGGCTCAGTGGATAATGCCTTGGACTGCTGATGGCAGGGTCTGTGTTCAATTCTGACCAAGGGCATGTACCTAGGTTGCAGGCTCCTCCCTGTCTGGGGCCCAGGTCAGGGTTCATGCAGGAGGCAACCAATCAAAGTGTTCCTCTCACTTTGATGTTTCTCTGTCCCTTTCTCTTCCACATTCTCTAAAAATCAATGGAAACATATCCTCAGGTGAGGATAAAAAAAAAAGAAATATCATATCCTATGAAAGACACATCTTGAAAATGCCTAAAGAAAGCTGTCATTTTTTCATGGTGAACGGACTGGAGTCTGTGTTGATGAAAACACCTTGGTGGCTGCAGTGACTGGCAGTGGCTGCAGCAGCCGGGTGATGGGGCTGGTGCCTTCCCCTGATCAGTCCGGTCGCCTCACACAAAGAGAGGCTAGACTGTGGGATAGGCCCGCTCTCCAAGGGGAGCAGGGAGCGGGCCTAAGCCGTCAGTAGGACATCCCCTGAGGGTTCTCAGTATGTAAGAGGGGGCAGGCTGGGCTGAGGGACCTACCCCCCCCCGTTGCACGAATTTCATGCACCAGGACCCTAGTTGATAATAACATTCACAGAAACGTTAGTATGGTCAGTAACTTTAGCCTCCTGCCATATCTTTAAAAACAATCAAAATATGACATGATGAAGATGAGTCCTATGAAAAAGACTGATCATTTGGGAGAATTAGGAATGATCATCTTTATAACCACACTAGAGGCCTGGTGCACAGATTCATGCATCAGTGGGGTCCGTTGGCCTGGCCTGCACCCTCTTGCAATCCGGGACCCCTCAGGGAATGTCAGATCCAATTTAGGCCCTATCCCCGCAGGCCAGGCCGAGGGACCTCTCTGGGTCCAGGGTGCAGGTGAAGCTGATTCAGGGCCAACAGTGCTCCAGCAGCAACCTAACCCATGGCCGATTCATGAGGAATCAGGCTCCATTCTCTACTGGTTGGAGTGTCTGCCCCCTGGTGGTTATTGCACGTCATAGCTACTGGGCAAACGGTTGGATGGTTGCTTAGGCTTTTATATACTGTATATAAGACTGGAGATCTGGTGCATGGATTCGTGCACCGACATGGTTCCTTGGTGTGTGTCCTGCGGCGATCGGGCTGAAACTGGCAGACCACTGCCTCCTGCCGCTCCTACTCATCCCGGCCCTGCTGTGTCTGCCGTGGGCTCGTGCCCCGTCAGTCCCAATTGGGAGAGGCTTGTGCCACCACAGCGGTGCTCGTCAGCCGTGAGCCCTGCGTCTGTCAGCTAGTGGCACTCCTGACCACCAGGGGGCAGCTCCTGCATTGAGCATCTGCTTCCTGGTGGTCAGTGTGTGTCATTGCGACTGGTTGACCAGTCATTCAGTTGTTTGGTTGTTTGGTCACTTAGGCTTTTATATATATAGACTAGAGGCCCATTGCAGGAACATTCCTGCAAGAATAGGGCTTCCTCAGGCCTATTCCTGCAAGAATAGGGCTTCCTGAGACTGGGGCAAAGCAGAGAAGGGAGCGAAGCCTGCCTTGGTGGACTTCGCTCCCTTCTCCGTCACCTTGCTCCCTCCCATCTCCGCCGCCTCACTCCCTCCCGTGTCCGCCGCCTCGGATCCACTCCCGTCTCCACTGCCTCAGCTGCGTTCCCTTTGCTGCCACTTCGCTCCCTTCTGCAGTGCTTGGCTTTCTTCTACGCTGTCTTCAGTCTTCGCTCTGTGCCTGTGTATGCAAACTAACAGCCATCTTTGTTGGGTTAATTTGCATATTGCTCTGATTGGTTGGTGGGCATAGTGGAGTGATGGTCAATTTGCATGTTTCTCTTTTACTAGTGTAGACTAGAGGCCCGATGCATGAAATTCAGGCATGGGGGAGGGGTCCCTCAGCCTGGCCTGCACCCTCTTGCAGTCCGGGACCCCTTGCTCCTAACTGCCTGCCTGCTCACTCCTTAACACTTGGCTCACCGCTCCTTACCACCCACCTGCTTGCTCCTTACTGCTTGGCTCACCGCTCCTTACCGCCTGCCTGCTTGCTCCCTACCGCTTGCCTTGCCACTCCTTAGTGCTGCCTCGGATGCGGGAGAGGCTCCTGCCATCGCCACTGTGCTCACCAGCTGTGAACCTGGCTTCTGGCTGAGCAGCACTCCCACTGTGGGAGCACACTGACCACCAGGGGGAAGCCCCTGCATTGAGCGTCTGCTCCCTGGTGGTCTGTGTGTGTCATAGTGACTGGTTGTTCTGTGTAACGATTGCTAGGCTTTTATATAGAGAGACTAGAGACCCATTGCACAAAATTCGTGCACGGGGGTGGGGATTCCTCAGCTCGACCTGCACTTTCTCCAATCCAGGAGCCCTTGGGGGATGTCCAACTGCCAGTCAAGGATTGGGCCTAAACTGGCAGTTGGACATTCCTCTTGCAATCCAAGACCTTTGGCTCCTAACAGCTCACCTGCCTACCTGCCCTAACCACTCTGCCTGCCTGCCTGATCCCCCTAACTGCCCTCCCCTGCCAGCCTGGTTGCTATTAATTTTTTTTTAAATCTTATCCCCTTCACACACAATTGTATTTGACTTCCTTATTGGCTTCTCCCTTTCACACAATTTTTCTCTCTCCTTTATGTAACACTTTTTCCTACTGACTCATCATTTGTAAACTTTTCTTTCCTCCTTATTTCCTACTCTGTTCATCATCCTTCTTCCCATCTTTCTCCTACCCTCCCTCCCTCCCCACATTCCTTCTTTCCTTTGTCTTTACCCCTGCTCTTCCTCCCCTTTTCTTTCCTTCCCACCTTAATTTTTTTCTTCACTTCCTCCCTCGGACCTACTTTGCTCCATCCCCCGTTTCTTCCTTCCCATTCTCCTTTTAAGCTCTATCAGCTCCCTTTTAAAACTTTTTTTCCTTCCCTCTTTGTCTCTCATCCTACCTTTCCCATACATTTTTCTCTACTTACTTCCACTATTTTAATATCTATCCATTTACCTGCCTAATTATTCACTATCATTTATCTTTTTTCTTTTCTGACTCATACTTTTAAAATCTGTCCCCAGTACACAGCTATACTTGCTTTTCATTATAGCTCCTACAGTTCATTCATACATCCTCTTTCCTTCTTTAACTCTGCTGTCTACTGACTCCTTTATAAAGTTCTTCCCTCCCTCCTTACCCTCTTCCCCATTATCCCCCCCTCCTCCCTCACTCTTTTACTCTTTACAGGCTAATTAAAAATTCTATGCTTTTTGTCCTTAGTACTGACTTCTTTTCTCTCTGTGACCTGTAGCTGCCTCTGTTTGGGCACTTGGGCCCCTCTTGCGGTGGCTTTGAGGGGTCGAGTGACAACGCAGCTGTGTCTTGCCTACTGTGGCCCATGCCTCCCCGCTCTGAGTCAGAGGTGGGTCCCACCAGGCCGGGGCTGGCGTCCATTGTGGAGATCGCTGCGTTACGTGTACGCCTGTGTGCATTTGTGTGTGCGCAAGGCTTTTCTCCTGTTGCATGCCGAAGGGGTGGGGAACGCGGAGGCCTTTCCCGTCCCCCCGGCGTGCCTGCTCCCACGCCGCAAGTGGCTCTCCGTTGGCTCCCATCCCGAATTCGCAGGCGACAGGTGTGCTTGCACAGGCATGGTCGGGGCATGGCTTGTCCTCGGGGGGCATTCCACCCAGGATGCGAACCACCGTCCTGGTCAGACCGGGCAGATGAATGGATGGACGGCTGGAAAAAGCCGTGGCGGCTTCACTGTGGTGCAACAGTGGCCTGTGGTCTCCACAGTGGCGGGGCCGGGTCTATGTGGCAGGAGGAGGGTTTGAGGTGCGCTTGGGAGGGTCGACCGGCGTTGCGGGGCTTCCCTGTGTGTCTGTGGCGGTGGGATCCCCACATTGTTTACCGGGTGGCCCATCCAGGTCTGGTGCCTTACCTCGACGTCCACTCTCTCTCGTAGCACCCAGGCCCTTCCTTTGTGTTGGGTCCACACCCTCTCGATTTGCATGCGCGACCCCTCCTGGGGGTCACTGCCGACGCTTCCACCCCCCGGTTGGTGTCTGCTGACCGTGCCCTGAGAACTGGCCTTCTGCCATGTGGGTGTCACTCCTTAGCTTTGGTGGCCTCCCCAGGCAGAGTGCTCTTGGACGGGGCGCTGTGATGCGGGGGTGTTTGTTGGGTGTGTGCACCTGGGAGAAAAAGACTGTGGCGGGGGACGCAGCCTCACTTCCCTGGCCAGGCGCCAGGGGCAGGGAAGCGAGCCTCACACAAGTCGCCCGGCTGTACTCTCAGCCTGTTGAACGGCCGTTACTGTGATGCCATAATGACTAATTTGCAGATTACCTAGCTACACTAATAAAAGAGAATGATGTAAATTGACCGTACCTTCGCAATGCCCACCAGCCAATCAGGAGTGAGTATGCAAATTAGTGGGACAAAGATGGCAGTGGTCACAGAGTGAGCAGGAGGCTTGGGTCACCCCTGGCAATAGAGGAAGCTAAGCTTCCTGTCTGCCCAGGCTGGCTGCTGAAGGAGGGGCCTGTGGGCGGTGGACATGGAGCCAACCCGGGTAGGGGCCAAAGGAGGGGCCTGTGAGCAGAGGACACGGAGCTGGCCTGGGGGCGCAGGAGGCTTGGGTTGCCATCGCCCGGGCTGGCTGCTGAGGGAGGGGCCTGCAAACGGCCCTCAGCCCCTTACCCAGGCTGGCCAGGCACCCCGGCGGGGACCCCCGACCCTGAAGGGGGTGTGGCCAGCCTGAAAACAGCCCTCATCCCCTCATCCAGGCTGGCTACACCCACCCAGCAGGGACCCTCACCCCATGGGGGCATGGCTGGCCTGCAAACTGCCTCAGCCCCTTGCCCAGGCCAGCACCATCCCCAGGGGGACCCCCATCCCAATGGGGGCATGTCCGACCTGCAAACCACCACAGCCCCCTTGCCCAGGCCTCCCCGCCCCGCAAGGGAACCCCCACCCTGATCCGGGACACCCTTCAGGGCAAACCAACTGATCTCACTGGTGCACCAGGCCTCTACTATCTTCTATACTAATAAAAGGGTAATATGCTAACTAGACTGGGAGACCTTCCAGGAGACCTTCCAGACGTTCTTCTGGACAAAGCCATGGTGGCGGGGCCAAGGTAGAGGCAGTTAGGGGCCAAGAGGGGAGGGCAGTTGTGGGTGATCAGACCAGGCTGGGATGGCAGTGTGGGTGATCAGGCTGGCGGTGGGGGGGCAGTTGTGGGTGAGCAGGCTGGCGGGGGTGGGGCAGTTGGGGACAAGCAGGCCAGCAGGCTGAGTAGTTAGGGGCAATCAGGCAGGCAGGCAGGTGAGTGGTTAGGAGCCAGCAGTCCCGGATTGTGAGAGGGAGTTGGATATCCCTCTAGGGGTCCCAAATTGGAGAGGGCGCAGGTCGGGCTGAGGGACCCCCCCCCCTCCAGTGCATGAATTTTGTGCACCAGGCCACTACTTTATTATATAGATACCCATGTTACCTGGATGGGGCAAGTCAGTGTCCCTCACTAGGATAAGGACTCCTTGTGTATTGTTCTGGCTTATTGAAATTAAAAGGCTTTTTTTTCCGTAGCTGGTTTGGCTCAGTGGATAGAGCGTCGGACCACAGACTGAAGGGTCCTGGGCTCAATTCCAGTCAAGGTCACATACTCTGATTGCAGGCTTGATCCGGTTAGGGTTGTACAGGAGGCAACCAGTTGATGTTTCTCACATAGATGTTTCTGTCTCTTCCACTCTCTCTAAAAACCAATGGAAAAAATATCCTCCGAGAGGATTAACAAACACAAGAAAAGGCTTGTTTTAAGTTCCCTGAGAACGTCATGACTGGCAGTTTACAGAAGAAAGCCCAAACCTTTGACAAGCTCAGTGGTTCTGTGGGGGTGAAAGTCTACTGAAGTATTTGTGCCAGGAGAGCAAATAAACGGCTCTCCATGAGCAGTGCTCTGTGGGCTTTGGGGCATCATTGGCCTGGACTCCTAGGTTTTTAACGCTTTTTATCCTCTGGAACTATTGGAGGGATTTTGCCCTTTAAAGGACAAAGCCTCTGTGAACAGAGGAGTCCCAGAGAAACATTTGGTGGTGGTGGCCATGGGATACTGCCTACAAACCTATACACCAGCAGTCTTGTGGCCATAGAAGCAAGCCACCCTCAACATAATTCCAGACAGGTTGGCTCCCTTCTCTCCCCCTCACATCCTCAGCCTCTGTTAATAAACACATTGGATGTGGAGCTTAGGAAATGATCTATATTCTAAGTAAGCATTATTGTCATGCCGGATGTGCTATTCCTGGGGAAGAGAAAAGGGCCCATTTGAAAGATTCTGTGGAGAAATAGTTAAGGGCCAGAATTGCATAAAAGGAAAAAAAATCCTTCGATATATTTTTTTCTTTAAAAAATATTTTTATTGATTTCAGAGAGGAAGGGAGAGAGATACATAGATAGAAACATCTATGATGAGAGAGAATCATTGATTTGCTGCCTCTTTCACATCCCCTACTGGAGATTGAACCTGCAATCCAGGCATGTGCCCTGACTGGGAATCGAATGAGAAACTCTTGGTTCATAGGTTGATGCTCAAACGCTGAGCCATGCTGGTCGGGCAGTCCTTCAATATTTGAAATGTTTCTTGTGACACCCAGAGTATGTTGCTAACTGGCTGTTAACAACACCTCTTGGGTAGGTTTCTCTGATGCTGCTCATTGAGCCATGAGTGTGTTTCAGGGACACTGTGCGCTTGTCTCACCTCAGTGCCCTATGTGTCTCTGTGTAGCATATGGTAAACCTGTGCTATCCAAGTAATGTTTCCCTTCGGTGAATGAAGTAATTGTCGTCTTCCACTGTACCATCTGCCTAGCAGAAAGACTGCTACAAACTTTCTCTTATGCAATAGTTCTTGGTACTTCGAATATTTTTAGCAAGAGAAAATTTTCTATACTAGAATTTTCCACTGCCAGAAAATACAAGGTCCTTCGTAATACTGACCATCTGCTTAATAGCGTATATTTCCATTGGATAGGACACTAGACTTTTATTCTAAAACTCAATTAATGTAAGCAAAAATATGACATAGGAGCACAGTTTTAACTAGGATGTTTAAAAATTAATGTTTTATTAGGTTTAAGGGTCTCTTTAACCTAGGCAAGCAGGTTTATGACTTGACTTTATTTTAGCCGCATATTGGTACCCTGCATTATAAAAGAGAATTTCCTCAAATAAGCAATGGATGAGAGAGACTTTTGCTTGAGGCACCTGTTTGGAATCTGGTTTTCACATCAGAAGCTTGACAAGTGTGCCATTTTATATTAAACATTGCGGAGGTGCTGCAGGGCGAGGAGAGAGCTGTGCTTGGCTTAATGCTGGAGAAAAATCCAGTGTGCTCTTGTAAATGTTTCCTGTGACTAATAGCAACTTTTTGTACAATCAGCTAAATGTGGTCCTGTTGCTAATGGACAATTATCCCACTTCAGTGGGCACTAAGTGTCTCACTGTAGCAGCAGCAGCAGCAGACCAAAGACCTAGTGCTTAATGAAGACACATTTCCTAGAGGTGGTGGCTGTTTTCGAGCGGGCCTTGGGACTCATTACTACTCTAGTCTTCCTGATGTCACCTTCCACTTCTAGGAAATTCATGCTTTAAAGCGGGGGTGGGGAACCTTGTTTCTGCCAAGGGTCATTTGGATATTCATAACATCATTCGCTTAATAGAATTCACTTAATGTAAGTGTATGTTGCTATGAAAAAAGCTCCTAGATTTATTGAATTTTGAGTCCCGCCTGCGGTTGCCTTGGCAGGGCCAGACCAACTGATTTCTCAGGCCTTATACGGCCCGCGGGCCAGGCGTTCCCCACCCCTGCTTTAAAGGCAAAGCTTGAAAACCAGATCTATTCTAGTTACTGACACAAATAAAATCCTGCACTTCTCCAGGTGGTGTCACTGACTAGATGCGGGTAATAGAACTTGCGTGAAGCTCAACTCGTTGTGATCTGTGGTTCGGGTGATGTGACGGTTTCAGTTGTTAGGGCTTTTGAGCCTTTTCAGTTGATTAGGTTTCTGGGTCTGATGTTATCGACTAAAGGAAACCCAGGTATGTTTGTTTAATATTAAACTTAATATTTAATGTAACTTGCCCAGCAACATTAAAGGGGATTTCTTAAGCCAAGTCTCGAAGCTGTGGGCTACACATTTTGCACTGTTTTTAATCCTTGTATTCATCCTATCACCTTGGACTCAGACACAAGGCCTTTCAAATGGAGATTTGAAAAAATTACTGCCATTTATGTAAAATAATGTACTGTGACCAAGTTATTATTATTTTTTGTGACCAAGTTATTTAAATGGGAAATAAAGTGCTTTATTTAAGGAGACTAGTTGGTGTTTCTCGGTGTGCCTCCTGAACTCCTTTGCTTTAAGAGAAGCCTGCAATGTAGCTTTAGGTCCCAGCCTGTGGACCTAAAACTATCATATTCCTGGTGGTTACTTTTCCAGTTTTGTAGGCCAGGGATACTGCTTATTGGGCATTTTGTTAGCAGTAAAATTTTAAATCATATTAAGATAGCCCAGCAAGGCCTGGCTGGTGTGGCTCAGTTGGTTGAAGTGTTGTCTCATACACCAAAGGCTGTAGGTTCAATTCCCAGTCAGGGCACATACCCATGGTTTCAGGTTTTACATACATACACACACACACACACACACACACACACACACACACACACAGATAGCCCAGCCAGAAACATAGGTCATTTACTAATTTGTTTTCCTATGTCTACTTAGAAGGTTCTATAAGTAGGTAAAAAGTTCTTGCTGGCTCAATCAGAATATGGGTTGCTAAAGACTCAATTTCTAAATGATGCTTGAGGTGAAATAAAAATAAAAGAGTTTAAGAGAGAAAACTTAAGCTCTACAGGTGAAACCTTGCATGCTTGCTTAAGGGCTTCACCTATATGTGTAGGCTTGGGTGGTAATACAAGCCAATAGTCTATAACTTACTACAGTTATGAAAACAGGATTTAGATGGAAAGAGATTAAATATGAGTTACTTTTATTCCCATTTTCTTTGGTGGCCATCAGTCTTAAAAAGTTTTTTAGAGGATAACTATGGAGACAGGGATATTGTAGAAGAACTAAAGTTTGACTTAGGGTGTTCTGTCCTGTCTGAGTGAGTCACACATCTTCCACAGAGAAGGACAGAATCATTTTGCAGGTGGTATAGCTACAGCTAGGTATCCCTTCGAAGAAGTAAGAAATGATGACAGAATTTTACTTTACCAACTCATGTTTTCAACCTACCAAATAACAGTTACCTCAGGGCGCAAGGGACTTTCTCATTTTACTCTGTGCTTTTATCTACTACTTGAATTTGTTGTAATAAATGTGTTTTGTAATGAAAAAAAATTTCTAGCAGATAATTCAGTTCACAGAAGGGAATGTCTTTATAGTCTTTTGCACCTTAAAGATTGAAACATTCTTTGAATGAAAGATAAACATCTTGACATATAGATCAAATTGAGGTCTAAAAGCAGATCAAGTATTATTTAGAGGAAGCAATTGGGAGCATGGCCAGATATTTTAACAAACTGCTGGACTTCCCTTCCTGCTTATCAAGGTGCACTGAGGAAAAATGTGTTTGGTGCCCCACTTTCTCTGAAATTAGGATACGCTGTTATCCATTGCAGCACTGCAAAGACTACCTTTGATGCGTGGCTTTCCATTAGGGGTTGGCAGAAAGGACGGAGTCCGGCAGAATGCTTGTTGCGGATGCTGAGGTACTAACTAGGTGCCTGGCCACATATGACTCCTTTTCTAAGTGCTCACTACTTTTAATTTCTTTTTAACTAAAGTTACACTTGCTAACAACTCACGTTAAGCTATAAGGACATTTTCCTCCACAAGCTCAGGCAAGCAAACACGTCCTTTTTAAAGTTTATGATGCTAAAAATACAGACGCTGCATTTGAACAGTGGAACAGGAACAGTTCCTGTGGCTGATCCTGCTGGGATAAATGCTTTAGTGAACTGATTAGCAACCCAAGAGAAATAAAAGAAGGAAGTACAAACTAAAAAAGAAGTCCTTTAATCCAAGGAAAACCTGACAGAACAACCATGTAGATGCATGTGCATGTGGGTGGGTGGTGCTAACAGACCTGTATGGACCATGGGCATTCCATCCTAAGCACGGCGCTGGCTTGTGTTCCCTGGACACCAAGGACTCTTACACGAGGGCGAGTATCTGACGCTGGACCACCAGAGTCACGGTGGGGCCAGCGCCTGGAAGTCCGGAAGGATTTCAGCTACCTTCTTACGGAGTTGCTCTCGCCTTTCTTCTCTTAATCTTTCCTCTTTCATAAATTTTGCAAACTTCTTCCATGTCTGAAATGTGATCCAGAGAATCCTCCTTTAAGAATAAAAAGGAAAAAAATGTAAAATATTAAGGAAAAGTTGACTTTCCATCTGAAGCACATGTAAGAATAATCCTTATGTGAATAAAACATATTAATAAGGTATGTAAATCACTACTGGAATTCAGGCTGAGAAATGCTGTAAAGAAGAGAAAGCCACAGAAGTGGATGGGAGTGACCAACAGGTTCTTTTACTTTCCCTTAGGTAGCCAGGGAAGGCCTGTGTGAGGAGGTGACACTCCTGTGCCTACACAACAATCTGTACACCACAGAACGTGGAGGCATCTGCCACATTAAGCTCATAGGAAATGACAGACACCCAGTCACCAAAGAAGGACAGACCATTTGTTTACTCTCAAAGGGAAGTGCGTAATAAAATTTAGGGCATTTCTATCCAAAATGCTTAAAATCACACGAAACGAAGGAAAACTTACACCTTATTCCTCAAGGAATTTAGATTAAATAAGACATCACTGTATTACAAACATTAATATGGCATACTGTGTGATTTGAATTACATAAAATTCCAAACCAGGCAAAACTAAACTATATAGCCTTGAAGGCTGCATGCTTGGAAGGCAAAAGTGAAGAAACAAAAAGGCAAGACATGCTGCTCACAAAGCTCAGGAGTAGTTCACCTTGAGGAGGAAGGGCTGGCCCTTGGGCAGAAGCCAGCGGGACTCTGGGGGCCATCAGTGTCCTACTTCTGGACCTCAGTGGTGATGACATGGATGTCCCCTTTATAGTAATTCATTAAGCTGGACTTGCATGACTTAAGCACTTTTCTGTATTAGTGTTATATTTCACAATAATGTTAAAAAATGAACTTACAAACCTATGTGACATAAAGAATACATACATTTGCTTAAGTGTGTTCATGTACTTCTCATAATTTTATTCTCCTGCCAGTCCCTGTGAAGCAGAGAAGATGGGCACCCTCCTCATTTTAAAGACAGGTCCCTGGAGTTCCAGGGGGATGGTTACTATCCTGTTTTCATCACCGAGTCAGCGGGTGAGCTGGAACACCTCTGCTGGTATCGCTGAATGCCCAGCTCTCCTAGCCTCCACTTCCTCTTTCTGGACATGTTCCAGGTACAGAATATATTGCAGGGCAATTATGCAGTCAAAGAGTGACTTTCCTCAGAGATCAGACCCTCACCTGTCACTGTGCTCCACGGCAATCTTGTGCTTGCTCTGAGAATCGATCCGGGCCTCCCTGACCATGTTAAGCCAGGCCCTGCAAATCTTCTTTTGAAGAAAATGCATACACAGTGTTTGTACTTCTTCCTCCAGGTCAGTCAGGTACTGGGGATGAGGAAAGGAACAGAAATGAGTCAAATAATGTCACAGACAAAGAATTAGAGCAGATAAACAGTACAAAAGAGAAAGAATAGAAACAAATACAAGACAAAGGAACAAAGGACACTGGAGGCATAAAGAGAAAATGTGGCAGCCAAGCAAACAGCCTCTGTAATGTCTGAAGGAAATAATGGAACCAGAGGGGGGAAACAGTAACAATATCAAGGGGGTAGATTTCTAGTAAAATCACTTGAGCAATTACGGGATAAGAAACAAGTATAAAATCAAAAGTTGATATAATGACACATAATTTATAGAGACAGTGTGAAAAGAAATAGGCTTAAGATTTTATATTAACAAAAAGTTAATTTGACATTCCGCATTCATTTCTAAGCAATGCATTAGATTGACTATTTTATATTGTTCTTGAAAAAACAATGACTGGACATTCTGGATTGCATCTAATTTTCTTACAGGGATTAAGCAGACACGTATTCAAAGCTCCCTTCCTGTGCCTTACCCGCTGCCAGCTCCGGAGGACTCTCCTAAGCAACGTTTGGGAATAGCATTGATCGGCCAGGGCCGTCTTCCTAGCCAGGCTCTCCTGACTGCAACGGAACCAGCTCAGCAGGCATTTCCTCTGTAGGGCCAAAGAATGATGTTCTTCGGCCACCTATATCATTTTATAAATAAGAGAAGGAAATTATTCCTTGTATTGTAGATCACTTAAGGAAACACACATTCATTGCCTTGGCAAATGATGCTTCAAACCACATGTGGAGAGAGTATCTTAAGGACATTCAGCCTATGTCCCTAAAGCTTTGACTACTGACTCTATTTTATGGGGGTTTTAGATTCATCGCATGCATAGCCTTTCAGTGCTGACTCCCTGAAGACCACAGTGACTGGCTGGTTATCAGGAAAATGAAATAAACAGCCTCCAAAGCCATTATTTCACTTGCACCGAGTTTTGAAGTGGGTGGCTGGCAATGTTCTCAGTTTGTTCTGTTGGAGCTCAGACAGCAACTCCATAACAAACCTCTCTTTTTTTATGTACTTAACCACTGTCTAATTGAGGAAATGCCAATACTTTCAATTAGTTTTGTAGAATGAGCTGTCACCAGCACTGAAATTTAGACATTATCAATAAACCACAGAACCATCTGATAGAAAAATAACATGATGAATAATTTAATGTCTTACCAACGTAAAAGGTCAGAGCAAAATTCTTTCAAAATAAACATACAACTCAGTTTATAGATTTTAAAAAGTGTTATATTCTTTCAAGAGGTAAGAGGAAAAAATCCTTCCCCCTTTGTTCTCTCCAATTACATATTTTTCTAAGCCTGTCTAGCCACCCAGCATTATGAATGTGATTGACCCAAACCAAACTCTTGGCAGTCATAATTCTTGGTCAAAATGAGCATTATAAGAGGTCTCTGTGGCACCTGAGATGCTGCCTGTCCTGATTTCTGTCTGGGGACCAAAAGGCAAAGGCAGCCAGAAACCATAGCCTCCTCCCCTCCCTTCTCTTCATCCTCTGGGAAAACGGAAACAACCAGAAAGAAAACGATTCTCAGAAGGCTCCTTAAAAGTTCTAAAAATGGTTGTTGGAATAAATGGAATATAGCATGAGAAAGAGAAAATTCTGAAATGTCTAAATTAAATTACAGTGACCGGGAAGTGAAAGACAGAACGTTAGCCTGTTAATGACTGCTCACATTCCTCCCATTGCCTGTTGGAGCTTCAGGTTAACTTCCAGGTGGCTATTTCCACAGGTTATTTCTACCAGGCACCACTTAACTCAGTGGTTCTCAACCTTGGCTGCACATTAGAATCACCTGGGAATCTTTTTAAAATCCTCATTTCTGGGCCTCATCCTCCGGAAATTCTGTTTCTTTGTTACTAATATTGTGGCACCAACCCATAACAAAGAAACAGAATTTCTGGAGGATGAAGCCCAGAAATCAGGATTTTAAAAAGATTCCCAGGTGATTCTGATATGCAGCCAAGGTTGAGAACCACTGACTGACTCCAGGAGCCTCGGCTTGTGTGCACGTGTGTGCACTCTCCAGACTTGCCCACAGCCAGTCTACAGGAGGGAACATTTCTCTATGCTGATCCCGCTCCCCCTTCTCCCCCTTCTTTGCCTGCAGCTAATGAGAATTCTTTCAGATTACCTTTCTTCCACCTTCCCTCTGCTCCATGTACAGAAATGCTTGCAAGACTCTGGGACCATGGGCACACTGTTCTCCTTGGCCATGCTCCTGGTGATTTGGAGTCTATGCTGCTTTTGGCTAGCATTTTGGACCAATAAACCTTATTTAAAAACATAGTTGTCATGGAAGTTAATTTTATTTTATATACTTTTAAAATTGTTTTATTGCTTAAAGTATTACAAAGAGTATTATATATGTCTCCTTTTTTTTTCTCCCCTTGACCTTCCCCTGGCCTCCCATACCCCCCTAGTGTCTTGTGTCCATTGGTTTTGCTTATATGCATGCATACAAGTCCTTCAGTTGATCTCTTACTCACCCCCCCCAACCCTCCCCGGCCTACCCGCTGTAGTTTGACAGTTTGTTCGACGTTGCTCTGCCTCTGTATCTATTTTTGTTCATCAGTTTATAATGGTCTTAATTATCCATAAATGAGTGAGATCATGTGGTATTTTTCTTTCATTGACTGGCTTATTTCACTTAGCATAATGCTCTCCAGTTCCATCCATGGTAAGAATTCCTTCTTTTTTACAGCAGCATAGTATCCCATTGTGTAGATGTACCACAGTTTTCTAATCCATTCATCTGCTGATGGGCACTTAGGCTGTTTCCAAATCTTAGCTATGGTAAATTGTGCTGCTATGAACATAGGGGTGCATATATCCTTTCTGACTGGTGTTTCTGTTTTCTTGGGATATATTCCTAGAAGTGGGATCACTGGGTCAAATGGGAGTTCCATTTTTAACTTTTTGAGGAAACTCCATACTGTCTTCCATAGTGGCTGCACTAGTCTGCATTCCCACCAGCAGTGCACGAGGGTTCCTTTTTCTCCACATCCTCTCTAGCACTTGTCGTTTGTTGATTTGTTGATAATAGCCATTCTGACAGGTGTGAGATGGTACCTCATTGTTTTGATTTGCAGTTCTCAGATGACTAGTGACTTTGAGCATGTTTTCATATGTTTCTTGGCTTTCTGAATGTCCTCTTTTGAAAAGTGTCTATTTAGGTCCTTTGCCCATTTTTTGATTGGATTGTTTTTCTTCCTTTTGTTAAGTTGTATGAGTTCCCTATAAATATTGGAGATTAAACCCTTATTGGTGACAACATTGGCAAATATGTTCTCCCATGCAGTGGGCTTTCTTGTTGTTTTGTTGATGGTTTCTTTTGCTGTGCAGAAACTTTATATTTTGATGTACTCCCATTTGTTTATTTTCTCTTTAGTTTCCAATGCCCTAGGACAGCCGTGGGCAAACTACGGCCCGCGGGCCGGATCTGGCCCGTTTGAAATGAATAAAACTATTGGAAAAAAAGACCGTACCCTTTTATGTAATGATGTTTACTTTGAATTTATATTAGTTCACACAAACACTCCATCCATGCTTTTGTTCCAGCCCTCCGGTCCAGTTTAAGAACCCATTGTGGCCCTTGAGTCAAAAAGTTTGCCCACCCCTGCCCTAGGAGCTGTATCGGTGAAGAAATTGCTTCGGCTTATGTCTGAGATTTTGTTGCCTTTGGATTCCTCTAGTATTTTTATGGTTTCCCGTCATACATTTAAGTCCTTTATCCATTTTGAGTTTATTTTTGTGTATGGTGTAAGTTGGTGGTCTAGTTTCATTTTTTTTACATGTATCTGTCCAATTTTCCCAACACCATTTATTGAAGAGACTGTCTTGACTCCATTGTATGTTCTTGCCTCCTTTGTCAAATATTAATTGAGCATATTGGCTCGGGTCGATTTCTGGGCTCTCTATTCTATTCCATTGATCTATATATCTGTTCTTGTGCCAGTACCAGGCAGTTTTGAGAACAGTGGCTTTGTAATACAGCTTGATATCTGGTATTGCGATCCTACCTACTTTGTTCTTTCTCAGGATCGCTGCAGCGATTTGGGGTCTTTTTTTATTCCAGATGAATTTTTGGAGAGTTTGTTCTAGGTCTGTGAAATATGCCGTTGGTATTTTAATAGGAAGTGCGTTGACTTTATAGATTGCTTTGGGTAGTATGGACGTTTTAATGATGTTGATTCTACCAATCCAAGAACATGGTATGTTCTTCCATCTGTTTATGTCTTCCTCTATCTCTTTTTTCAATGTCCTGTAGTTTTCTGAGTAGAGGTGTTTTACCTCCTTAGTTAAGTTTATTCCTAGGTATCTTAATTTTTTTGGTGCGATGGTAAATGGGATTGTTTTTTTAGTCTCTCTTTCTGTAAGTTCACCATTGGCGTATAGAAATGCCATAGATTCCATGGCGTTAATTTTGTATCCTGCTACATTGCCAAATTCATTTATTAAGTCTAATAGTTTTTTGATGGAGTCTTTAGGGTTTTTTATGTACAATATCATGTCATCTGCGAATAAGGACAGTTTTACTTCTTCTTTTCCAATCTGGATGCCTTTTACTTCTTCTTCTTGTCTAATTGCAATGGCTAATACTTCCAGTACTATGTTGAACAGGAGTGGTGAGAGTGGGTAGCCCTGTCTTGTTCCTGTTCTTGGAAGTTAATTTTATTTGTTTAACAAGCACATGTGAGTTTAAGGGAAAATGCTAAATAATCCTTCTGAAGAAAGTGATAGAAACAAACGAGGAATTATGTAACTGGACCCTTCTTCTTCCTTAATTTTTTCTATCCCTTCCTGGAAGCCAACTCTGATGGGTGAAGAAGCCATCCCTTCCTCTTACTGCCCTCCAGAACTTTCCATTTTACTTTTTATTTTTTTAACTTTCAACTGGTGCCTGGCACCTACATGACCCTCTGATTTCTACGCAGCACAAAGGCTGCCAGAATGGGCAGGATTCTTGGAAGAAGATGGTGATGAGCTCTTCCAGCTTTGTAACCAATGCGCTGTGACTCTGAGCTAGCAGTTCTCTTCTCTAGGGCTTAGTTCCCTTGTCTAAAAAGTGAAGGAGATGCAGAGGACTACGAATGTTCTAAAATTCTATCTTGTTGTGATAGACTGAAGAGTGGCCCTTCAGGGATAGCCTTGCCCTGATCCCTGGAACCTGTAAGTAGGTGACCTTACATGGTAAAAGGGATTTTGCAGATGTGATTAAGTGAAGGATCTTAAAATGGTGAGAATATCCTGGATTATACGGGAGAGTCCTAAATGTAATCACAGGGTCCTTATAAGAGGGAGACAGGAGGATCAGGAAGAGATTAGAGTGATCTGAGGAAGAGGCTGTGAGCAGTGGAATGCAGGTGACTGTTAGACACTAAAAACAGTAAGGAGCCATTCTCCCCTTGGAACCTCCAGAAGGAACTTGTCCCACACTCAGTTTGACCTTATCCTAGTAGGTCTGGTTTTGGACTTCTGACCTCCAGAATTTTAGGATAATAAATTTGTGTTGTTTTAAGTCACTAAGGTTGTAGTCAATTGTTATAACAACAACAGAAAACAAATACACTGGTATGACTAGAGAGGTGATTCTCAAAATATGGTGCTCGGACAACTTGTATCAAAATCCCCTGGGCTACCTTTTAAACATGCAGAGTCCCTGATACACACTCCCCTTCTCACTCCCCACCCCAGTCAACAACCCAGACTTACTGAAAATACTTGGAGGTGGGACCAGGAAAGTGCATTTTTGTAAGTTCTCCAGATGGTTGTATGATCAAGAAATTTTAGAAATGCTGGTTTCAGATCTGTGATTTTCTGTTTTTATTTTAAGTGGGTTTTTCTATATTTAAAGCCTATAATTGTTATTTTGAGCTCAAATTCCTGTTTCTATTTTTACATTCTTCTGCATAATTTTTAAAAATTTTAATTTGATTATTTACCCATAAATTCTATTTTGTTTCTAAATTTCATACCTTTCTTGATTTTACTCCATCAAAAACAAGGACCAAAAAAAGAAGAGCTAATCCTTGACTACCTTTCCTTTGTGTATTATAGTTGACAATAAAGAAATAGATAAAAGCCAGATAAAACTAGGAGCACTCAACTGGATAGCAAATTATCTGATATGACCAATCTTTGTGGTTATATATTACTAGAGGTCCAGTGCACAAAATTCATGCACTAGGTGGGGTCCCTAGGCCTGGCTGGCGATCAGGGCTGATCGGGTTCCTTGCCTATCTGCCTCCTATGTCTGTCATCACCCACCCCCAGTTCCCCATCCCATCCTGGGGGGAGGGACCTGGGAGGTGGGCCACCAGCCCCAAGGAGGGAACCAGCCCTCGGCCCCCCCCCCCCCCCGGGAAAGGGGCCACGTCTGCCGCTACTCACCCCAGGTTCCCTGTCCCAGGTGATTGGAGCCTGTCGGCAGGAGGGTGGGGGGGTTGGGGGGGGGGGAAGAATTGGGAGGTTGGCCAACAGGCCCCATCAGCGATCAGGGCCTGTGGGCTGCGGGCAGCTCCTGTGTTGAGTGACTGCCCCCTGGTGGTCAGTGCGTATCATAGCGACTAGTCATTCCAGTCACTTAGGTTTTTATATATATAGATAAGAAGCAAATTTTAATTCAAATTTCAGATTTCATTTCCAGATTCATTCACTCAGAAGACTGAGGAGTCAGCTCACCCATATCACTACTAGAAAAGCCAAAGCAAACTAGCAGTGGCTGGGGGCACAGATGGGTCCAGGCCTCCAGATAGGATGGATTCCCCTGTGCTCAGGCCTGACCACCACCAATGTGCACCCTCAGGTGTTTTGGAATACTCAATAGTTCCAGAGCCACTGGTAAGGAGACTGAGGACAAAAAAAGTCAGGGACAGAAGAAAGATAGTGGGAAAGGCATTGGGGAAAATAAAGAGAAGGAAAGAAACTGTGAAAATAGGAAGAGGACAAGGAGAATGAAGGGTGAATAAACTGATGAGGTAGGATAAAAAGCAGCCTAAGTCACATTCACAGAGGTATAACCTGCAGCATTACTTGATTTAGTGGGGCTCTTATAATATGAAGCATTATTGTTCATCTTTAATCCTGGTTTTCACAACCAAAACTACTAGTCTTACTTTTCAGTATTAACTTGGTCAAATGTGTAAATAAGAGTGGTTATCACTGGTACACATTACTGAGCTTATTATTAACTAGAATTCTAAAGGCAACATTTTATGCATTTTGAGCTTCATAATCATTTAGTTGAATGATCTATGCACTAGATAAATTTGAATTTTGATGATATTTGATTTAATATACCTTTGTGTGGCAGAATGGGTTGCTATTCCCTATAATAGGATTATATACCCATACTAGAGGCCTGGTGCACAAAATTTGTGAACAGGGGAGGGCCCTCAGGCTGGCCTGCACCCTCTCCAATCCAGGACCCCTCGGGGGATGTCTGACTGCCTCTCACAATCTGGGACTGCTGGCTCCAAACCCCTCTGCCTCCCTGCCTGATTGCCCCTAACTGCTCCCCTACTGGCTGATTGTCCCTAACTGCTCCCTGCTGGCCTGATCGCCCCTAACCGCCTCTGCCTCACCCTGCACCCAGGACCTAGGATTCCCTCCTCTGGCTGGTCGCAAGAACCCGGGATCTGGGCTTCCCTCCTCTGGCTGGCCACAGGCACCCAGGACCTGGGCCAGCTTTGCCCAGGCTGGCTGCAGCCACAGGGGACTGTGGGTGGGTGGCTTTGCCCAGGCTGCAGCCGGAGGCGCTGGTGCCCAGGACCGTGAGGCAGGCGGTTTGTCCCTCTCCTGGGCCACAGGCACAGGCGCTGGCACACAGGAGCGCGGGGTGGGCGGCTTGTCCCTCTCCCAGGCCGCAGCCTTGCTGGTCCCCATTCCTCTCTCACAAGCTCATTTGTGCCTGGTTGGTCCCCATTCCTCTCCCCCAGTGTCCAGTGTCTGAGCCGTTACGGCATGAGGGTGTGATGACCATTTGCATATTAGCTCTTTATTGTATAGGATTCTTTGTGTATGATTTCATAGTATCTCCCAATGGAGTAGATGAGCCTCTTTTACTTCTTTTTTTTTTTAATATTTTTTATTGATTAAGATATTACATATGTGTACCCTCTACCCCCCCCCCCCCCGCTCATCCCCTCACCCCCCCGTTGTCCGTGTCCATTGGTTAGGCCTATATGCTTGCATATAAGTCCTTTGGTTGATCTTTCCCCCTTGCCCCCACCCTCCCCTACCTTCCCTCCAAGTCCCGACAGTCCAATCAATGCCTCTCCGTCTCTGGATCAGTCCTTGTTCATCAGTTTATGTTGTTCATTATATTCCACAAATGAGTGAGATCCTGTGGTATTTATCCGCTCTCCAGTTCCATCCATGCTGTGGCAAATGGTAAGAGTTCCTTTTTCTTCTTCCTCTTCTTAAAGAATACCTTTCAGCATTTCATATAATGCTGGTTTGGTGGTGATGAACTCCTTTAGCTTTTTCTTATCCGTGAAGCTCTTTATCTGACCTTCCATTCTGAATGATAGCTTTGCTGGATAAAGTAATCTTGGTTGCATGTTCTTGCTATTCATCTCTTTGAATATTTCTTGCCACTCTCTTCTGGCCTGCATGGTTTCTGTTGAGAAATCAGCTGACAGTCGAATGGGTACTCCCTTGTAGGTAACTGACTGTCTTTCTCTTGCTGCTTTTAAGATTCTCTCTTTATCTTTTGCTCTTGGCATTTTAATTATGATGTGTCTTGGTGTGGTCCTCTTTGGATTCCTTTTGTTTGGGGTTCTCTGCGCTTCCTGGACTTGTAAGTCCATTTCTTTCACCAGGTAGGGGAAGTTTTCTGTCATTATTTCTTCAAAAAGGTTTTCAATATCTTGCCCTCTCTCTCCTTCTGGTACCCCTATAATTCTGATGTTGGTACGCTTGAAGTTGTCCCAGAGGCTCCTTACACTATCTTCATATTTTTTGAATCTCTTTTCTTTTTTCTTTTTCGGTTGGGTATTTTTTGTTTCTTTGTATTTCAAATCTTTGACTTGATTCTTGGGATCCTCTTGTCTGCTGTTGGATCTCTGTAAATTATTCTTTATTTCAGTCAGTGTATGCTTAATTTCTAGTTGGTCCTTTTTCATGTCCTCCATGGTCTCACTATACTCCTTGAGGGATTCATTAAATTTATCGGCGGTTTCCATAAAATTCTTGAAAAACCTTATAAACGTGGCCTTGAACTCTATATCCAGTCGTTTGCTTTCCTCCGTTTCTGCCATTTGTGACCTTTTTCTTTGTCTCCGCATTTTGGCTGCTTCCCTGTGTTGATAGAGTGGCCCTGCACGCCAGGTGTCCTGTAGGGCCCAGTGGCTCAGCCTCCCCAGTTACCTGGGGTAGACACTCTTGGTGCACTCTTGGTGCCTTGGTTGTTGTAGGATCACTGGGAGGAATTGACCTCCAGGCCAGTTGGCTGTGGGAATCAGCTGTGTCTGAAGTGGGAGAATGGTCCCCCTCTGACCACTGGGTGCAGTGGCTCCTGGATCTAAGGAGGTGCTAATTCAGCCCCTGCCTGAGGCCACACAGCAGGAGCCACGAAGAGGCTCAGCTGTGAAGCAATGCAAGCCGCTGCGGGGCCTTGGGCCTTCTCTTGGAAGTTCCGGGTCTGCCTGGCTGGGCTGTAGTTAGGTACATTCACATGCAAAAGCCTCTGCCACAGCCTGGGTGGGGCGGGGTCTCAGGGAGTCAAAGGGCGGTGAAAGCAGCTATGGTGATTCTCCGCACCCGGAGCCACGCGTCTCAGTGTCCCGGTAACGGCTGCAAGCACCTCTGAGGGAAAGCCGCCCTCAAGTTCGCCCGCTGCCGCCTGACAGACCAGCCTCTCCCCGTATGAGCCCTGGGTCCCCAGAGACCCGCTGGAACCGGAGTTCAGAGCAGTCGGGAGCTTGTGATTCAAAAAGACAGCCGCGTCCTCAGGCGCCACCCCCTTTCCGCGCTCGCTCGAGCCGCCGCCGTACCTCTGCACTTCACCTCCGCACCTCTGCACCTCACCTCCGCAGCTCCCCTGGCTCTCAGCGTGCCCCTCTTTTCTTCTAGTTGTAGAAATTACACTCAGCCAGCCTTCCTGTTGTTCTGGACGATGTTTGCTCCGACCCTTGCGGTATTCTTCAATTGTTGTGTGAGGCGACAATTTCCCGGTGTTTATCTATGCCGCCATCTTAGTTTCTCTCCCTCTTTTACTTCTTAGTGACTTTTAGTTTAGCGCTATGATTTGCTCTGGCCAACAGAATGTTAGTAAACACAATACAAGCAGAGGTTTCACGTGGGTTTACAGAAAAGGGTTTGGCCTTTGTACCTCAGACATTTGCCAGGTGAAAAGCATGCCCTGAATAGCTGCTATAGCCAGAAAGAGTGACTGTGGAGAGACCTGAACCCAATCCACAACTGGTCCACAGACGTGAGTAAGAAATAAATGCCCGAGAGAACCAAGATGGCGGCATAGGTTAACGCCGGAGTTTGCTGCTTTGAACAACTACTTCAAAAGTGAAACCAAAACACGGAAGGGACATCACCCAGAACCACAGGAAGGCTGGCTGAGTGGAAGTCCTACAACTAGGAGGAAAGAGAAACGCACACGGACACTCAGAGGAGGCGCAGTGCTGAAGTCAAATTCTGAGGTGCGGAGTGCGTGGAGCGGGCTGGCGGCGGAGGGCGCGGTTGTTGTTTTCAATCGGGAGGGAGTCGCAGACTCTGAGCTCCAGATCCGGGCGAGTCTCTAGGGACCCAGACTCAAACGGGAGAAGCGGGACTGTCTGGCTTCGGTCAGAGCGAGTGCAGCTTTCTCTCCCAGCTTTGCAGCGGGTGCTGGGACTCAGAGAGGCAGAGCCCCTGGGGACAGGACTGAGAGCCGCCATAACTGCTCTCTCAGGCCCACCCTGTTGATCCTGTGTGACCTGCCCCGCCCAAGCCCTGCACAGAGGCATTTGCCAGATAGCCTCAGGCAAAGGCTAGATTAGCACCTCCCTAGAGGACAGAAGTTCTCTCACTGCTGACACAGCTGATTCTCATAGCCACTTGGCCTGGAGGTCAAACCCTCCCTGGAATTAGCTACAACAATCAAGATTTATCTATAAGACTGCGAACAAAGACCACTAGGGGGTACACCAAGGAAGCATAACAAAATGCGGAGACAAAGAAACAGGACAAAATTGTCAAAGGAAGAAATAGAGTTCAGAACCACACTTTTAAGGTCTCTCAAGAACTGTTTAGAAGCCGCCGATAAACTTAATGAGATCTACACGAAAACTAATAAGACCCTCGATCTTATATTGGGGAACCAACTAGAAATTAAGCACACACGGACTGAAATAACGAATATTATACAGACGCCCGACAGCAGACCAGAGGAGCGCAAGAATCAAGTCAATGATTTGAAATGCGAGGAAGCAAAAAACATCCAACCGGAAAAGCAAAATGAAAAAAGAATCCAAAAATGCGAGGATAGTGTAAGGAGCCTCTGGGACAGCTTCAAGCGTACCAACATCAGAATTATAGGGGTGCCAGAAGATGAGAGAGAGCAAGATATTGAAAACCTATTTGAAGAAATAATGACAGAAAACTTCCCCCACCTGGTGAAAGAAATGGACTTACAGGTCCAAGAAGCGCGGAGAACCCCAAACAAAAGGAATCCAAAGAGGACCACACCAAGACACATCATAATTAAAATGCCAAGAGCAAAAGATAAAGAGAGAATCTTAAAAACAGCAAGAGAAAGAAACTCAGTTACCTACAAGGGAATACCCATACGATTGTCAGCTGATTTCTCAACAGAAACTTTGCAGGCCAGAAGGGAGTGGCAAGAGATATTCAAAGTGATGAATACCAAGAACCTACAACCAAGATTACTTTATCCAGCAAAGCTATCATTCAGAATTGAAGGTCAGATAAAGAGCTTCACATATAAGGAAAAGCTAAAGGAGTTCATCACCACCAAACCAGGATTATATGAAATGCTGAAAGGTATCCTTTAAGAAGAGGAAGAGGAAGAAAAAGGTAAAGATACAAATTATGAACAACAAATATGCATCTATCAACAAGTGAATCTAAGAATCAAGTGAATAAATAATCTGATGAACAGAATGAACTGTTGATTATAATAGAATCAGGGACATAGAAAGGGAATGGACTGACTATTCTTGGGGGGGAAAGGGGTGTGGGAGATGTGGGAAGAGACTGGACAAAAATCGTGCACCTATGGATGAGGACAGTGGGTGGGGAGTGAGGGCGGAGGGTGGGGCGGGAACTGGGAGGAGGGGAGTTATGGGGGGAAAAAAAAGGAACAAATGTAATAATCTGAACAATAAAGATTTAATTTAAAAAAAAAAAAAAGAAAATTGAAAAAAAAAAAAAAAAGAAATAAATGCCCGAATTATATATATGTCACTGATATTTGAGGGCTGTTTGTTATGTAGCTTTACTGCAGCAGAAACCTGACTAACAGACCTATGGTAATTATTTTTCTCTTTATTACACACTGTTAATAGTGAGAGAGGCCTCTATTTGTCTTATCTGTAGGTCTATAATAAAAATTTACTCTAGCTTTTTTCAACCTATTCAATTACAGAAATCTTTCTCTACCTTGGAAGACCAAATCTAAACTTTTACACAAAACAAATAAATACAAACACTCACTTCATTTATCTTTCTGGCTTTTCAATCACCAGACAATACTCAAATCTAATTTTATGCTATTTGAAAAGTCAATTTTCTAATTTTGAGGGGTAAGAGTATGACACTATACCTGGATGTTTTGCTTGCTTTGCATTCTCAATCTCTTCCAAGGCTCCAGACCTTTTTTCCTTAGCAACACCCTTTCATAATGATCTTTGGCTATTGCTTCCAGCTGCTGGTTCCTCTTAATTCTCTTCTGCTGCTCCAGTTCTTTCTGAAAAAAATTAAGAAGTAAAAATGGTGAGGAGGGACCAAGATGACAACATAGGAGGCTCCTGAACTTCCTTTTTCCTTCAGATGCACTGAATATACAGCCACCCACAGAGAATTGCCTCTGGAAGAAATCTAGAAACCAGTTGAATGACTTCCATATTGGGGGAGTAAGAAAATACCCACATTGAAAGGCTAGGAAACACTTTTGTCATAAACTCATAGTTGGCACAGCACCATACAATAGGGAGCGAACTCCCAACTCCCAGCTTGCATTTGGACTGCACATCTAAAACCCCAATTTTTAAAACAACCACCCAAAACACCTGGATTTGAAAAACACTGGAGCTTATGTCCACAAGACACACAGAACTATAGCAAAGAAACAGTTCTTACTGGCTGTAAACTTCCCTAACATGGGGAAAGAAACAGATATCCAAATCCAAGAAGCCCAAAGAAAATATATATATATATATATATATATATATATATATATATATATATATATATATATATGTATGTGTGTGTATATATATATATATGTATATATATATACACACACATACACACACACACACACGCACATATACACTAGAGGCCCAATGCACAAAATTTGTGCAAGGGGCTTGGTCCTCACAGCCCCAGCTGCCTCGGCCCTAGCAGCACTAGCTGCCTTGTGGCCTCGAGGCCCTGCTGCCCCCACCCATTGGTCGTTCCGGGAGGTCGTTCCAAAAGGTCATTCTGCCATCCGGTCTAATTAGCATATTAGCTCTTGATTGTATAGGATGACTCTAAAGAGACACACACCAAGACACATTATAATTGAACTGTCAAAAGTTAAAGACAAGGAAAGAATCTTAAAAGTAGCAAGAGAAAAGCAACATGTTACATATAAGGGCAATCCCATAAGACACAAATGGATTTTTCAGCAGAAATCCTGAAAGCAACAGGGAGTGGAGTGATATAGTCAAAGTGCTGAAATAAAAAGGACTGCCAACCAGAAATGCTCTACCCAGCAAAAGTGTCCTTTAGAATTGAAGGATAAAGGGTTTCCAGACAAACAAAAGCTGAAAGAGTCTATCACCATTAGATCAGCCTTATAAGAAAGGCTAAAGGGACTTTAAGTTGAAACAAAGGATGCTGATTGGTAACATGAAAACATATGAAAGTATAAAATTTGCTGGTAAAGGCAAATTCAGAACACTCTGATATTGTAAATGGTAGTAAATGAATCACTTATAACTCTAGATCAGCGGTTCTCAACCTGTGGGTTGCGAACCCTTTGGGGGTCGAACAACCCTTTCACAGGGGTTGCCTAAGACCACTGGAAAACACATATATAATTACATATTGTTTTTGTGATTAATCACTATGCTTTAATTATGTTCAATTTGTAACAATGAAATTGGGGGTCACCACAACATGAGGAACTGTATTAACGGGTCGCGGCATTAGGAAGGTTGAGAACCACTGCTCTAGATAAAGGTTAAAAGACAAAGTGTTAAAAATAACTATAGCTATGATAAACAATGTAAAAAGATATATATTATGACATCAAATACATAAACAGTGTAAAAATAGAGCTTTTGTATGCATTAAAAGTTTTCAGCTTAAAATAGACTGTAGCTGCAAGACATTTTATGTAAGCCTCATGGTAACCAAAAAATATAAACCTATAGTAGATATAAACACACAAAAAAGAGAAAGGAATCAAAGCATAACAACTAGAAGACTCATCACATCAAAGGAAGAAAGAGAAGAACAAAAAACTATAAAACAGCAAGGAAATAGTTAACAAAAGACAATATAAGTCTACACCTATCAATAATTACTTAAATGTACACAGACTAAATTCTCCAATCAAAAACATACAGTTGCCCTAACTGGTTTGGCTCAGTGGATGCAGCGTCAGCCTGCGGACTGAAGGGTCCTGGGTTAGATTCTGGTCAAGGGCATGTACCCTGGTTGCTGGTACATCCCCAGTAGGGGGTGTGCAGGAGGCGGCTGATTGATGTTTCTCTCTCATTGATGTTTCTAGCTCTCTATCCCTCTCCCTTCCTCTCTGTAAAAAAATCAATAAAATATATTTTAAAAAAAAACATACAGTGGCTGAATGTATAAAAAAGAAGACCCAACTGTATGCTGCCAACGAGAGGCTCACCAGCTTTAAGAACACACACACAACCATTTGCAACAGCATGGATGGAACTGAAGAGCATTATGCTAAGTGAAATAAGCCAGTTGGAGAAAGATAAATATCACATGATCTCACTCATATGTGGGATGTAATGATCAACATAATTTGATGAACAAGAATAGATCCAGAGACAAATGGCGTGGGAGGGGTGGGTTAGAGAGCAACCAAAGGACTTGTATGCATGCATATTAGCATAACCAATGGACACAGACACTGGGGCGGTGGGGGCTTGCCTGGGGTGGGAATGGCTGGGGGGTGGGGGTGGGGTCAATTGGGGAAAAAGAAGATCTATGTAAAACTTTAGACAATAAAAAAATTCAATAAAATATAAAACAATGAAGAAAAAAAAGAATACACACAGAATGAAAATGAAGGGGTGGAAAAAGATATTCCATGAAAATTTAAACTAAAAGAGAAAGGTTATCTATACTTATATCAGACAAAATAAACATTAAGCCAAAAACTTAACAAGAGACAAAGAAGGTCATTATATCAGGATAAAGGGGTCAACTCACCAAGAGGCTATAACACTTGTAAATATTTATGTACCCAACATCAGAGCACCTAAATATACCAACATACTGAATGGAGAAATAGACAACAATACGATAACAGTAGGGAACTTCAATAACTCACTTTAAACAGAAAAATCAATAGGGAACATTGGACTTAAACTACGTGTTAAACCAGATGCACCTAATAGACATATACAGAACATTACATCTAACCGTAGCAGAATGCACATTTTCTCAAGTGCGCATGAAACATTCTCCAGGATAGATCATATGTTAGGCCAGAAACAAGTCTTAATAAATTTAACAGATTAAAATCATATCAAGTGTCTTTTCTGACCATAATGCTATTGAATTAGAAATCAATTATATATTCATTCTTTATACAGTAAATCTCCCAAATTGATTTCATTCACTTCCAGAGCAAGAAAAATATTGACATGTTTTTGACTCCCAGATTCCTTTCTATAATCTTGATGTCTAGACTTATATATTCACCTGCCTATCTGACATATTTACTTGGATGTCTAATAGGCATCTCACATTTAACATGTCCCTCTTGTAGAGGCCTTTCCTCCTCAGCATCCAGCAGCTCAAATATCGCCTTCCAGAGAGACCTTTCCCATCTTGCTTCCCCTATCAGACCTTCCCTTCTCTACTTCTTTCGCTGTCACATATTACCTGTTTTCCCCAGCTAGCATATACATTTTTTAGGGCAGGGCTTTTGTTTGTCTTCTACACTGCTCTATTCTAACACCTAGAACAGTGGTCGGCAAACTGCGGCTCGTGAGCCACATGTGGTTCTTTGGCCCCTTGAGTGTGGCTCTTCCACAAAATACCGACTTCTGCGCATGAGCCACCAAGTTTCAATCGCACTGTACGTGCGCGCCCGCACGTGGTATTTTGTGGAAGAGCCACACTCAAGGGGCCAAAGAGGCGCATGTGGCTCGCAAGCCGCCGTTTGCCGACCACTGACCTAGAACAATGCCTAGTACATAGTAGATTCTATAAAGATATTTGTTAAACAAACAAATATGCTTGTTAAGAAATTATGGAAGACTTAAAATCTTACCTGGTCTTCTCTGATAAATTTATCTTTTTAACCACAAACTTCATCAACTGTCTATCAATCAAAAGCATATTTATATAGCCATAAAAGTCATTGTCTGATAAGGGTTACTAGAAAGTAAGCTTTTAACAAAAATGAGCACTGAGATGTTAGGAGGGGTTTAGATTTTTATTTTTAAAAGGTCCTTGTGTGAGACCTGTGAATGGCCAAGTTACTGCTGCACCTGACACTAAAGGACACTAAGCCACCATTGGACTATCACTGACCATCCTGTCCCAGGTGGTACTTCCTGCCATTACCAGTGGCTCCCTCTCTGAAGAATGAAGCACATCGAGGTCCAGGGGAATTGCAGGTAACAAGGATCTTTCAGAGAGGACAGCCAAGTCTTGATCCTGACCCTGGAGGACTTTTTCCTCAATATGGAGGACAAATAGGTCATGAGCTTTTTCCTGAGAAATTCTTCCAGTTCCTTTATCCTAAAACTGATATCACAGGATTTATCTTGCATTTTCTATCTAAATAAATATATGTGAGTTCCCTAGAGACCTTCTTTACCATATCAACAGTCGGGTTGATTATCTATGTAATTAGAAACTGCCAGACTGGTTTGGCTAAGTGGATGGAGCGTCGGCCTGTGGACTGAAGGGTCCCAGGTTCGATTCCGGTCAAGGGCATGTACCTTGGTTGCGGGCACATCCCCAGTAGGGGGTGTGCAGGAGGCGGCTGGTCGATGTTTCTCTCTCATCGATGTTTCTGGCTCTCTATCCCTCTCCCTTCCTCTCTGTAAAAAATCAATAATTAATATATATATATATTATGGTACCACTTTTGCACAATTTGCTGATAAACTTAAGCAAAAATGTACCCAAGTAAAAGAGGTGAAGCAGGCTTCCATCAAGCACATACAGAATATGACTGACTTTGAGATGTCAGGCACAGGTTCAGAAATGTAATTATCTTTTTGATGTCCAGAAGAATAACATTGCTATGGCCTTGAAAGTCGCTGACTGTGAATGGCTCTATAAAGTATAAAGGAGGTAAGAATCACCTCAAAAAAGGAATAAGACCACAAAAGATAAACTGGGTGGAGAAACATACTGTGCGGAGCATCTATGCTAGAGCAAAAGGAGATAAAGGCCCAGGGCATTTTAGAGCTAAAGCTCTTGGCAAAGAAAGCTGTGAGATAAATGCATCTATCTCAATTGAGACAGCTACCAACGATTGAGTTACTTAATAGAAACTAGTCTATGTGACAACATCTTTTTGTCTATTGTTGGGGACTGAAATTATATTTCATGTTTCCTAAAAAGGAAAGATTTCAGCTTGGTATAGTGAGAGAAATTAAATAACTTAATCAGTAATGTATTTCTCATCCTTCTTGCCTCGCACAAGTTGTAGTCTTCCAGCAAGAAAAAGCTGGACAAACAGCAAATTAATAACTTTTTATGAACCAATCAGAGATTGAAGCCATTACAAATCTGGAGAGACAGGCACCTTTAGGGAGACATAGGACCCAAGCATTTGCTTATCTGAGGCAGAAGCCACCATACACCATATGAGCCAGTAAGACGATTAAACTAGAAATTTTGGCGAATTGCTGGAGGCCAAGGGTAGGCCAGCATGAGAAAGGTGAAAGCTCCTGGGGTCATAGTTATAGGGAGGTTCCCCCGCTTTGTGCAGGCCATTGTTCTAGGAACTCCACCAGGCTCTCAAAGAGAGGATCAAGGAGAGTCCAGAGAAGTTCCCACCATGGTTCCGCTGGCAGGGAGAAAAAGCAACCACTGCAAAATCTGCCCAGACCATTCTCCCTTAGGAAAAAGAGACTTCATCTGCAAGTGGCACCACCTGCGGGCACTGGTGGAATGCCACTGCAGCTGTGGGAAGGGGACTCTGTCTAGGCCACTGCCCTATCTCACCTAAGTGGAGGGGGAACCTCACAGAGTGATGGCCTTTCTGGTCACAGACTGTACACTGGATACTAAAAGAGGGGAACAGAGGGCAGGGAAAATCTCTACTTCTAAAGTAGGAGCAGAAATTCTCCTGAATGCCCAATATTGTGCACTCCAAAGAGTGAGATTTAATCAGAACATTAGAGAATGCTACCCCTTGTTCATACCCTACTCAGCATGCTAACAAACCTCCAGTAATAACAATGGAGTACAGCTGAGAGAGCTGCTAAGAGACAGATTCTCTCTGGAGAATAGTACAAAGGGAAGACCTAAGGCCAAAAGAGGAGACAAAACAAGTCACTAGAGGAAATTGAAGTGTATGGTACCCACAGCAACAACAAACCTCAACAATAGTAATCATTAACACACTTCAAAAACAGCCTAACTCTTGGCTAGATTATCACACATCTCCACACTAAAAGCCTGTTTATCTCAGTTTCTATTGTCCTGTACAACATGTCTGGCTTGCAAATATATATATACTAGAGGCCCGGTGCATGAATTTGTGCATGGGTAGGGTCAGGCCAGCGGGGGTGGGGTGGGGGGGAGGGTGCAGGGGAGCTGATTGGGGCCAGGCCAGCCGGGTGGGGCCGCAGTGTGTGTCATAGTGACTGGTCGTTCCGGTCATTCTGGCGTTCCAGTCAATTGGCTTTTATATATATAGATATGTTGGTATGTCAAATATATACAGGGTTCCCCCCAAAAGGTATACACACTTAAATAGCTGATAGCTCAATTTTGAAAATAAATTGTATTTTAATAAATATTGCCTTTATAATTATTAAAAGTTTGTGTATATCATTTTTTGGGGGGCACCCTATATATATGACATACCAAAAGACAAAAAATAAAGCCTGAAAAGGTAAAGCAATCATCAAAAGAAGAATCAGATATGATAAAGATGTTGTAAATATCAGAGAGAGGTAATTTTAAATAATCTATGATAATAGTGAAGGCTATAATGGAAAAGGTAGTCATCATTCAATATCAGACAGGTAATTTTAGCAGAGACATGGACAAATATAATAAAAGTAAAATGAAAACATCAGAAATTAAAAACAGGGTAACAGAAGTGAAGAGAGCCTTCAATGGGCTCTTCTCTAGATGTTACCCAGTTAAGGGAAGAATCAGGTAACCTGAAGTTAGGGCAATAGAATTTATACAAACTGAAAAGCAAAGAGAACAAAGACTGAAAACACAACAGATCATCCAAAAGCTGAGCGACAATACCAAACAATGTAACACAAGCATAAGTGGAATCCCAGAAAAATGGAGATGAAATATTTGAAGAAATGAGTAAACATATTATAAAATAACTGACCACATATCTAAGAAACTTAGAGACCACTAAGCAGGGGAAAACAAACAAACCACACATACAAATATTATATTCAAAGTGCTGAAAGCCAAAGGTAGAAAAAAATCTTGAAGGTAGCTGGGGGGGGAAAACTCACCTTACCCATTGTTATGGTCTGAATATGTATTTCCAGATAGATACACTGAAGCCCTAACCCCCAGTGTGGCTGTATTTGGACATAGGGCCTCTAAGGAAGTAATTAAGGTAAAAATGAAGTCTTAAGGGTGGGATTAGTGTCCTTATATGAAGAGAAACCAGAAAGCTCGCATGCTCTCTCCTCCTCTATGTGCATGCACTGAAGAAATGCCATTGGTGGACACAGCGACAAGCTAGGAAGAGAGCCCTCACCATAAACCAACCATGCTGGACCTCTGATCTCAGACTTACAGCCTACAGAACTGTGAGAAAATTAATTTTTGCTATTTAAGCCACCTACTCTGAGGTATTCTGTTATGGTAGCCTGAGCAGACTGACACCTATAAAGGAACAAAACTAAGAATTAAAGAAAACTTCTTGGTTTTCTTGCCAGAAACCAGCCAAGCAAGAAGACAATGAACTAACATCTTTGAAGTGTTGAAAGAAAAAACTGTCAACCCAGAATTCTATATCCAGCAAAAATACCCCTCAAAACATGAAGGAGAAATAAAGATGTTCTCAGATGAACAAAAATAAAAGGGAATTCACTACTAACAGACTTACACTACATGAAATGTGAAAGGAAGTTCTTCAGGCAGAAGGAATAAGATATAGGTTAAAAACTTAGATCTACACAAAGAAATGGAAGAAATAAAGGTAAAACATAATCTTCAGCTTATTTTTAATTACACTAAAATATAACTAAAGCAATAAAAGTAACAAGGTATTGGGCATATGTATGAAATATATAAAATACATGAAGTATATGACAATAATGGTGAGAGACTGCAAGGCAAGGATGTCTCCTCTCACTACTCTTACTCAACCTTGCACAGCAATACCTAGCTGGTGCAATAAGGCAAGAAAAATAAATAGAAGTCATACATATTGGAAAGGAAGAAATAAAGGTGTCTTTATTAGCAGACTACATGGTTGCCTATGTATAAAATTCCAAAAAAATCCACAAAAACCTCCTAGTAAGATTGCAGGATACAAGGTCAATATATAAAAATAAATTGTATTCCTACATGCTAGCAATGAATAAATAAAATCTGAAGTTTTAAAAAGACACCATTTACAATAGTACCACAAAAAGGAATACTTAGGTATAAATCTAACAAAAAATATATAAGATCTGTTGGAAAGAAATAAAAACACTTATGAAATAAGTAAAAAAATCTAAATAAAGATTCAATATTGTTAAGATGTCTATTCTTCCAATTTGATCTATAATTCAATATGATCACAAACAAAATTTTAGCAAGAGTTTTTATACATATCAACAAGATTAGTCTAAAATTTATATCAAATGGCAAAAGAACTAGAATAGCAAAAACATTGTATAAAAGAATAAAGGGGAGAATTCACATTTAATATATTCAAGATTTACTGTAAAGCTACAGCAATCAAAGACAGTCTGGTACTATTAAAGAAATATATATAAAGATCAACAGAACAGAACAGAGAGCCCAGAAATAGACCTACATAAATACAGTCAATTGATATTTGAAGAGAACCAAGATGGCAGCATAGGTTAACGCCGGAGTTTGCTGCTTTGAACAACTACTTCAAAAGTGAAACCAAAAAACGGAAGGGACATCACCCAGAACCACAGGAACGCTGGCTGAGTGGAAGTCCTACAACTAGGAGGAAAGAGAAACGCATACGGACACTCAGAGGAGGCGCAGTGCTGAAGTCAAATTCTGAGGTGCGGAGTGCGCGGAGCGGGCTGGCGGCGGAGGGCGCGGTTGTTGTTTTCAATCGGGAGGGAGTCGCAGACTCTGAGCACCAGATCCGGGCGAGTCTTTAGGGACCCAGACTCAAACGGGAGAAGCGGGACTGTCTGGCTTCGGTCAGAGCGAGTGCAGCTTTCTCTCCGAGCTTTGCAGCGGGTGCTGGGACTCAGAGAGGCAGAGCCCCTGGGGACAGGACTGAGAGCCGCCATAACTGCTCTCTCAGGCCCACCCTGTTGATCCTGTGCGACCCGCCCTGCCCAAGCCCTGCACAGAGGCATTTGCCAGATAGCCTCAGGCAAAGGCTAGATTAGCACCTCCCTAGAGGACAGAAGTTCTCTCACTGCTGACACAGCTGATTCTCATAGCCACTTGGCCTGGAGGTCAAACCCTCCCTGGAATTAGCTACAACAATCAAGATTTATCTATAAGACTGCGAACAAAGACCACTAGGGGGTGCACCAAGGAAGCATAACAAAATGCGGAGACAAAGAAACAGGACAAAATTGTCAATGGAAGAAATAGAGTTCAGAACCACACTTTTAAGGTCTCTCAAGAACTGTTTAGAAGCTGCCGATAAACTTAATGAGATCTACACGAAAACTAATAAGACCCTCGATCTTATATTGGGGAACCAACTAGAAATTAAGCACACACGGACTGAAATAACGAATATTATACAGATGCCCGACAGCAGATCAGAGGAGTGCAAGAATCAAGTCAATGATTTGAAATGCGAGGAAGCAAAAAACATCCAACCGGAAAAGCAAAATGAAAAAAGAATCCAAAAATGCGAGGATAGTGTAAGGAGCCTCTGGGACAACTTCAAGCGTACCAACATCAGAATTATAGGGGTGCCAGAAGATGAGAGAGAGCAAGATATTGAAAACCTATTTGAAGAAATAATGACAGAAAACTTCCCCCACCTGGTGAAAGAAATGGACTTACAGGTCCAAGAAGCGCGGAGAACCCCAAACAAAAGGAATCCAAAGAGGACCACACCAAGACACATCATAATTAAAATGCCAAGAGCAAAAGATAAAGAGAGAATCTTAAAAACAGCAAGAGAAAGAAACTCAGTTACCTACAAGGGAATACCCATACGACTGTCAGCTGATTTCTCAACAGAAACTTTGCAGGCCAGAAGGGAGTGGCAAGAGATATTCAAAGTGATGAATACCAAGAACCTACAACCAAGATTACTTTATCCAGCAAAGCTATCATTCAGAATTGAAGGTCAGATAAAGAGCTTCACAGATAAGGAAAAGCTAAAGGAGTTCATCACCACCAAACCAGGATTATATGAAATGCTGAAAGGTATCCTTTAAGAAGAGGAAGAGGAAGAAAAAGGTAAAGATACAAATTATGAACAACAAATATGCATCTATCAACAAGTGAATCTAAGAATCAAGTGAATAAATAATCTGATGAACAGAATGAACTGGTGATTATAATAGAATCAGGGACATAGAAAGGGAATGGACTGACTATTCTTGGGGGGGAAAGGGGTGTGGGAGATGTGGGAAGAGACTGGACAAAAATCGTGCACCTATGGATGAGGACAGTGGGTGGGGAGTGAGGGCGGAGGGTGGGGCGGGAACTGGGAGGAGGGGAGTTATGGGGGGAAAAAAAAAAAGGAACAAATGTAATAATCTGAACAATAAAGATTTAATTTAAAAAAAAATTGATTTTTGACAGAGGTATAAAGGTAATTCAAAACAACTTAATATTAGAAACCACTAAAATTACATGGAACACATGTTGGGAAATGCTACTTCAGAACCCTTATGTAATTTTTAAGGGAGGTAACTGGGCTGTTTCTAGAGATTTCTTAGGCTGTCTTAGCAAGGGATGAATTATAGTACATGCCTTTTGCTCCATGGACAAGCTGAACCATTCTGTGGATACTGAGTCAGCCTCTTTTCCCAGCCACTCCTACCATTACCCAATGGGCGCATAAACAAAGTGGCCATGGTGGCTATACACGGGCTCAGCCATGCAGACTGCCATTCTCCAAGGCTGACTGGCTATGGCCACTGCTGATCGCCCAGCCAGCCAGCAGCAGAGACTAACACTGAGTCGTCAAAATGGCACCGTTTTCTGGGTTGACCAGCCAGCGATCAGATGGCAGGTTGATTATCTTAGACTGTTTCCATCACAGAAGGAGCAGAGTTTTGTTTTTACCAGAATAGACACTCTGGATATGGATTTGCCTTTCCTCTACACAATGCTTTTGACCCAAACTACTACCCATGGACTTACAAGGTCTCATTTGTGGACTTACAGAAAGCTTATCCACCATCATTGTATTCCACATTGGCATGGCTTCTAATCATGGAGCTCGCTCACTTTACAACAAAAGAAGTGTGGCAATGGGCCTATACACATGGAACTTATGTGCTCTACCATCCTGAAGAAGCTGGCTTGACAGAATGGTGTCATGGTCTCTTGTAAATATGTTTTTAAATTGATTTTAGAGAGAAAGAGTAAGGAAGAGGGAGAGAAACATTGATGTGAGAGTGAAACATCAATTGGGTACCTCCTGTACACCTGCTACTGGGTATAGTGCCCCAAATCCTCGCCATGTTCTTTGATAGGGAATCAAATTGGTGGGTGTAGGGCTGGCATGATCTTGTGAAGGCTCAGTTGCAGTTCCAGTGAGGTGGCAATACCTTGCAGGTCTATGGTAAGGTTCTTCAGAGGGCTATTTATGCTCTGAGTCAGCATCCAATATATGGCACTGTTCCCCCCATAGTCAGGATTCACAGGCTCCAGGAATCAAGAAGTGGAAGTGGGATTGGCACCACTCATGATTACCTCCAGTGACCCACTAGCAAATTTTTTTCTTCCTTTTCCCACGACTTGATGTTCTGTTAGTCTAGAGGTCTTGGTTTCAACTGGGGGAATGCTTCTATCAGGAGACATAACAATGATTCCACTGAACTGGAAGTTAAAAATGCCACCCAATCATATTGGGTTCCTTATGACTCTAAATCAACAGGCAAAGAAGGAAGTGCTGACTGGGGTGAATAAACCTGACTACTACGCGAAACTGGAGAGTATACTATTCCACAGTGGAGGTAAGGAAGAGTATTTCTGGAATACAGGAAGCCCCTTAGAGTATATCTTAGCATTACTATGCCCTGGGGTTAAGGTCAAAAGAAAACAACAGCAACCCAATCCACACTGGGCTGCTCAGGAATGAAGGTTTGGGTCACCTTACCAGGTAAAAAACTGTGATTAGCAGAGGTGCTTGCTGAAGGCAAAGAGAAGAGTGGGTAGTAGAAGAACATAAGTTATAAATACTAGCTACGCCCACTTGGCCAGTTACATAAATGAAGACTGTAATTGTCATGAGTATCCATTTCTTATTTTGCTATGAATATATTTATCTGTATATGTATCTTTGTTTTCTTGCCTTTCTTATTCTCTTATTATGTAACATATGATGTATTGGCTTTATATCATGGTATTTAAGTATTATTCATTTTACATTATAGTATTTAAGTTATGGGATATCAAGGAGAAGAAGAAACATCACTCAAAGACTTTACCTCATCTTCTGGGGCAGAGGTTAGAGCAGCTGTGGGCAAACTACGGCCCGAGGGCCGGATCCGGCCCGTTCGGCTGTTCTATCCGGCCCTCGGAGCCGAAAGAGCGGAGGGTTCTCTTGCTCTCCCCTCCGCTCCTTCACCAGCAGCAGCGTTAACATGTATTAGTTCACACAAACGCTCCATCCATGCTTTTGTTCCGGCCCTCTGGTCCAGTTTAAGAACCCATTGTGGCCCTCGAGTCAAAAAGTTTGCCCACCCCTGAGTTAGAGCATTTCTGATTGTATGTGGGATAGTTGTATCATGTTAGGCAGAATTATGATGTTGTTATTTCCTTATTTGAAGATTATGTTGGTTTCATATGTGTATGGATAACAAGTTGACAATGAGGTTAACTTGTGATGGTTAATTTTATGTGTCAACTTGCCTGTGCCACAGGGTGCCCAGACTAAGATTATTTCTGGGTGTGTCTGTGAGGGTGTTTTTGGATGATATTAATATTTGAATCCATGGACTCAGTAAAGTAGATTGACCTCCCTAATATGTGTGGGCATCACCCAATCCTTTACAAGCCTGAATAGGACAATAAGGCAGAAGAAGGAATTTGCTGCGTCTGCTTCCTTCCTGTTTGAGGTGGGACATGGTCCTCTCCTGCCCTTGAACTGGGATTTGTACCATCAGCCCCCTAATTTCAGGCCTTCAGACTTGGCCTGGAATTATATCACTGGTTTTCCTAGGTCTCCAGTTTCTGGATGCAGACTGTGGGACATCTCAACTTCCATAATCATGTGTTGATTCCTTATAATAAATAAATATATATATATATATATATATATATATATATATATATATATATATATATACACACACACACACACACACACACACACACACATAATAAAGAGGTAATATGCAAATTAACCCTCACACTCTCACAAGATGGCTGCCTACACCAGGCTGGCTGGGGGGTTAGTGAGGTACGACCAAATGACTGAACAAGCAGGCTGTGTGGGGCGACCAGGAAGGCAGGGGGGTTAGTGAGGAAGGACCAAACGACTGAACAAGCAGGCTGCATGGGGTGATCAGGCTGGCAGGGGGTTAGTGAAGGACGACCAAACAACTGAACAGCAGGCTGCGTGGGGCGACCAGGCCAGCGGGGGGGCTGTGAGGGGCAACCAGGCTGGCAGGATGGCAGTTAGGGGCAACCAGGCTGGTGTGGGGGGGTGCAGTTGGGGGCGACCAGGCTGGCAGGGAAGGGGTAGTTGGGGGTGACCTAGCCAGCAGCGGGGGGCAGTTAGGAGTGATCAGGCCAGCACACAGAGGCAGTGAGGGGTGATCATGCCAGCGGGGGGGTGGGGGGGCAGTTAGGGGCGTCCAGGCAGGCAGGCAGGTAAGTGATTAGGAGCCATTGGTCCAGGATTGTGAGAGGAATGTCCGACTGCCAGTTTAGGCCCGGGATTGGGCCTAAACTGGAAGTCGGACATCCCCCAAGGGGTCCTGGATTGGAGAGGGTGCAGGCTGGGCTGAGGGGGATCCCCCTCTTGTGCACAAATTTCATGCACCAGGCCTCTAGTCTCCCCCCCCCCCCTCTCTCTCTCTCTCTCTCTCTCTCTCTCTCTCTCTCTCTCTCTCTATATATATATATATATATATATATATATATATATATATATATCTTTCTCTGGAGAACCCTAATATAATTTCCAATTCAAATCTCTTTCCTCTGAAAATGCCTCTAATTTCTCCCAAATCTTCATGGATCTTGCCTGCACAACTCTCTTGATCTCGTTTGGTCTGGGAAGCACAAAACAGCATATGCTATACTATACCATTACTATACCATCTTTTTTTTTTTTTTTTTACCATCTTTGATAGGTATGTATTTTAAGGACATATGTTTCCAACTAGAATTTAATGACCTTGAAAAAAAGAGTTTTATCTCTTACTTTTTTCTCCATGTATTTTCTTCCATTTGTTCATTTTTTTGTTCATTTATGTACTCATTCAACTCATTTGCTGAGTTCTACTCTATGCTCAGTACACTGCTAGCCAATACAATAGTGAGCAACTTCAGACTGCTCCTTCTACCCTTATGGAGATTACAGCTTAGGAGATGCAGATACGAATAAAACAACCATGGAATAGATGCATAATTAAAGCCCTAGTAATGCTTTGAAGGAAATATGCTCAGAGTCCACAGAGAGTGACCTAACCTAACCTTGGGTGAAGAGGAGGGTGGGCAAGACTAACCTGGAAGAAGTCATATTGAGCTAAAATGTAAAGAAGAGTAGATTTTCACTAAATAGAGAAAAAGGGTGCAGGTGAGAAAAGAGTGTTCTGAACAGAAGGTCTAGGGTGGGGAAAGTGCACAGGGTCACACAATTGACCAGACAGACACTACTAACCATTTTCTTCAGTCTCTTCTCTTCTCGTTTTTTCTCAAGTTGAGCCTCCTTTTCTTCTGCCTCCCTCTTCTGCCGCTCCTCCTCTTGGGCCTTTAACTGGGCCTGATCAAGATTAGAATTTGTAAAAATCAGCACCCTCAATTTGTATGGAAATATGATCCTTAAGTTGAGACTGAGAGAAGTATCTACCAAAGTGTCCACCCCGTCTCAGGAAGAAGCTTGCACTCTGTGATAAAAGTAGAAACCCAACCAACAAGTGGTCAGTTCTGTAACTTGAAAGTTTCTCCAAAGAATACTCTTCTCCTTGGGAAGATGAGACTAAGCATAAATAAGACCATTAACTTTTTATCATAAAAACTACTTTCTAGTTCCTCTTTTCACCTGTGAAATACTAAGTCCAAACTATATATAATGTGGGAAAATTTGTTCTTTCATTTCATTTAAAAAACCTTCAAAACTGTTAGTAGTATCTATTTTTTCTTAGTAGGTACAACATTTACTTCTGAAGTCCAGGTCAAAACTTCGAAAGATAAGAACTCCCTACTTTTGCAAACTTGTCAGGTTGGACATCTACCTATAACACACTAGTCTTGGTTATCTGTTAATCTTCCAATGTGCTAGTTCTCACTGATGTCTGTAACATTTCCTGCTACACAAATGATGTTGATGTTTTCCCCTTTATTTTCCTAAAATTGTTACAGAGTACAGGCCAGTAGGCCAAAAGCCATTTCCAAAGTTGGTAAAATTCTATTGCCTCAATAGGCTTAAACAAGCCAGGCTTAACTTTTTTTTAATAAACACTTATACAAATACTTTCTCTTGCCTCAGTTTGCATTCTTGATATATTACCAATTTTTCCTCTTCTTGTTTTTGTTTCTTCTCTGCCAAGATCCGCCTACGTTCAGCTCGCTGAGCTGCTCTCTCTTCCATGGCTAGAAAATAGTAAGAGTTCCAATATAAAAAATATAAGGAACACTGAAAAACAAATGTCTCCATTTTACAGTAAAATTTGGTGTTATTAAGGTTTTCTTTTAAGTTGAGTGTTCACAATCTCAGAAATATATGTATAAAATTTCTATAAAATACAAATATATAAACTATAGGTATGTATGTATATCCCCTGTAAGTTAAAGACCTATGATCTCATCCTCAACAATAATGAGCAATTTGCAGATTATGTTTTTACTTACATTTCTATTAGAATAATGTTTATTGGTTTAAATTAGATAATGTGCCTTGATGATACTTTTAGTATATGAAACTGAGAAACCATAATTTTAATTTGATAATTCCTTTAATGAATGTAGAAGATGTTAATTATACTTAACAAATACTTTGAGAATAGAATTACTCCCATTGAATCCACTAATTTTTCCCAAGTCATGATGCATACATCTGTATATGTAACAACAACAACCACAAACTAAAGTTTAGGGTCACAATGAATACATTTTAATCTAGTTTTAAGGCCTGGATATCCAGATGGGCAGGAAATGGAACTGTACTAAGCATTTGGAGAGCTGGCATCTGAACGGATTTGAGTGTCAGACTCCTGTTCTTGACAGTCTATTAAATATCAATCCAAAAGAAGCAAATGTGCAAGATGGCCTGATAATGTGACTGTCATCAGCCAGGACTTTCACAGGAAGTGGAGCATGGGTGGGAGGAGTACCAAGTTCTGCTCACCCAAGTCAGCCAATGGTTACTTTTGGTTCCTTGTGTCATATTATAGAGGAAGAACATTTAAGTCCAAGTTTTAAGAATTAATAAAACACTCACCAGGCTGTCTTACAGATATTAAGTGTCTGCTTTGCTGGAAAAGAATAGTGGGGTGCCACAGATGGCAGGAGTGAGGATGCCTTTAAGGAGGCAGAAGCAGACTAGAGGATTAAAGTGAGAGAACCCTGAGAAGTGGAGCCTCTGGTAATATGTCCCTTCCCATCTTTTCTGGAGCTAGACAGTCATTAAAGACTGCATGCAAGGTAGCCTGAGGTGCTAACTTGTTGATCAAATAATAAAAAAAGTAGTAAGTGGGCATTTTTAAATTATCCTCAGTGGACACAGATGGCATAAACTGCTGTCCTAGCAGTCAATGCAAAGACTGCTAATTTCTTCATTACAGGAATGAACTTCAGGCACAGTGTCCTTCCGATGACCTCAATTTTGGTGAGGGCAGCAATCTTGTCATAGGTGAAAACTCAGATTTATAAAACACAATCTAATTGTCAAAGTGCCTACCACACATACAAACACATGTACAATGGCTAAGTATACAGTGGAAACAATGAGCAGATTCATTGCTGGGTTCTAAGGAATGCTTCTCTTCCAACAGTATTGTTTGGTTTAAATAACGATGTCTATATTATCAACAATTCTATTAAATTAAAATGTGTGGTTTACAGATTTCATTACTAAAAGCCTATCATCAAGGCACAACTCATTATAAAATGATGTACTAACTTAACATAAATTGCTATAAATTTTAATGTTAACAAAATATAATAATAGGCGATATTGATCAATGTTTATTCTAGGCAGCTACTCAGAGTTTTCTCATTTGTGTATGTGTCCCATTTTTTAAAAATCACAATAAAAATCTCAAATTAGAGGAAAATGATACACCTCTCAGCAATTTTTTTTTTATTGGCTGGAAAGGCCCAAAGTTTGGCAGAAGAGGCAGGAGAAAAGTTGTGGAGCGCCCTGGTGTATTCCACTTCTCATGTGTCTACCCACCTTAGACTGACCAGGTTCTGCCAAGCTCAAAACCCAAGAGTGGCCTGAATTCAATCCCAGCCCACTCACTCTACTCCACCAGGGAGGATAACCACCACCAAGGCCAAACCAAGACAGCCCTGCCTTTAAGTATGGGATGGGGTGATATCAGCTTCCTTGGGTTCCTTCTGGGTCCAGAAAGATAATTTTGGGAGTTGCTTCTACTACCTTCAGTTCCAGGGGAAGCAACAGGAGAACTGGAGAAGGAAAAAAAAAAAAAAAGAATTCAGACCAATAACCAGCGTTGTTCAAAGCCCTTGCACCTGAGGAACTCAAAGAATTTTGAAAACTGTAATCCTTTCTCTCTGAGATAACCACGCATTATTACACCCACTGGATAAATTGGTGTAATAAGGCATGGAAAGGTTGAATGACTGGCCTGCACCTCCAGTGTGTGAAGCACTCCCACTCTCACCCCAGTACTTCAAATCAATAGTGTCACCCACTTATCCTACCATCTGTCACACATATTGAGTATATCTCAAGCACCTCTGAAACCATCCTAAATGGCTTTTAAGAAATTTGGACTCTTATTTCAGGCTCAAAAATGTTTACTTTTATCCAAAACAACTACAAATTTAAGCTAGATAATTGACCATTCTGAGGGACTGCTCCATTTGGACCAGATATTGTCTGACCTGACTTCTCAGCACTTAATATGATCAGAAACCCATTAAGTCAAGTTAAAGCAAGTAGGTATTTTTCTCTTTTATTGGTAAAAAGAACTCCTAGGCCAGTGATGGCGAGCCTTTTGAGCTTGGCGTGTCAGCATTTTGAAAAACCCTAACTTAACTCTGGTGCCGTGTCACATATAGAAATTTTTTGATATTTGCAACCATAGTAAAACAAAGACTTCTATTTTTGATATTTATTTTATATATTTAAATGCCATTTAACAAAGAAAAATCAACCAAAAAAATGAGTTCGCGTGTCACCTCTGACACGCGTGTCATAGGTTCGCCATCACTGCTCTAGGCAGTTGCTTGCCTTAAAGAGCTATTTATATCTGCCATGTACCCATCACAATGCATGGGCCTATTTGATCTGAGAGGGCACAAAAAAGGAAAGCAGAGATCACGGAGCCTGGAAGCCAGGTAGAGTGCAGGAGCCCGTCTACCACAAAGTGGAAAATTCCAAATAATGAGTCCAGAGTGTTCTGATGCAATAGACATACTTTGAAAGCACCTGGCAGGTTCTTTCAGGTTCTTCATCTCTGGGGTTTGACAGCAGGCGGCTGTGTGTGTCCATGAGGGCTGCATCGCGCTCTGCTGCCCACCGAGCCTGTGCCAGCCTCTGGCTTTCCTTCAGCTCCAGAATTGTTTTGTGCTGTTCCTGAAGTTTCTTCTTTTGCTTCTCAATCAGCTGCTGCTGGAAGACATGGCGATTGTGGAAATGGCCCATGCAAATGGGCTTTGCTTTCTGGCTGGTGGTTCTGAGCTTCTCGTTGCTATCAGGCTGCTGGGAGGCCTCAACATCCAAGGTCTTGTGCGGCTTATTGTCAGAGGTGTTCAGAGGGACATTCTGGAGGGGAACTTGCAAGGTGCCCTTTGTTGGTCTTCCTAGGTGGGGGCTAGGCATGCAATCACTCCTCTCTGAGGGAGGCTTTTCCCACAAAAGGGGCCCGGCAGTCACCTGAGAGAGAAGAAAAAGGTTACAGAGCAAAGCTGTTTGAAGGACTGTGCTGCTGAGATCCAACTTCAGCCAGTTAGCATCGTTCTGTTCAATGGCACAACCACCCCGCACCCCAGTCAGAGGTCCTGTGCGGCTGGCCTGGCTATCTCACAGGCCGTCAGTCTTCACCCTGGGAGCCACTCTTAGAATGTGCAATGCTGCTGGCCAGGAAAACTGTGTGTGTGTGTGTGTGGGGGGGGGGGTTGGGTGGGGGAGGGAGGGAGAGACTAGCTACAGCTGTACAAACCACTGACATGGGCCAGAACATTTGTAATCAGAAAAGTGTGCTCTCATAGATGTCTAATTTGGATAGTTCATTTGTAAATTAGACAAGATTACTCCAGATATATATCACAAGAATTTTAATCTGCATGAAGTAACTGAATTTTGCAGAAAATTGAAAATTCTGTGGCAAAGGATATAGTTTTTCTCAAGAATATTTGAAAACTAAAGAATACCTTTATAAATCTGTATATACAAAAGCCCAGCAACCAGAACGATGGAATGACTGGAATGACCGGTTGCTATGATGTGCACTGCAGTGGCCAACCGGCCCAACCGGGGCCCCAATCGGCCCCCCCAACATCTTGTGGCCCCTCCCCCTGGCTGGCCTGGCCCCCTATCAGCCCCCCAAACCCCAATCGGGACTGGCCGGCCAACCTCCCTCATCCCCTCCCCCACTGGTCCGGCCCGATCGGCCCCATCGGGGTGGGCTGGCCAGACCCCACTCTAGTCAATAATACTTATTAAAATAGCTCTTTAATAATAGTTATTTCATTGCTTCTCTTGCCACTAGTAAATTAATCACAGGGTATTTGTTTTCAGACTAGAGGCCCAGTGCACGAAATTTGTGCACTGGGGGAGGTGTCCCTCAGCCCAGCCTGTACCCTCTCCAATCTGGGACCCCCTCAGGGGATGTCCAACTGCCTGTGGGATCGGGCCTAAACCGGCAGTTGGACATCCCTCTCACAATCCGGGATTGCTGGCTCCTAACCACTCACCTGCCTGCCTGCCTGATTGCCCCTAACTACTTCTGCCTGCCAGGCTGATAACCCTCTAACTGCTCCCCTGCCGGCCTGATTAACATCTAACTGCTCCCCTGCCGGCCTGATCGCCCTCAACTGCCCTCGCCTGCCAGCCTGGTCGTCCCCAATTGCCCTCTCCTGCCAACCTGATCTCACCCCTAAGTGCCCTCCCCTGCCAGCCTGATCTCGCCCCCAACTGCCCTCCCCTGCCAGCCTGATCTTGCCCCCAACTGCCCTCCCCTGCCAGCCTGATCTCACCCCCAATTAACCTCCCCTGCTGGCCTGATCTTGCCCCCAACTGACCTTCCCTGCAGGCTTGACCCCCACCCCCAACTGTGCTCCCCTGCGGCATGGTTGCCCCCAACTGCCCTCCCCTGCTGGCCTGATCTTGCCCCCAACTTCCCTCCCCTGCCATCCTGATCTCGCCCCCAACTGCCCTCCTCTGCCAGCCTGATCTCGCCCCCAACTGCCCTCTCCTGCCAGCCTGATCGCCCCTAACTGCCTCTGCCTAACTGATCACCCCTAACTACCCTCCCCTGCTGGCCTGATCTTGCCCCCAACTGCCCTCCCCTGCAGGCCTGACCCCCACCCCCAACTGTGCTCCCCTGCGGCATGGTTGCCCCCAACTGCCCTCCCCTGCTGGCCTGATCTTGCCCCCAACTTCCCTCCCCTGCCATCCTGATCTTGCCCCCAACTGCCCTCCTCTGCCAGCCAATTTGGTTCTGATTGGTCAGTTTCTATGCCAGTCAGCGTCTCTGGGCCTATCAGCGGGGCCTGATAAAAAAGGCGGGGCTGATCAGCAGCCCTGGTGGAGGCCTGGAGAGAAATGGAGGCACAGCTGCTGACCAGGCCCAGAGCTAAGGAGAGAGGCAAGTGCTGATCAACAGCTGCCACAGAGGCTACGGATTAGACCAGCCATGGGCAAACTACGGCCCACGGGCCGAATTAATCGGCCCGTTTGAAATGAATAAAACTATTGAAAAAAAAGACTGTACCCTTTTATGTAATGATGTTTACTTTGAATTTATATTAGTTCACACAAACACTCCATCCATGCTTTTGTTCCAGCCCTCCGGTCCAGTTTAAGAACCCATTGTGGAACTCGAGTCAAAAATTTTGCCCACCCCTGGATTAGACCCTGCTTCTCTCTTCAGGCCTCTCTCTGGGCCTGATTCACGGTCCCCTCAGCAGTGAGTGTTGGGTCACTGTGCCTGCAGCCATAGCAGTCAGTGCTTCCAGTTGGTCGATCCTCCTAGTCATTGTGGATGTGATAGACCCAGGGTTTTTATATATTAGGATTAAGGCCTGGATTAAAGTTTAGAGTCCTAGTTATTCTAAAACAATCTATTTGTGGGAAATATTGGCACACCCAGGATCAATGGACAAATATCTGTGTTACATAAGAATAATGTTACCTAATAATATTTTGTATTAGCACATGGCTTAATGGTTATCAAAGCTTGATCATTTATATCTCATTTAACAGACTGAGGTATCACAATTACAAGTTCTATACAGAAGGAAAGAAAACAGAAGTTTTAATCAGAAAAATTTATCCTAGCCAAAATAATGTCATAGTTAAAAATGTCTTTTCTAGAATGGTTTGATGCCATGGTCTAATTTCTAACCAGTTTTTGATTTTACCATCTGCAGTGGTATAAGGATAAAAATACTGTGAACTATCTTACATATCTTAGAAACCTCTAGTGCTAACAGGGTGCCATACTTGGCTACTCAAAGATATTTTTCATGATGATGGAAATATTTTCTTTATATTCAGCTGAAGTGAAAGATGTGGTATGTGAAAACTCTGACATGTTAAATACTTTTAAAAATGACCTTCTATTTCAGAAATGTCAGTGGACATTTATTCATGAGAACACCTGCTTAAGTAATTTAGCATCAAGCGGGGTACATGTTTTAGGCCCTTTTAAACTTTGTGGTAATGACATATTATTAACCCAGCAAGGCTGTAAAAGCCTTGAGTACAGCAACAAAATTTCTTTTGGATCATATAACTCTTTAAGGTGAAATTAGAGAAAGAGAGAAAAGCTTACTGGTACAGATTGTACTTAATAGAACAGAACTGAACAATCTGGCTTAATCAGAGAAAATCACCTATTAGCTAACGGATAATTCTGAAAAATTTCAAGGTATAATATATGTGTTTATAGTACATGAGTTCATATGATTGTATAATTAATGCGCATCTAACTAAAGATTTTATATTTTCACTAGAGACCTGGTACACAAAATTCATGCACAGAGGGAGGGGCGTCCCTCAGCCTGGACTGCACCCTCTCCAATCCAGGACCCCTTGGGGGATGTCTGACTGCCGGCAGTTGGACATCCCTCTTGCAATACGGGACCACTGGCTCCTAACCACTCACCTGTCTGCCTGCTTGATCACTCCTAACCACTCTGCCTGCCTGATTGCCCTTACCTACTCTGCCTGCCTGATTACCCCTAACCTCTCTGCCTGCCTGATCGCCCCTAACCACCTCTGCCTGTCTGCCTGGTGCCCCTAACTGCTCCTTAGCCAGCCCGATTGCCCCTAACCACTCTGCCTGCCTGCCTGATCGCCCCTAACTGCCTCTGCCTCAGCCTCTGCCGCCGTGGCTTTGTCCAGAAGGATGGCCAGAAGACGTCCCATCTATCCAGTCTAATTAGCATATTATCCTTTTATTAGTATAGATTGTCCATGTTATACTTTACACTCTGGAAAAGATTAGAGTTTATCTAGTAATTTACAGAGTCTATTATAGCCCTTCATTTTCTCTAACTTTTGCTCAATTTTTTTGCAACCTAGATAAATTATTGATAAATTATTTTGATTTTGATTTCAGATATATTGATAAATTATTTTGATTTTGATTTCAGATATTTGGAGACCCTTTTACTTGAGTCTAAATTATGTAAGTATTTTAGTAATTTTTCTGCTTTACACAGGAAAAAAAAAAACTTTCTGCTGACTTCCTTTTTTTCATTGAAAGGTAACAGTGGAACTCTGTAAGGTAAAAGGTTCCACACAGCTATTTCCCAAGATAGAAGACTCTCCTGGGTCTCAATGGAAACAAAATCCTTTGACAGACATAAAGGTAGGTAAACTGCCTAGGGGAAGAGACCAGGATGTTACATAAGGCACAATAAGCATCCTCATGATCCCCTTTGCTGAGAGACTAAGCTTAAATGAAAACTAACTACTTACTAGCAGGAGTCAGGGTAAAAAACAAGGTTGGGGACCCTCTAGTGCCCACTTCAATTTCACACATCTGAGTTAAGTACTTAACAGCATTATGTGGAGGGATGGAGGGGTCTGGGGTGGAGGTGAGCAGGTAGAGCACCTCCTTTGAAAGGCTTTTCAAATACAAGTGCAATTATGAAAGAAAAAAACTGGTAGGATTGCCTTTATAAAAATTTAACTGTGTATAGCACAAAACACTATAAATAAACCAAAAAGACAAATGACAGAATGCAAAAAAATTGCAAAACATAATAATAAAAGCATCAATGGTCTTAAAAATATAAAGAGCTCCTATAAATAAGGAAAAGATAATCAAGTAGAAAAAAGGCATGAAGACAAGTCACTATGTATCTATCTTACTATATATATTTTCATGTACTACATATATATGTAAATGGGAAATGTAACAAATGTTTAACCTCAGTAGTAATTAAAAATCCACAGCCCTGGCTGGTGCTCAATGGTTAGAGCTTTGGCCTACGCACCAGGGGGTCTTGGGTTCGATTCCTGGTCAAGGGCACATACCTTGTACCTCAGTTCTGCAACTGATCCCTGGCCCTGGTCGAGGTGCATGTGGGAGGCAACCAATCCATAGGTCTCTCTCACATGGATGTTTCCCTCCCCCTCTTCCTTCCCTTCCACTCTGTCTGAAAACCAATGGAAAAAAATATCCTTAGAAAGGATTGAAAACGACAACAGAAAAAAAAAACCCACTTGCAAATGTTGAAGCAATAATATGAAAACATTTTACCTGTTAACTTGGTAAAAATGAAAAATATGTTAAAATATGTTATCAGAAAAGAAAAGAGGCACTTCCTACGGTACAACCTTTTTGGAAGGGCAACTTGGTAAGAGTCTTTAAAATGTGCATTCTATTGTCAGGTAATTATCCAAGGTAAAGCATTGTGGACGTGTGCAAAGATTTAACTACAAGGATGTTCACTGAAGCTCTGTTTGCAATTGGGCAAACTGGAAACAGCTTAAATGCCCAGTAACAGAGGAGGAAGTAAACAGATTCTACCTTATAATTCACGATAGAATATCATGCAGCCGTTACAATATGATGGCACATAATGGCAGTCCTTCATTCGTGGGTGAATATTCATCAGGCTCACCTGCGGAACTTTAAAAAACTACAAGGGCTCCACTCCGAGATTCTCCATTAGTGGTCTGATTCTACAGTATATGCTCAGTTGAGAACTACTGTTTTGAAGACTTACTGACTTAAAAAAATTCTCATGTTTTAGTATGAAAATGCAAAAGATATCTTTTAGAAAAGCAGAAAAATATTATTATTAAAAAGAAAAATACATGGCCTTCCTTTTTCTGTATTATGGCAGATTAATGTTCTCAATTATTTGACTGAAGAAAAATTTAAAGCTAAATAAAATACTGAAGAGCAAACTTTGGATATACCTGAATAGAGAAAAGACTAGATGGCTCTACTTCAACATGTTACTGGTGGTTATCTCCAAATAATGAAATTATAGGCTATTTTTCTTTTTCATCTGTCATTTTCTTCTACCAAATTGCTACAATTAATATCTCTGATTTTTTCTCACTAGAAAAATAAAAACATAAACATTCCCCTCTTATAAGTCACAAGGCTCATTTAGGAAGAAAATGTATGATCAAATAAGAGGAATTCAAGAGTTGTAAACAATGCTTTATATTATCTGTTCCTGAAGGAGTCTAGAGACTGGACAAAAATCGTGCACCTATGGATGAGGACGGTGGGTGGGGAGTGAGGGCAGAAGGTGGGGCAGGAACTGGGAGGAGGGGAGTTATGGGGGGGAAAAAGAGGAACAAATGTAATAATCTGAACAATAAAGATTTAATTTAAAAAAAAAAAAAAGAAAGGGGTGGAGGTGGGAGGGAAGTGGGTGTGGCCATACAAGGGTAACAGTGAGTGATCCTTATGGTGATGGAAATATTCTATATCTTGACTAAATCAATATCAATATGCTGATTGTAATGTTGTACTATATAGTTTTGCAAGATGTTACCATTGGGGGAAACTGAGAAAAGGATTATCCCTGTGTTATTTCTTACAAATGAATGTAATTTGATAATTATCTCAAAATTAAAAGTTTAATTAAAAAAAATTCCCTCTATTATGTCCCTCCTAAGCTTGAGCTACATCAAAGTTTAAATCTATACTAATAAAAGGGTAATATGCTAATTAGACTGGATAGACCAGACATCTTCTGGACGTCCTTCTGGACAAAGCCACGGTGGTAGGGGCCAAGACAGAGGCAGTTAGGGGCTATCAGGCCAGCAGGGGAGAGTGGTTAGGGGTGATCAGGTAGGCAGGCAGAGGCAGTTAGGGTCTATCAGGCAGGCAGGCAAAGGCGGTTAGGGGCGATCAGGCATGTAGGCAGAATGGTTAGGGGTGATCAGGCAGGCAGGCAGGTGAGCGGTTAGGAGCCAGCGGTCCTGGATTGCAAGAGGGATGTTCTAGGGGTCCGGGATTGGAGAGGGCGCAGGCCGGGCTGAGGGACTCCTCCCCCGTCTCCCCGCTGTGCAGGAATTTCATGCACCAGGCCTCTAGTCGTATCTAATAAAAACAAAAAGGGTAATTAACTGTACCTCCGCTACGCTTCCCATTGGCTAATCAGGGCGATATGCAAATTAACCGCCAACAAAGATGGTGGTTAATTTGCATATGTAGGCTCCAAGTGGTGGAGCAAAGCCAAACAGCCCCGAAGCCACGAGCAGCAAGGCCTCACCGCCCCGGGATCAGCGGAGCCGTGACGCCTCCTGGCCCTAGGATCAGCAGAGCCACGAGGCCTCCCAGCACTGAGATCAGCGGAGCCGCGAGGCCTCCCAGCACTGGAATCAGTGGAGCCACGAGGCCTCTTGGCCCTGGGATGAGCGGAGACGCGAGGCCTCCCAGCACTGGGATCAGCGGACCCGCAAGGCCTCCCGGCCCCTGAAGCAGCGTGACAGGGGGCAGCACCGCAACCCCCAGATCAGCCCTGCTCTGTGCGTGACAGGAGGCGGCACCCCAACCCCCTGATGGGCCCTACTCTGTGCGTGACAGGAGGTGGCGCCCCAACCCCTCCCCCCTCATCGGCCCTGCTCTGTTCCTGACAGGGGGAAGCGCCCCAATCCCCAGATTCACTGGCTCTGTGCATGACAGGGGGCAGCACCCCAACCCCCAGATCGACTGGCTCTGTGCGTGACAGGGGGCAGTGCCCCAACCCTCCGATTGGTCCTGCTCTGTGAGTGACAGGAGGTGGCGCCCCAAACCCCCTCCCCTCCATTGGCCCTGCTCTGTGCAAGACAGGGGGCAGCGCCCCAACCCCCTGATCAGCCGGCTCTGTGTGTGACAGGGGGTGGCGCCACAACCCCATGCCCATCAGCCCTGCCCTGAGCGTGACAGGGGGTGGCACCGCAACCTCCCGATCTGCCCTGCTCTGTGTATCACAGGGGAAGGCGCCCCAACCCCCTGATCCGCCCTGCTCTGTGCATGACAGGGGGTGGCACCACAACCTCCCCATGGGCCCTGCCTTGAGTGTGACAGGGGACGGTGCCCCAACCCCCCAATCGGCCCTACCCTGAGCGTGACTGGGGGTGGCATCGCAACCTCCTGATCCGCCCTGCTCTGTGCATGACAGGGGGTGGCGCCCCAACTCCCCAATCGGCCCTGCTCTGAGCCCAACCAGGGGCTGCAGGGCAGGCACCTAGGGATTGGGCCTGCTCTCTGCCACCCGGGAGCAGGCCTAAGCCAGCAGGTCGTTATCCCCCGAGGGGTCCCAGACTGTGAGAGGGCACAAGTGGGGCTGAGGGACACCACCCCCTGCCAGTGCACAAATTTTTGTGCACCGGGCCTCTAGTGTGATTATAAAAAGAGGATGCAGTTCAAAAAAATGAACACCGATTGAAAGTTAACCTTTGTGCACTACAGCAGCTCATCTTTTAGATAGCCTAGGCAAGGCAACCTGACAATGGCTAACATAGCCCAAGCTACCCAAGTGCAAAGATCAAATGCAAATGATTAATAAGCAGGAAGACTAAGCAAAAGCAAAGCAAAGTACCTCTCCTGTAGGTGCCTCCACCGTGGCTGTTGCCTTCTTGAGCAGACTGGTGCCTACTGACCCAGCTGCACTGAGTTTTCCTAGTGATGCTGCCTTCAACAGCTCACCCATTTTCTTCCTTGTTTCCTCCTTTGTTAGAGCCAGCTCTTTCTTTAGGATCTCTGCACGATGCCAATGCTGCCATTCTGTAAAGTGGTGGCGGAGAACTTGCTTCCGGTGATGCCAATGCTGCCATTCTGTAAAGTAGTGCTGGAGAACGTGCTTCCTGTTATACTCAGCGGCCAGTTGTTGTTTTCTAAGCAACAAAGCACTTCCATTAAAAAGGATAAGCCATTTACAGCTTGTTATTTGGTGATATAAATGAAACACAAGTCCAGAGGAGTCCCAGAAATGCTCCACTTAGCTCCACCCTATCCTTCCATTTCAGCTAAAAGGAACTGGTTTATAAAATTCCCTGGTGTAAAGGGTCTGCTCATGGGAGGCATTGGCACTTCAAGACATTACCTCAGAAGAAAGAGTGACTATTCTGTTCTATCATGTCACAAAGACACATTACATTTTTTGATTACCATAAAATAGCTTCTGAGAGCTTCTGGAGGGGAAGGAGCAAAAATAATAGGTATATAAGTAAGTACTTTTTAAAAAATGAGGGAGATATCCATCTATCTGGGAAACCTAAGGAAGACAGAAATTTGGGAGGAAGGGAAAGGAACAAAACTTTAGTGAACTGTCAACAATTAAGTATAAGACTTATAAGTGTCAACATGAAACTAAGAAGGTAGATCTGGGAAGGGAGGACTTACCTGGCCAGGGACTCACAGACCCTTTAACTAAATGATTGAAGGACCGCCCTGTGAAAGGCAAAGACAGGCACTGCTCCCATGGAGCTCCCTCCCAGGCTAGTAGGGATTCAGGTTCATTCTCTTCCTTTGGAAGAGCTCCTGGAAACGTCATGAACATTAGGGGAACTGACTGAGTGGAGGTAGGAAGTACCAGCTACATGCCCTCCCCAAAGGGACTCTCCATTAGGAGACACCTTGGAGCGGCCGTGGAGAATTCAAGCCTGGGTTTTCTGAGCTCCATCTCTAAGTGGATGCTTACTGTCCCCGAAGAAGTGAGGTATAGAGCTTGGAACTTAGTCGCATCAGGGGTCAGCTTCGAAGTTTAAAACCTAATATTGTATAGCTACCTACTTGATTTTATCTTGTAAAGGGGAATCAAATAAGTTCTCTATAACACTGTATGCATATCCATTTCTGTTAAATAAACATAATGTTTAACTCTCCTCATGGACTTTCGGGGGTCATAACAAAAAAATCATAAAGTTCTTAAGTCAATGTGTCAGGAGAACCTTTCTACGGTTCTTAAATACTTAAGTGACTTTGAAATCTTTTTGACTAACACCTACAGTAAGAAAAAAATGTTACACTGTGATTCAATATGCAAGTTTATGTGTGCATGTATGAAACAAAACTATATGTAACTGAAACAAAAGTTTCACCAAACAATATTTACCCTATTATCAGAGATGCACTCAGATATTTCTGTTCTAATATGTTCTATTTATTTTAAAGAGACATAGCTCATCTTGAGCTTGATTTCAGGACCCACTAAAGAGTTAAAGCCCTTAGTTTGAAAAAGACTACTTTAGTGTCACAGACTTTAGCCTATTTCAGAGGAGTTGAATGAAACAGCAAATTAATGAGAGTAAAGTTGATCGAAATGATGCATTGCAGGATAAACACTAATAGCAACTCTGCAAAGAGCATTTTTTATTATATTTAATTGCTTTTTTCTAATGAATTAAATAATTGAATTGTTATTCAATAAATACTTAGTGATTGATAGATTTTGTAATGAAAGTACAATATAGGTCAGGGGTGGGCAAACTTTTTGACTTGAGGGCCACAATGGGTTCTTAAACTGGACCGGAGGGCCGGAACAAAAGCATGGATGGAGTGTTTGTGTGAACTAATATAAATTCAAAGTAAACACCATTACATAAAAGGGTACGGTCTTTTTTTTTTTTTTTTTTAGTTTTATTCATTTCAAACGGGCCGTAGTTTGCCCACGGCTGATATAGGTGGTAATAAGTATTTGTATTTTATTATACTCTGATGGAAATAAAGTATCTAATATGAGATGAAATAACCTTGAAATAAAAATTTTAGAGGACACACGAATAATAAATAAGATAGCAACACAGGTAAGAACAAAGCTCCAACCTGGCCCATGAGACATAGTGGTGGAGCATTGACCTATGAACCAGGAGGTCATGGTTCAATTCCGGGTCAGGGCACATGCTGGGGTTGCTGGCTCATTCCCCAGTAGGGGGCGTGCAGGAGGCAGCTGATCATGATTCTCTCTCCTCATTGATGTTTCTATCTCTTTCTCCCTCTCCCTTTCTCTCTGGAATCAATAAAAATATATTAAAAAAACACACACAAAGAAAAACAAAGCTCCAAAAACCCTACAGAACTTTACATAATTAAGTGAAAGTCATCAATTTTCACAGGAGAATGTACATTGCTCTGATTAATGTGAAATTTGATTTACAACAATCTGCTCAGAAAGGAGGAGTGTGAAATTTACCTGAAGTGTTAATTTCATGTTTTTACAGCATAAACAAGCCAAAACAAAACTGAGATTTTGACTGTCAGGGAAAAGATTATTTGGACACTATCAAAAGGCAAAAAGAAGAATATATTTGAAATATAACAAAAACTCAAACAATAAGAAAATAGGTACGAAAAATGCATGTTCACTATAGTGCTTAGAGCCTACTCTATAATGGTTTTGCAGGCGGTGTGAAGATCTATTTAAGATATCTGTGTTTGTGGGTCGATGTGGAAGCCAGGGGTCCAGAGACAAGGCTGGGTCTACTCCTGTGCCCTTGCAGTTCACTTCAGCAGTGACAATATTCCAGACAAGCCAATTTCTATACTTTTAAAAAGATGACACAGAAAACATAAGTATTTCTGAAAGTGAAAACTCACTTAAAAGCTCAACCAGATGTGATTTACTTAGGAATGTTAAGCTAAAGAAATCGTTTCAGACACAGGCTACAGATAATCACTGAATGAAAGACAGAGTTCCCCTATGGAAAACATCCTGTCCCAGTATGCTGCCAAGATGAAATCAGGGAATTTGTGGCAAGATCATATAAACTGAGCATCACAATTATATAACTGCATGCAGATAAAGGCCATCTCTAAAGACCTAAGAATATAAAATATAAAAGGTTTAAAGAGGAATTTAAATCTGAACCATGATGCTTAGAACCAACAACTCAAAGGATACCTAGTGGTTGGTGCATATTATAGAACCAGGAAGTCAGAACACTAACAGAACACTGGGCAAGTGACTGAAAGTTTCTAAGCTTCAGATTCCTCCTCTAAGTAATGTCACCCTTTAAAAAAAGCCCTATGCTGCCTGTCCTATGTAGAACAAATTCTCATGTAAGGTAATAACACTATCTTAGGACATTTCTAGGTATTGAAGGAATGTCTTGAATTTTTAAAAAGGAATGAGCTCATGAACACAGACACCGGTGTGGTGATTCCATGGGGGGCGGGGCAGGAGGTAGGTGGAGGTGGAGGAAGATATAGGGGAGATAAATGGTGATGAGAAAAATATAAACACAATAAAGAAAAAGAAGGAGCCCTAACCGGCTTGGCTTAGTGGATGGAGCATCAGCCTGTGGACTCAAGGGTCCCAGGTTCGATTCTGGTCAAGGGCATGTACCTTGGTTGCGGGCACATCCCCAGTAGGGAGTGTGCAGGAGGCAGCTGATCGATGTTTCTCTCTCATTGATATTTCTAACTCTCTATCCCTCTCCCTTCCTCTCTGTAAAAAAAAAAATCAATAAAATATATTTAAAAAAAGAAAAGAAAAAGAAGGAAATGAGAAATGACAAATAAGTAACCACATACTAGTGATCTGCTTGTGTGCCGAGATCTGATGCAGAACATAAAAACAGCAGTGCCACTAACAGCTGCATTTGGGATGAGCAGCTTCAGCAGGAATAGGAATGGAAAAAGCTAATGTTTCAATAATGCACCAGGTAGCCCCCAGGGAAAACGTGGAAGACAATACAGTTCTGTTATAGAGCTTTAACAGGAGCCCGACAATGCAAGTCTGTCCTCCTGCCCCTCTGACAGACATATCAGGAGGTTTATCAGCTTCAGATGCCATTCAGTTTCTGGATACCCAGGAGTGCATGGAGGGAAGGGCAATATAACATGTTAACAGAGGTACTCCACAAATGACTGCCCAAAAGAATGCTGAAAGTGGGGACTACCTGACACCCTCGAGCCCACTGACATTTCTTGGTTTCTGCTTGCAGCAGCTACCTTTGAGTTTTTTACTCCACCTTTAATATCCCAACCTTCTTTGAGCAAAATCACCCACCTAAGTATCCTAAACCAATTTCTAGAACAAAAAACAAGATGCACAGAGCCAGGGATTTTTAGGGAAGCGGCACAAAGTACAGTTTGTGTCTAACAGATCCTTTCTTCTCACATATTTCAGCATGACTTGTCATTTGTTAATTACTTCTCTTATTTTTCATCTGCAACCACCTTAAGTGAATTACAGTATAGTTGAAAAAAACATGGTTGTCTTAGGGAAGCATCACCTGGAAGCTTCTTAACATGGAGCTGTGTGGTATAGAAAAAAGCATCTGACTCTGAATCAAAAAGACCAGGATCTAGTCCTGGAGAAGCTACTCTTAACTTCATGACATTGAGAGAATTATTTACCCTCTCTGGGCCTTACTTTTACCATCTGTAAAATGAGGGGCTGGATTATACAAGTGTTCAGGTGCCTTCCTGCTCTAAGATATTTTTGCTCTAAAGTTTTGTAGTAAAAAATTATTATAACTTAAATATTTTCTCTCTTCCATTTTTTTTTAAAAAGGTAGTATCTTATGAATGTGTTTAATGGAATGTTTGTGTATGTGTGTCTATGCAAGTGTGTGAGTATGAGTAGGTGTGTAATGGCTTTGTAACATATAGAATTAAAACAAAAAAGTAGTACCCATTCCAAACATTTAAAAAGAGACATCTGAAAATAATTCACAGATATGAGACAAAAAGTTCTGAGATCTGAATAAAAATTGGCACATTATGAAATCCCCATTTAGTGTTTTTATATTTAAACAGTTTAATTGCAATGGACTCTCAAGTTCTTTAGATTTTTTTTTTTTTACAGGTGTCTTCTGGCATGTAAACTTCACAAGCCACTTTTAACTTTAACATCTGAGTTTCTACTCCTTTATGTCCTTACTCATGTTGCTTCCCTTTATAACACCTCCAGTTTCCCTTCTTTATCCAACAAATCCATTTCCAGCTATTCCTATTTCAGTTAGACTTAATCCCTTATATCAATCACTAGGTCCTGAGAATTTAGAAATGAATTATGAAAGAGTTCTCTATGTTGACTTTTTTAATGAAAATTTTCTATAGCATACTGTAGAAAGTAAAATTGACTAGGCCCTCCTCTTGCTTAAAAACCTTCAAGAATTTGCCTCTATTTACAAAAAAAAAAAATATTTAAACTCCTTGTCCTGGCATTCAAGGCCTTTTGCAAGTTGATGAACTTTACAACCACATGCTTGATGATCGCCAGCCAATATGAATGGCTACACTCCATGCCATCACCTTGCCTCCCCATTTCCACTTAGGAGCATCCTACTTACTGTGCAGAGCCCAGCTCATGACCCATCTTCTTGATAAAACCTTTCCTGGCACTCTGTAGTACAGAGTCTCCTTAGTTACAGCGACACTTCCATCTGCTAAGGTCTTATCAGAGGGGATGCTTTACACAGTTTATAATGCTATTCAATAGCTCTACTGTTTCTAGATCTTGTTTTCCCCACAAAATTGTGAGTTCTTTGAGGACAAGGAGCCATGCATCAGTCTCCTACAGATCCTTCCCAGGGCCTAATGCTGTCACATGGTTGTACAACTCCAGGGGGTGTCATTCCCTTCTGCATAACAATGCCCAATGCTTTCATATACCATCCCTTTAGTTTCTCACCCTGAATGAATAACAGGGTTGTTGGTAGAGAAGTGAGCAAATATAAAAACATGAACTGCCCTCTCCCAAAGCAACAAATTGTTCCTTCTACATATATGATTTTGGTTCAAGAATGGAAAGTTAAACTTGGAAATGAAAAGAACAGAATGTATTTAAGATGATGGAGCAAAGAAAGTTTTACCTTGAAGACAAATGTTGTCATTCACAAGAATAAGAGGAAGTTGATAAAAAGGTGTCAAAACCTCTACACGAGATGAAGAACAAAAGATGGGGGAATGGGAGGAATCACTCTTGGCAGGTCTGTCCTCCCAGATGGATGTTCTCTGTGTCCCTAATTAATATTCTATGTGCAGACAGTGATTTCTACCAATGTGAATTACTGGCATATAAACCAAACTCTGTCTTCTGAATTGTAAATCAGTCCAAGTGAAATGCTGCTACATCTGAGGACAAGGGAAAAAGCATGATACCTGCTTCCTTTAAAAAAGGAAAGCATGCACATTATTATATTTTTATTAAGTAACAGAGGCCTGGTGCACGAAATTCGTGCATGGGGGGTGTCCCTCAGGCTGGTCTGCACCCTCTCGCAATCCAGGACCACTGGCTCCTAACCGCTCACCTGCCTGCCTGCCTGATCACCCCTAACCGCCTCTGCCTCGGGCCCCCGCCACCATGGCTTCGTCCAGAAAGACATCCTGAATGATGTCCGGAAGGCCGTTTGCCTGTCTGGTATAATTAGCACATTACACTTTTATTATTATAGATTTTTCTGCTTATACTTTTCAGTTAGATTTTTCTAGTTTGGGATGCAACAGAAAACAATTGTTAGCACATTTTATAAGCAGGTGAGATGATTCCAGTGACCAGAGTTTGAGAATTCATTTCTGGATTCATCAAGAGGAAGGTTGTCCTAGATAAATGCACTAGAAAGGCTTTCATGGTAAATAATGGTACCTGTTTTCTTCCCTGAGCTCATGCTCCATGGCTTGTGTCTCCCGCTCCAGCCTCCGAGATCTCGTGTAGTCTCTCCAGGCCTTCAGGACCTTCAGTTGAAACTTCCAGTCGGACAGAGTCCCAGCTTTCCCCAGCTTAATCCTGTGGTCAAGAATCAGCTTGTGCCAGGCAGAGAAATAGCGCTTTTGACACTACGATTGGAAACATTTGTAAAATCACTAGTGTTTCTAAAATAGAGCCCTCTCCTCAGATTTCTGCCTCACACTTTTTCTAACAAAATTAGCAACTGATGTGTTAATAGAAGGGGAACAGATCAGACACAATTACTTTATGGCTAATAATGACAAGAAATATTCAAGTCATGCAACTGAGGCACTCTCAGCCTCATGACTTAAACTAAAACTTCATCCTTCTTGTAAGGCACCAGTTTTATGGGGAGCTGGAGTAACCATCACAATTAAGGTCTAAGACAAAGGGCTTGTTTGAGAGGCTTGAAAGACCTGCTTCCAACAGGATCTCCTGTGCCAGGCTATCTCGGGATTTACAATACCAACCATTTAATTCACCCGTTACTAATTCTGCTGATGTCCTGCATGAATGAACATGGGAGGTCCCATAAGGATGGAGTGGGTTCTCTGGTCCCTGGGAACAAGACAACTAAAAACAGTAGCTTGAGTTGGGTGACCCCTAACTATGTTAGGGCCTTGGTGGAGCAGGCCTAGAGGGAGTGAGACACTCAGGCTGCCTGCAGTCTCCCACTGTATGCATGTGACAATAATCAGACAAGGTCTGCTGACCCTAAGGATGCCCTAGAGAAGTGCTCATGGCCCTTGTCTAAGAAAACTCTCTGAGATCTAGTCCTTGTCTATATCTTCTACTTTCACAGCAAACTTTATGTTCCTGGTACTCAAATTACTTTCATCTCTTGGCCTTACACTAACCATACTGTTTCACACTTTTCTATCTATGGTCATCCTAACTCCTCCCTCCCCTTCTTTCCTCTCCCTACCTGAATACTTCAGGAGTCACCTCCCGTAGGGAGCCCTCCTATTACCCACCACTCTCCCCAAATGTCAGTGCCCTTCCGGAGCAATCTATGCTTTCTTCAGTCAAGACACTCAACACACTGCATTACAATCACCTGTTCACTGGTTTGCACTAGACTGGGAGCCTCTGGAAGGAAAGACCCTGGCTCCATAAATGGGAATGGCAAGTCTGGGAGCGCCAAGTATGGGGAGCACTAAATGGGAAGCAACCTCATAGGAGGTGCCTCTGTGGGAGGCCTGAGGGATGCCTGATGTCCAGCAGCAAGAACTTGGTAGCCCTCCCAGGGTCAACCCGATTTACTGCTTCTTTCTTTATAAAAATACTTATCTTTCACTATTTCAACATTTAGTAAGCACACCACTGTGTTTGAATTTGGAAACTCTGAACAAAGTTGCTTAAGATATAGATTTTGCGGTGTCATAGGGAGAGAGAATAAATTAAAAGATCAATAACATAGGGAGTATCCACTTGGCCAGAAATATTTTCTACATAGAAAACCAGTCATATTCCCATTTAGACAAAATACAAAATCTTTACTTCCCATCAGGAGAACCAGGGAAAACTTTAATAAACCCTGTTCCCCTTCTATTATGTCAAACGAGGGCACATTTTCTGAACCTCTATCTCAGATTCGGTAGAAGGAGGGAGAGAAGGTGGAAGAAGAGAGAAACAGCAGAAGGGAGATTTGCTGAATATAAAACATCCTTAAGTCATAACAAGGAAGAAAAACAGCTGCCAGGTGGAGGGGTTATGCTTTTTGCATTACATCTGTTTATCCCACAAAATACATCATGAAAAAATGTTCCCTTGTGCGCCATAGTCAAAAGAAAATATCCTTTACTTATGAGATTCATTTAAGAAATTCCTCTTGAATGACTTGATTGTTATCTCCTAGAATATGTCTAATGATGAAATAGCACAAACATAATCCACTTTGACAATAACACTATTTACTAATAGTTTCCTTCTTAGATTTCTACATACCTTTTCTCTCTAAGTTCAAAGCACCCTACATGTCCTATTTTATTAATCCGTAGACCATCATTACAAAACGGAGACTGCAGGCACCAGCGTACTTTACCTTACCAAGCTGACCTTCCAGTGGAGAAGGGCTAAGGCTAAGCTCACAAAGTCCAGAGTCGGTGGCACGCCTGCGGCTAACGTGGGAACTCTCTGGCACCCTGGCGACCTTACTCTCTTAGACAAAAGCCTCTCCTCACAAGGAAGGCATGTTCCTTGCTTTCCTTCTTCTTAATGCTGAAAGAGGAAGAACTTGATATATAACTTACTAGGGTTAGAAAAGCTCTGCTAGAACATCTGAATTTAAAATATATATATATTTTATTGATTTTTTTACAGAGAGGAAGGGAGACGGATAGAGAGTTAGAAACATCGATCAGCTGCCTCCTGCACACTCCCCACTGGGGATGTGCCCACAACCAAGGTACATGCCCTTGACCAGAACCAACCCGGGACCCTTGAGTCCGCAGGTCAGCGTTCTATCCACTGAGCCAAACCGGTTAGGGCTAGAACATATCTGAATTTAAAAGAATGAATTCTACAGTCAATCTATTTCTTTTAAAGTACTTAAGTGTAGATTTAGATAGCAAAATGATCAGTTTTAAAGGTCTATAATTCCATTTCACTACACAGAAGTTAACAGCAGGAAAGTGACAGACTTCTTTTTTGTCCCGAGGGCTAATGTTGCCCCTCCCTTTCTTATTGAGTAACATTGGTTAATAAGATTATATAGGTTTCAAGTGTACAATTCAATAATACAACATCTGTATATTGCACTGGGTGCCTACCAACCAAAGTCAAATCACCATATATTTGACCCCCTTTATTCTTTACTACCCCCCACCCATGCACTTTTCCTCTGGTAACCACCATACTGTTATCTGCGTCTATGAGTTTTTGTTTGATTATCTTGTTTGTTCATTTATTGCTTTCAGTTTTATATTCCACATATGAGTGAAATCATATGGTTCCTAACTTTTTCTGTCTAACTTAATTTCACTTTGCCTGATATTCTCAAGACCTATCCATATTATGTCAAATGGCAGCTTTCTTAACATCAGGTTGCTATTGTTTTTTTATTGATTTCAGAGAGGAAGGGAGAGGGAGAGAGAGATAGAAACATCAAGGAGGAGAGAGAATTGTTGATTGGCTGCACGCCCCCTACTGGGGATTGAGCCCACAACCCGGGCATGTGCCCGGACTGGGAATCGAACTGTGACTTCCTGGTTCATAGGATGCTCAACCATTGAGTAACACCAGCCGGGCAGCTTGCTATTAGTTTTTATCCAGCCTACTAAAAAATGCAATCCCATTAAAATTTTAATAAAAAAATAAAAGTATGAATGAAGAATAGCTAATTGGTTATTCTTGACTCACAGCAAACATTATTCAAGCAAACAGGAGCCCCACAAATTGCTTAAAGGAAAACATTTGGGAAAGGAAAATACTCTCTGTCTCCTCTGGGAGATGCAAGCACTCTGATTCAGAAGGGACGAGAAGTGGCACGCGTCCATAGTCATGATCTACATCCTTTCTATTATAAGTTCCTGCTCTCCCAGGTCAGTCTCTCCTCTTTGGTTCGACACTCCAGAACTATAATAGTGCTTTCTCTCTTAGCTCTTTGAAACAGAACTAGTATTTAAAACAATTGGGTTGGAAGAGATATATACTCTGTTGATGACAGAACTTAATGTTTTAACTAGCTGGACAACCAGTCTGACCTCTCTCCATTCTTACTAGCTTCAGTTTTCTCTGCACCATGTTTTTATTTCTGATAGATTTTCAAATATAGGGATGGGCAAAAGCAGGTTAATAATAATAATAAATAATATAACAATTAACAAATAAATAATAATGCAAGAATAAACTCCATGTTTCACATACTCACAACTTTAAAACTACTTTTGCCTACCCCCTGCATAGTAATGCATTCTTTTACTAACTTCCACATCTCTTTACATAGTTGTGGTGATAAATAAGGCTTCATACAGGTCAATAAAATACTGGAAATCACTGTGGGAAAGACTGTTCCCAAGTACATATCTATAATAATTTCGAAAATAAAATACAAAATGAAATTTAGAAACTTTTTAAGTGAAATGCTTTTCTCCTCTCAAAGTATGATATAAGACATCATTTAGTCATTAAAGATTCTGCTCAAGAGAAGAAATGATAGTTCGCCCTGCCAAATTTATTACCTGCACTCAAGTTGCCCTCCTTGTGTTGGCAAGAAGGCTCTTCCCTGAAGTGTAATCACACCACTGTCACTGGGAGTGATTGACATTGGGTGGAACAGCAATTTGCTATCTAATCTTCATTGTAATTTTAACCCTGTCACTAGAGATGCTTGTTCTGATTAATGAAGTGGGTAACTCATCAAAATTCCTCAGCTACTTCCCTTTTGTCAGAAAGCTCAGTGATAATTGCATCAGAATTCTCTGCTATGGAAAACTAAACAATGAATTGTAAAGAGGACAAAAATGTCAACAAGTTTACAATTTATTTCTACTTAATGGAACTAACTGCGGTGCAACTAGTGGTCTAGGGGAGTTGGCCAAGACTCGAGTGTTAGGAACCAAGCTATCCTCTCCCCTGGGCCCTGACTCCTTGCTGCTCCCAGGCCGAAAGGAACAGACACTCTATCGCTATACAAGGAAGCTATACAACTTCTATTTTCCTTTTGTGGATTACTGTAGCTGGGTGAAAGACGCCACAGACCATCTGAAGTGTCTGGGGTTGGAGAGAGGAGGATATTGGCAAAATAAATGCCTCAGGACGGAGCAGCACTGAAAAGTGGTACCTTGCGAAGCACCCTACTCCTGATTTTTGTAATTTTCAAAAGAAAACAGAGGAAATCATTGTGTCTCCTACCCTCAGCCATATACATATGCTCCTATAACTAAACACATTAGGGAAAATACACAGTGCCAAGACTTGACGTGCTGTTGAGTTCCACGCAGAAATCTGGAGGCCTAAACTTGACAACCGTTGCTGTGTGAAATGCTACCTTTGTCTATTGGCTCTGGACAAAAAGCTACATCCTTGTTATATGCTGGAAGATGTGATGCTGATTTTCACATCTGTATTTTTTATTTCCTTTCTTTTTTAAACTTAAAAAATGCTAATTATAAAAATTTAACAAACACATCCAAATATAGAACAGAAGAATTAAACCCTTCACTCAGCTTCAAGAATTATCATCCTATTAACCAATGTCACCCCAATATATTTAATAAAAATAAAAAAAGAATTATTAACACTGTGCTAATCTTGTTTCATCTCTCCTCTCCCTACTTTCTTTTGGAGTATTTAAAAATAAATCCCAGACATCAGACATTATATCATTTCACCCATAAAAGCATCGATATGTATTGCTAACATACATAAGGGCATTTTGTAAATTCTTCTTAATTTTGTTAAGAAGTTTCAATCAATAATACTGCTGTAATGAGCTAATTCTGCTTCACTCTAGTAGAATTCAGAGAGCAATTGCTTAGTCTTGCCATACAGTAAATTCGTAGCCAGTAAGACTCTCTGGGATCTTTTAAAGAACAATGACCGTAACACAGCTATCACCAGCCATTCAGGTAAGGCTCCTTTCCCCACATGGCCTGGACCATGTTTTTAAGAGGGAAGGAAGACTTACTGCTCCTCATCACCTTCTCTTTCCTTTCCTTTCTTCCCCTTCTAGACCTTCTTCCCCCTCTGAGTCCCCACTCCCTGCCTACTCCCCCCTACACCCAGACACACACACACACACACACACACACACACACACACACATACTGCCAAAAGTACAGCTTACCTCAGAATATATTAGACAAATGCTCAATTCACCTCTACAGTAGTCCAACAATAAGACAATGATATGATGTCATTTGTTCCTCACCCATATTGGTCTCAAGATCCTTATAAATATATTCACCTGAAATGTCTAGTGTTCAGGGAAAAGGATATTCTACTCTGTAAAAATTTAGAGGATGAACTTTATTTGTGCCAAACGTTCTTTTCTTAAAATTTCAAAGCAGAATTTAATTAGTTTTTTTAAAAGAAAAAAAAAATCATATATACATGAATGGAATCTGTGGGATCAAAAAGGCTTCATGTTTGAAAAACAAAACACCAGTGCAATGTGTAAACTGGCCCTCACTGTCCCTTCTGAGAGAATAAGAAACCTGGGTTATTTGTTGGATGAGGGTAAGGAAGAATATAATAACAAAACAAACAACCTCCTTACCAATCTTAGAATTTTACTTGGAAGTTGTCCAGAGAGTTGGCTATATGTATACCAACATGGTCCTTGGCAATAAACTTAGAGGATAGATTTACACAACTCCCAATATTCTTCATGTGTGCCTGACATTTCTCTTTTTGGTAGTTTTATTTCCAAAGAGGCTTTTCCTTCATTTCCTTCCCCAAACAGACAACATTGCTGAGAGGATGGTTGCTATGTTTCAGTTCAGAAATTGTTTTGCTTCAGTAGTGTGTAGGCAGTCCTGATAAAACTAAGATCTTTGGGAAGAAATCATGCTATATAAACGAGGTACTTAACTACAGTTCTCATCACCTTGTCAGAAAAAAAATCCAGGCTTTTCCCCCATACATACCCATGCTTCCTTGGTTTAGTTTGGGGTGACCTTCTCGAAGGCACAATGCCACAAACATAACATTAACAATGACTCTCTAACAGAAAAACCCAACCAAAAAGCAATTTTGGTTCCCCATAGAATGAAGATTTAAGTTAGTGTCAACCCATCTTTCATTGTTCTTTTCAACTTTCACAAGTAGGAAAGATTGTAGACTTTTTATCTTATTAAGAAAACATGAAATGTATTTCAGAATAGGGTGCAAAATTAAGAAGGCTGTTTTCCAAATGGTGTTAGAACTTCATAATCCCTTGTGTTGTTTCTGCTAATTAGCAATGACATGTGGATTGCTGAGTCTCCCCAAGAGATTTCACTGTAAGATCAAAGAAAAAATAGGATAGGCTAGAAGTAAAAAATTTCTATAAAAAATCTATAGATTTTTTTCATAAAACAATGAGGCTTAGAAATGAAATGTGTGGGAAAGGTGCATGAATAGTGCTGCACCTGAACTTGTGTTTTAATGAGAGCCTGCTCTGTTTCTCTCAGAAAGTCTCCTATTAAATAACATGCTCCAAATGTGATATTAAGAGATTGTTTGGGGTGTTGCCTGGCCGGTGTGGCTCAGTAGTTGAGTGTCAACTTATGAACTGTGGGGTCACGGTTCCATTCCTGGTCAAGGTACATACCTGGGTTGTGGGCTCAATCCCCAGAAGGGGGCATTCAGGAGGAAGCTGATCAATGATTCTCTCTCATTATTGATGTTTCTATCTCTCTCTCTCCCTCTCCTTTCCTCTTTCTGAAATCAATTTAAAAAACATATAAAAAAATAAAATCTTAAAAAAGAGGAGTTTGTTTGGGGAGCAAATACAATCCAGAGCCAAAGCACAAAAACCACAGGAATTAATGGAACCCAAACTAGAGCAACTCTTTAAAACATATTCTTTAAAGTCTTCTTGCAAATACTCTACAGAGACAGCTGCTGGGTTTGTGCCAGTGACCCATTCTGAGGGTGCTGACAGGAGCTTCCTGTTATTTAGCCGCTCACTGCAAGGCAGCTAGGCATCTTTCCCCTTTTTATCCTGTGGCCATATTTAGGCTGCTGAGTATCCAAGTTTCATTACCCAAGGGAAGCTGCAGGCTCCTTTGGAATAGGCTAGGAATGTGGGCTGGGACCAAGAGAATGAGCCCAGAGGGCCTGCTACTCCAATGGCATTTACCTGAGGACCATCCTATCTCCAGCCAAGTCAATGTAAAAGCCTGACAAGCATTGTGGTAGATTTTCCCCATGTCTCAGATACACCCATACACACTGGGGAAATCTAAATTAGAGGTTCACTAACAATCATCACCCTGAAAGGGAAGGAGGACCTAAGTAACTCTGGAAAACAATATTTTGGCTAATAAGGCTAAAAACAAAAATAATGGCATAAATATTATACTCTACTCAGTAAATTTATTTCCAATGTTACATGGGTTAGGTATTCTAAAACTACTTTATAATATACTAAGATTAAATAAGTAAGTAAATATATTTAGATAATAAGCTTCAGGTTATTCACTGTCAGATAAAAAATTCTAGATAAGCAAGAAGGAAAGGCTATGCTAAAACCTGTGGTGCTGGGTTAGGATTGAAGTTATTTTATTGTATACTAGAGGCCTGGTGCATGAAATTTGTGCACTCGGGGGTGGTCCCTCAGCCCTGACTGCGCCCTCTTGCAGTATGAGAGTCCTCAAGGGATGTCCGACTGACGGCTTAGGCCCACTCCAGCACATCCTTAGCACTGCTGCGGAGGTGAGAGAGGCTCCTGCCACTGCCGCTGTGCTTGCCAGCCGTGAGCCCAGCTCAGGGCTTCTGGCTGAGTGGCGCTCCCCCTGTGGGAGCACACTGACCACCAGGGGACAGCGCCTGCATTGAGCATCTACCTCCTGGTGGTCAGTGCACATCATAGCGACCGGTCATTCCACTATTCGGTCAATTTGCATATTAGCCTTTTATTATATAGGATACACAGATAGATACAGAAATAAGTTACAAATAAGGAAGGGGGAAGGATAGTATGACCCTGTGTGTTGCACTGGACTTGGAGGCACCAGTGAGAACTCATGGATTTTAATATGCATACTGACAGCCACAGAAATAAATAAAATGTGTGTGCACATGTGGGTTTGTATACATACACATAGTTCCCAATTATGTCTGCCGAGCGGGGAGGGCCTAGAGACAATGACACTCCAGGAGCAGTGAACATACCTAGTTCCATGATCTTGGTTTCTAAATATTATTCTCCAATAAAAGGAACCAGGTTCCATGTAGAAGTGGTTGATTCCAGGGTTAGGGCAGGGAAAAACAAGATTAGCCTAAAACATCTTGTGGTGATAGACAGAAAGGAAGTACCCAAAAAAGATGGGTTTTGAAAGGGCGAAAGAGTCAACCTGAAACATTTCCTAATGGCCAAAGTTAGAACAATTTGAGTAAGAAAGTAAACAACAAAAATATTAGGTTATAACCCACAGAATAAAATAAATACCCATGAGTCTATATTGATACAGACAAATTATTGAATAAATGAATAAATAAATTACTGGGGAAGAAGAGGTAGTTTTTCCTTCTAGAAGAATTTCAATTAATAAATGGAGAAGAAATGAGGGAAATACAAAATTTTCATTAGACAAATATCACATTATATAATTGTTACAGGCAAGATCCACCAATGGATGCTAAAATTAATAGGTGAAAGTTTAAGAATAAGCAGGATAGTTGCATAATTTCACAATATTTCCTCTAAGACATTTATGGGTTACAAAGGGAAAATAGTAACTTTATAGTGGGGAAACCCATCAGACACAATCTTAAGTGATCAAGGTTAACATCAGCAGTAATAAGACATATTAATGTTATGTACCCCCAATATGATGTGCTGAGATGGGCAGAACCTCACTTCTTGTAGTATTCTTACCAAAAATGCATAATCTCAATCTAAGCAGAAGAAAACATCAGAAAACCCAAATTGGGAGACATTCTACAATATGCCTGACTAGTACTCTTCAAAAATGTCAAGATCATAAAAGATAAGGAAAGACAGGAACTGGGAGGAGACTATGTACATAACAACTAAATGCAACACGAAATTATGGACTGAGTCCTAGAACAGAAAAAGGATATAACAGAAAAACTGGTGACATTCTAATCCTATATAATAAAAGCCTAATATGCTAATTGTCTGACCATTTCTTCAACCAGTCACTATGACACACATTGACTTCTAGGGGGCAGATGCTCCGACTGGTAGGTTAGTTTGCTGCTGGGGTCCAGCTGATCGGGACTGGGCGAGATGGGCTGGACACACCCTGGAGCCCTCCCGCGGTCCCTCCCCGGCCCCGATAGTGCACTGGTGGGGTCTCTGGGCTATGGCCTGTACCCTCTCGCAATCCAGGACCCTTTGGGAGATGTTGGAGAGCTGGTTTTGGCCCAATCCCTGCAGGCCAGGCCGAGGGACCCCATTGGTGCATGAATCAGTGCACCGGGTCTCTAGTAGAAGCTATCGTTTAGTTAATGGTATTTAATGGTATCTTACCAATGTTAATTTCCTAGTTTTGATAATTATACTATGCTTATGCAAGATATTAATATTGGGGAAAGCTGGGTGAAGGGTATTCAGGAACTCTGTGTACCCGTTTTTGCAACTATTCTGTATGTCTAAGATTATTTAAAAATAAAAACTATAATAATAAAGTATAGGTTCAAATCAAGCAGAATCTGTGACAAAGTAGATATAATTCATTCACAATCTCATGTTTACATACACTGGCTGGTCCTTCTAAAATTGAGTAATCTGTTTTAGCAGGGCACTACATTTGTAAAATTCTTATGTGTCTAAAATTCATACCTAGCACTTATATCTAAAACATACATTATTATTTCTTCTTGTATAGTGGACTTCCCCAATAAAGTTTAAAAGTTAATCTTACTGGGAACACATATCTTATTCATCTCTCACTGGTTGGGTAATATATCATGGCACTGTTTCCTTATGTTTCTCAATATGGCCCCCTGAGTACTCATTTGCTTCCTACTTTCTTTCAGAAATCTGACCTGTTACTGCAGGAGGTCACTCCCACTCTGTCAGTCTCAGGAAGGACACAGCATCTAAGAGTCTTTGCCAATCTTTCTCAAAATGTTAATCCCAATTCTTAACATTTCCTCCTACCACACTTCCCTCTTTATTCCTAAAGTCAAAACTCTGACCAAACTCTTGTTGTTTTATATCTGAATTCTTATATGACTTCTTGACCGTCAGTCTAAAAAGCCACCATCAAATATGTTTAGCTTAAAAAAAAATTGGCTCAGTTGGGCTTTGTGTTACTTTATCCCATCTCTGATGGAGCTTTTGTCATTTATGCTACAGAATGCGGAGTAAAGAAACATTACAATTCCCACCTGGTGATTTTCCTTGTAAGTTTGGATTATGAACTCTTTCAGTTTCTTTTTTCTTTCTTTTGCCATTTTTTCTTTCTCCAGAAGAGTATGAACATCTTGAAACATGCCTTTTTCTGGATATTTTGGAGAACTTTCTTCTTGCTTTTTCTTCTCTCTATTATAACAATTTAAAAATACACACATGAACAACAGACTTAACAATGAGTAATTACAACAGACCATAGTGGAATGACTACTGAATTTTCCATCAGCAGACACAGATTTTTAGATCTGGCTTTAAAGCTACATAATAGGGTAGTTTTTTTTGAGCCTTAGTTTATTCCTTTTTAAAATAAAATACAGGTAAAATGAAATAAAATTGTTATAATGTACTCTGAAAAGTAGACATCTCTATAGACATTTTAGTAAAGTATCTTTATTGAGTTTAATATTGAGTGATATTGTGATCAAAATTTGAGAGTTAACAACTACTAGGTATTCTCTAACAGACATAAATTCTCTCTCTTCTCATAAGGGTGGCACAAAAAAGAAATGAGATTTTTACAATAAGGCATTTATAAGGTTTCTAGGGAGAAAGATAATAAAAGAATCAGGTGTTATTGAGTAAGAACAGAATTTATATTAATCTTGAAAGAGCTAAAAAGAGAAAATACAGAACTTAATAAAAATAAAGAAAAGGCCTTCAGGCAAGTCACAAGAGTCTGTTAGTAACTTCATTGCTCATCTTTCTGGTCATCCTCTTTCTCGCCCAATTATTGATTCTTTCTTATCTAGGTCATCCTTATATTTATGCAAGCTCATAGCCACTGCCTTCTTGTTGGAGTATATTAAACTGCATAGGCATGTGAATAAGGTCTATATACTACTACTGTGGTAGTAAACGTAACACCAAGTCAGGAATCAGGATTCATGGACTTTGGCCACAAATCAGCTGTGAAAACTCAGGCAAGTCACCTAGCCTTTCTCCACATCACTTTACATTTGTGGGAACTCAAACTGAAACAGGGATGTCCGAGTATTCTGCAGACATTCTCTCACTAATTCTCCTATCTCAGTGGTTGGCAAACTGTGGCTCGTGAGCCACATGTGGCTCTTTGGCCCCTTGAGTGTGGCTCTTCCACAAAATACCACGTGCGGGAGTGCACGTACAGTGCGATTGAAACTTCATGGCCCATGTGCAGAAGTCGGTATTTTGCCGACCACTGTCCTATCTCATACAAGGGAGCACACAGTGTTATATCTTATCACTTGGTTAAGGTGGCTTCTCCAGTACAAAGTTGCTATTTTTCCCTTTGTAATTAATAAATCTCTTAAGGGAAGCTCCTTTGAAACTATGCAATGAAGCAGATTTAGGTTAGCTTACAAATAAGTTAAAAAACCCAACCAACAATACAATTTAACTGAATTTTTCCAAACTTACCAATGCCACGACGACACTGTATTAGATGGTTTTAGGCAGATCATAGTGGGCATTTAAAGAAATACAGTTCTAATGCCATGGATCTGATTTTTAAAAATAAGTATCTGTTGTGAAAGTATTATCTGTTCATTGTGAAAAAGTGGAGAGGTATACAAGCCATCTATATTCCTCCCAGAAAAAACACACTAACATGTCAGTGCTATTTCATTGCAGAATCGTTGTTTATTAATTCCTCCACTATTTATTAATGCCTGCTATCATAAATAATATTACTTTAATTATCTTTGTGCACAAATCTTTGTCGGGATTTCTGCTCATTTTCTTAGGGCAGGTTCCCTACAACTGGAAATTCCCAGGTCCTGATAGCAACATTTTTATAGCTCTTGTTGTTTATTGCCAAATTGCTTTCTGGAATGCTTAAATCAGTTTATCCACCTAGAAGTATAGCACAATTCCTCTCTCACTGTAACCAGGGTATGATTTTTAACTTTTAAAAGAAATGACAGGTCAGTGAACATCTGCTGAGTGGCCACTGGAGAAGAGCTTCCTGCTACCATCAAATGTTACTTGCTTCACAATTTATTTTCGGTCTGCCGAGGTTTGTCAGGGCTTAAGAGCAATCTGAAAAGCAAGGCTGACCTCAGCAAGAACTCACGGGAACCCTGGTGACTGCTTTCTAAAAGGAATGGCGTCCGGAGGAGGCCTGAGCCTGGCACTTGAAAGCGAAGTGCAAGTCCACCGCCGAGCTGTTTCAAATGGTGTAGAATGAGAGTAATCAAGAACACAGGGGGAAAGCTGTGTGGGCTGACGGGGTGGGAGGGATTATCTAATAGTCTTGCTGGCCTCTCAGTTTGAGTATTCAGCCACTTCAGGCACACTGTTCCAAGGCTTCTGCAGCTCATACATCAATGCTATTTCTCCCAACAAATACATCAGTTATTTCATTTTTGAAGCTCATTTTTTCATGAAGATTCCTAACAGTCCTACATCCTGTGAGAACTATTTTGTTTTTCTTCTTATGTTAGATACTAGTGGCCCGGTGCATGGATTCCTGCATATTGAAAGGAAATTAATTAGAAAAAATATTTTAATATCGCTATTCGCCCTTTTTCCATAATAGAAGTGTCAACCAAATTGACACACATGCAATTGGTGCCAGCAAGAGCTTTATATGTAGTGTGCATGCACAAGTCAACTTAGCCTTTTATAGATATAGAATAAACTTGCTTAATTAGACCTGCTTTCTGATTTAGCTAAACTTTTTCCAGCCCAGTGAAGCACCCCAACTCCAACTTCTCTTTCAGGTAATTGTCAGCAACACAGCAGTAAATATCAACACGAAGCAGATTATTGTAGATCACGCAGGGAGACAAAGGGTAAAATATTTAACTGCAGCAGTGTTTGACTATATTCTGCCCAGTGAGAAAACCTGAAATCATTTTCAAGGTCCACCATTTCTTACTTCTTTTCAGTTGAGTGAAGTTTCTAAACTTTCTAAATCTCTGTTTTCCGGCTAATGAAAAGAAAATAGGATTCTACCGAGTCTCCTATCTGCCTACTCCAGGACTTCTGTGAGGATCAAATGAGATGAGGCAAGGGAAAACGCTTCACAGACATTTGGTTAAAGTGTGAAATGTTTGCACCTGGCTATAAAGCAAGTCGTCTTCCTGGGCTGAAGAAACTGCAAGGAGGCTAATCACTAGGGAGAGGAAGCTGGGTGTTGCTACATGACGTCATTACCCAGTGCCCACAGTGACCATTTCTGGGCTGGGCTGTGGGCCGTATTTTGTGCCATGGGGTCTCGGCAGCATTGGTTGTGATTTGGTGGGGTGTCGCTTCGGGGTGGTGGCGGGGCCTGTGTCCCACTTGGAGGAAGCCGAGTATTGCTTTGCTGGCGCCAGGTCCATGGTGCTGTTTCTTTGTAAATGGCCAGTGCATGTCACGGCAGCTCCTGCATTAAGCGTCTGCCCCCTGGTGGTCAGTGAGCATCATAGTGACTGTTTGGATGGTCAGAGGGACACTTAGCATATTACATATTAGCCTTATATATATAAAGACTAGAGGCCCGGTGCACGGATTCATGCACCAGTGGGGTCCCTCAGCCTGGCCTGCGACCTCTCGTAATGCGGGACCCCTTGGGGGATGTCAGAGAGCTGGTTTCAGCCTGATCCCCACAGGCCAGGCCGAGGAACCCCACCGGTGTATGAATCCATGCACTGGGCCTCTAGTATAAGATCTTTGGTTAATCTCTTCCTCTCCCTTTCCCCCTGAGATTCATCAGTCTGTTCCATGTTTCCATGCCTGTGGTTTCCACTCCTGCATTGAGCGTCTACCCCCTGGTGGTCAGTGCATGCCATAGCTACTGACCAGTCGGCCATTTGGCTGGTCAGCCGGTTGCTTAGGCATATATATGTATACATATATTCTTTTTCTCTATCAGTGGTAGTGGGGCAGTGGTGACCTCCAGATGATCATCAGAAGATCAGACTTATGCAATTCACAACAGGGTGAGGCACAATTAAGAATGTTCAGGTAACCTAAGAGATGCAAACTTACCAATATAATACCTATTAAAAGTCTAAAACATGTTGAAAATGATGATACTTTTCAATGCTGAGAAAAGTGTGGAAAACTGGCCTACTGCTAGTAATAGTATAAATAAGTCCAACCCATTTGGAAAGCAGTTTGGCAATATTTCAAGAGTCATAAAAAGGCCTATAACATTTGACTCAGTAATTCCACTCCTAAGAATATAATTCAAAAGAATAAAAAAGTTCTATGCTTAAGGATGCTCAGTGCACTACTGGTGAAAAAAAATCTAAAATAGCTGTAATGCTTACCAGTATAAGGAGGGGAGATCATTGCATAAATTATGGTATAGGACAGTGATGGCAAATCTATGACACGTGTGTCAGAGGTGACACGTGAACTCATTTTTTTTGGTTGATTTTTCTTTGTTAAATGGCATTTAAATATATAAAATAAATATCAAAAATATAAATCTTTGTTTTACTATGGTTGCAAATATCAAAAAATTTCTATATGTGACATAGCGCCAGAGTTAAGTTAGGGTTTTTCAAAATGCTGACATGCTGAGTTCAAAAGGTTCACCATCACTGGTATAGGAACTCAATGGAGTAAGATACAGATCTTAGGACTCCAATTAATGTGATAATTGCAACCAGAATAACAAATTACGGCCCTGGCTGGGTAGCTCATTTGGTTAGAGTGTCGTCCTGATACGCCAAGGTTGCCAGTTTGATCCCCAGTCAGGACACATACAAAATCAACAAATGAATGCATAATAAGTGAAACACAAAAAAGAATAACAAATTAGATGTACTTTATAGCTGCAATTAAATATGTAAAAGGACCAAGACCAGGAAGAAATACATGGAAAAGTGAAAGAGTTAATTTGTTAAGATGGTGGAATAGTGGGTGATTTCTCTGTTGTGTTTTGCAATTTTAATGTTTGTGCATTTTAAAAGACTTTGGAGTAGTTCCAAAATGACTGCTTAATACACTGCTCATCACAGCTGGCTTACATTTTCCATGCTTCCTGCACTGTGTGCCTCCTCTCAATTATCTCCCTCCGCAGCTTTACCATCTCCCTCTGAATTGCCTCCTCTTCTTTCTTGGCCTCCAGAGCCTTCCTTCTCTTCTCTTCTTGCACCAGATACTGAGCCTCTAAGAAGGCAGATTTTTTCAGGGTCTTTTCAATTCTCTGGCGCTCCAGTTCTTTCTCCCGTCTTAAGCGATTTTCTTTTACCTTAAGGAGAGAATACAAGGGGAAAATGCAGCCTTTCAAGTAGAGAGGGATTTACAAAACTGTGGAACACATTTTAAGTTCAGAATAGACCCATTCTGCTCCAGAACCCCACCATTTGTCAGAATAATGGAGAGAATTCATTTGTTTACTGGGTAAGGACCAATGCGAAATGTTAAGTTAGTTAAGATGACTCTCAACAATTAGGGAATAATCTGTACCATGAAAAAATTGAAAATCTAATGGGTCAGCTGCCAAGTTCTGAACTCTTATTTAGTAATTATTTCTCATCAATAAGATTTTACAAATTACTCTATTTATTTAGGCCATGCCTGCATACTACTTATAATTTTGAAAAGATTAATATTTCGGGGAGGCTACATTGTAAAGGATAGAACAATGATTTACAGATGGTCCCTGATTTATAATGGTTCTACCTACAATTTTTCGACTTTAGAATGGTGCAAAAGCAATACATGTTCAGTAAACCATACTTCAAATTCTGAATGCTGATCTTTTTCTAGGCTAGCGATCTGTGGCGTGACACTTTCTCGTGATGCTGACAGCTGCAGTGAGATGATTTTGCCCACCTGTAGGCTAATGCAAGTGTCCTGAGCATGTTTAAGGTAGGTAGGTGGTAAGTTAATGTATGAAATGCATTTTTGACTCATAATTTTCTCAACTTATGATATATTTATTGAGCTGTAACCCCATTATAAGTCAAGGAGCATCTATATTGCCTAAAGGAACGCCAAAATCTTTTATTCATTTCCATGATGATTTAAATATTGTATATTGATGATTCTGGATCATACCTGAAAACCAAAACCATGAACTTCACAGGTATTTCTGAATAAGCACAATAATTTTTAAAACCTATTAATTCTTTAGAGGCTTGACTAGCTATGAATTAACGAGTGGTCCTTTCCCTCCTGCTTCATTTAACTTTACCTGTATCTTACCAACCAGTTATGACTTCTAGATAATGGCTATCTCTCATTGAAACTTCTTTTCTCCTCTCTATCATAAATCTAAACCAGGATATACTTCTACCCGGTTTTCCTAACATCCCCAGTGCCAATTAGGCACACTTTATGGTTTAAAGCAATCAGAGATTCAGTGTTATAAAAAGGTGGCACACGTGTATAAACATTAATTCAGTTCAGTCTTAGTTCTGGACTTGTGGCAAAGGCTGGGCCATTCTGATTTCCTGAAGCTCCTCTACAAAGTGTCAGATGCATCTTTTTCCTGTAACCTACTATTCCCTTTGGAGAAAAGAAAGTTTCCATATGCCTTTCTAATTCAAAACAGCTGAACTAGATGTAATTCAGATCTGTCCTCCCTTTCAAATTATCACAAAATGAGTGAATTTTTCAGTTGTCTAGAAAAGAATTACCATTCTAACATTCAACAGAATATTCATGGTATTAATATATTGATGTCTCAATTCCAAAACCAAATTCAAGCAAAACCCAATCTACCTATTTGTAATAGGAAGAACCACATCCAAATTAATCAAGTTTAGCCCAACACTGTTGGTCAAATTCAATTATTCCTTTTTTTGGGTTTTCTTAAATAGTTTTCTATCCTCAGTTTATGAGCATTATTTTTCTTCTGAAGTTCTTATATTTTACTTTTATTCTTTCTAACCAAACGACAGATGGCACCCTTTTTCATAATAAGGCTTCAGTCTTTATTTAAGCTTATTAAATGTATTATACAAAGATTGCTTCCTGTTATCCATTTTAATTTTGTTTTTCCCTCCCACCTGCTTATGTCTTATCTCCATGGTAAGACGAGGATCCTTCTGCTGCTTCTTGCTGTGGTTTCCACTCATTTCGGTATCTTCCAACATCCCAGAGTCCACCACATTTTTACAGAGCAGATGGTCTATAAATTTCTGAACAGTGCTGCTTTCCTCTTCTTCCTCCAAGTAGCCACATAAATCTGGAAGGAACAGAACAATGACAAAAAAGAAAAATTTAAAAAATTTAATATAATTTCCATATTTATATAAATAATCCTGGTACAATAAAAATACAATATTGTCAGTGTTAAATAAATAGTAACTGATAATGCCAATTGCATGAGTATAGGCCTCAGTAATTAACTACAACTAAGAGGGGAAATAAAACCCTCTACTCATGAATTGCCCTCACCCAAGTCACTAAAGACTCCCTCACTGTCAGATTTAAAATATGTTACTTTAATCTAAACATCCTTGAGGCCTCTACTGCTTTTTAAAAAAATGGCTTAACAATTTACAAAAAAATTGTAAATATTTATTTATTTATTTATTTATTTATTTTTAAGCCAGACTTCCATTTCAAGGGAAACTTTTTAATTTTTTATTTTTAAAATATATTTTTATTTACTTCAGAGAGGAAATGAGAGGGGGTGAGAAATGGAAACATCAATGATGAGAATCATTGATTGGCTGCCTCCTGCATCCCCCGCTACTGGGGATCGAGCCAGCAACCTGAGCATGTGCCCTTGACTGGACTCTAACCCAGAACCCTTTAGTCTGAAGGCCGATGCTCTATCCACTGAGCCAAACTGGCTAGGGCTAAACCATAAATATTTAAAGTTTACAATATTTTTTGACATACATATACCAGTAAACCATCACTACAGTCAAGATAATGAGCATGTCTGTCAGCCTCCAGAAGGTCCTCATGCTTATTTGTAATGTCTCTTTCCCACTCTTCCCCATGTTCTCTGCCTTATCCCAAGCACCCACAGACCTTCTTTCTCTCATTATAGACTAGAGCCCAATGCATGAAATTCATGCAAGAGTAGGCCTTCCTTCCCCCGGCTGCCAGCACCAGCTTCTCTCTGGCACCCGGGACCCAGGCTTCCCTCCAGCCTCTGGCAGGCACCCAGGACCTGGGCTTCCTTTGCAGCCCTGGCTTTGTCCAGAAGGTTGTCCGGAAGGACGTCTGGTCAAATTAGCACATTAAGCTTTTATTATTATAGATTAGGTTATATTTTCTAGAATTTTGTAACAATTACATCATATGCTATGTACTCTTTTTTTTCTTCTTGGTCAGGCTTCTTTTACTCAGTATAATTATTTTGAGACTCATTCATGTTGTATCAATAGTTTATCATTTTTTACTGCTGAGTAGTATTCCATTGTATGGGTATATCACAATTTATTCACTCATTCACCTGTGGATAAACATTTGGGTTATTTTCAGATTTGGGCTATTACAAACAAAGTTGTTATGAACATTTGTATATAAGTCTTTGTATGAACATATGCTTTCTCTTCTCTTGGGAAGAGAAACTTTTCAAGAAACTGCCAAACTTTTTTTTTCCCAAAGTGGCTATATGATTTTACCTTCTCATGAGCAGTATGGAAGTATTCTAGTTCCTCTACATCCTGACCAATATTTAATTTAAACCATTTTTAAAAGGTGTGTAAGTGGTTACTCATGGTAGTTTTAACTTTCATTTTCATAATGACTCACAATATTGAACATCTTTCCTGTTGATGTTCTGTTTAGTACACCATGTAGTTCCACACATTATTAAAAATGGGGTCTTAACGCCTCCAGTTGTCATTACTGAATGATCTCTCTCTCTCTTCAATTCTGTCAGTTTTTGCTTCACATATTTTGGGTCACTTTTTATTGATTAAGGTATTACATATGTGTCTTAATCCCCCATTGCCTCCCCACCCTACTCCCGTTCATGCTGGGGAACTTTTGTTAAGTATAAATATATGTTAATACTTACATTTTCTTGATGGATTGACCCTTTGATCATTATAAAATGCTCTTCTCTGTCTCTATAGCATTTCTTTTATCTTGGTTTATTTTTTTCTGATATTAGTAAGCTGCTGTTGTTTTCTTTTGGTTACTGTTTGCATAGTATTTCTTTTTCCATCCTTTTACTTTCAACCTATTTATATATTTGAAACTAAATTGTGTCTCTTATAGACAGGATATAGTTATGTCATATTTTTAATTCATTCTGCCAATCTCTATCTTTTTTTAAAAAAACCCCTCACCTGAGGATAAATGTCTACTGGTTTTAGACAGAGAGAGATAGAGAGAGAAACACTGATGTGAAAAACATCAATCGAAGAGGGAACACAATATTATTTTCTGTGGCACTAATGGGTAAAAGTTACGGAGGACAAAATTCTAATTCTTCTAACTAAGAGAGAATGCTGTGAAGATCAGAGCCTCACAACTGCTGAATGGGCTCCTCCCAAGTGCAGCCTCTCCACCCTGTGAGGTGTTCAGCAGAGATTACAGCACCCCACCGTAGGTATACTGGAGAAGGACCTCTGTCTGCGGGGTGAAGAGAACAGTTCAGACTAGGTAACCCTGAAGGATTCCTCTAACTGTAAGAACTCATGACTTTGTGATTCCTGAGTTGGGGATTTGTAGCGTCCTAACAAGGGGAATGCTGCCAGGTGAGTTCACCAAGGCATGAGTAATGCACGAGGAGCTGCCACTACTGTCACTATGCCTATCATTATGCTCAGGGGAAAAATCTCAGGCTCTTTGGCTACATTTGAAGAATCATCACAAGTTAGCTATTTAACTAGCTCTGTGTACAAGTAATTATTTTCCCTATAAAGATATAAGAAGCATTTTGTAAATATAAAATGATATACGGGTGTCTAAATGTAGTCTCTAAAGTAAATAGCCATCCAACAATATATAGGAAGAGGCACTCTTAAACAGCATTATTTACTATTATAATTATCCTATGTAATAAAAACATAATATGCAAATCAACTGAACGGCCGAACAGCGGAACGACCATCCAGATGACCATCTGGGACCACACTATGATACCCACTGGTGCCAGGCCAGCCAAGGCGGGTGCAGTGCGATTGGTCGGGGGCCCGGCCATCGCCCCATAATTGCCCCGCAGAGGGAGGCCCAGGCCATTGGCCGGCAGGGCAATTAATCGGGGGCTCCATGATTGCCCTGCAGAGGGAGGCCCTGGCCACCAACCAGCGGGCTGCAGTGGTGGGCAGGGTCTCCCTCTGCGAGGGAAGCCTGGGTCCTGGGTGCAGGTGGCTGGGGGGAAGCCTGGGTCCTGGGTGCTGCAGGGAAGCTGATGCTGGCAGCCGGGGGAAGGAAGGCCTACTCTTGCATGAATTTCATGCATTGAGCCTCTAGTAAGAATTATAAATAATAGAATATTTTAATTTAAAAAGACATCATGAATTACTAAGAATATAGATAAGGAATTTAAATTGAATCAAGAAAAATTAAAGCCAATTATAAAACTAAACAACACACAGGAAAGTCAAATAACATTTATTATTCAAAACAAATGAAAAGACTTCTTAGACACATTAATTGGATGTTAGAGCTTTGACCGATTAGATCAGTTCTTACCATCAAACCTGTCATATTTCAAATGACCACTGGCTTCTAACACAGGAGGGACACTGGATACAGTGTCTTCAGCTTCCCCATCACTTGCTAGTTCTTGCTTGAGTTTGGTGTCTAACCAGTCATTGACCAGCTCCTGAGCTATCAACAAAACAATAACATCTTTTAATATTTCAGCTACTTCAGAGACCTTTCTTCATTCAGTTTTCATTCATTCAGTAAATATTAATTGAGCACTGATCATGTGTCACATGTTATGCTAGAACAAAACAGGAAAAATAAAACCTACCAGACCATGAAGCTTACCTTCTAACTGGGGAAGAGAGACTATAAACAAGTAAGTCAGAAAAACAGAGTCGGGTAAAGAGAAAAGGTGTATAAGAAATGGAAGATAGATGTTGATATTTTTAAATTGGGTGGTGAAAGGAGGCCTCACTGAGAAGATATTTGAACAAAGAAGGAAAGCAAGTGAGGAAGTGAGCCACATGGCTAGGAAAGGAAATACTACTCCGCACAGAGGGAAAGCAAATGCAAAGGCCCCAGGACAGGAGAGTGTCTAGTGTGCTGGAGAAACAGCAAGTAAGCAGTGGCTGGAGAGAAGCGAGTGAAGGAGGTTGGAGGAAACAGGAATGTGGGGATCAAGTTTAGAGCAGTGGTGCTAGATTAGGGTGAAATCGTGCTCCAGTGGACATCTGGCAACGTCTGAAGTCGTCATTTTTGGTTGTCACTACTGGGGGAGGTGACATTGGCGTTTAGCGGGTAGGGACTAAGGATGCTGCTAAACATCCTACAATGTACACAGCAGCACCCACAACAAAAATTATCACAGTGCTGAGGTGGAAAACCCCTTCTTTAGAATCTTGACACCATCCTAGGTATTTTGGCTTTTACTCTGAATGCAATGGGAAGCCACAGGAGGGTGAGCAGAGATCACTCGACTACGATGTTAAAATAGCCAATAAGGGGACACACACGGAAGCGGGCACACCATCTGGGAGACAAATGCAACGATCTAGGAGAGGGGTGATGGTGGCCTAGGAGTGGAGGTATTAAAAATGGCCATTATAAAAAATAATGTTTTGAGGTGAAGTTGATTTGACTTGCTGATGGACTGGATGTGAGATGTGAGAGAAAGAAATCTATGGGTTTTTGGCCTAAGCAATTGCAAGGATGGAGATACCGCTTACTGAGCCAGGGAAGGCCCAGGGAGCAGCAGGTCTGGGGGAAGATAAGTTCAGTTTTAGACTTGAGTTCAGTTTTGAGTTGCTTATGAGACATCCAAATAGGGATGTCAAATAGGTACTGGCTACACGAATCTGTATTTCAGGGAAGAGGTCTAAGCTGAAGAAATAAATATGGTTGTTGTTAGCATACAATGGTACTTCAAGCTGTAGAAGTGGATGAGGTTGCCAAAGGAGGAAGGACTCACCCTGAGAAACTCCAGTATTTAGAGGCTGAAGAGAGAAGGCAGAACCAGGAAACTAGGAAGGAGCGGTCATTGACACAGGAGAAAGACTATAAAAACTGAATGGGATATCCTGGGAGTCAACTTCATTTGGATTCCTTTCTTAGTGGTAGCCAGAAAATCTTCTTAAATATATAGGTGAGAAAATGTCTACTTTAGCATTACCTTAATCATTATTATCATTATCAAACAGTTTTTATGGGTAGGGCAAGGAGATTTCAAAGAAAAATGTCTACTTCAGCATTACCTTCATCATTATTAGCATTATCACACAGCTCTGAGGGAATGGAGTGTTTCTATATATTGAATGATGCTAAAAGATACTTAATATAGATAGGAATGTATGATATATAAAACAGGAAAAAATGAATCAAGGTAGTAGAAACTAAGTGTAAAAAGTATACCAGCACCCTGGCTGGTATTGCTAAGTGATTAGTATGTCAGCTCATGCACTGAAGGGTTGCAGGTTCAATTCCTGATCAAAGGCACATACTTAGGTTGCAGGTTCTATCCCCGGCCATGGTCAGGTGCGTGTGGGAGGCAACCAATCCATGTGTCTCTCTCATATTAATGTTCCTCTCTCCCTCTCCCTCCCTCCCTTCCACTCTCTCTAAAAATCAATGGAAAAACATATCCTCGTGTGAGGATTAACAACAACAACAAACAGTATAATAGAAGCAAACATCGGCTTTCAGAGGAAGTCAGGGAAAGGGAGCAGATATTTGTTGAGTAACCTGTGTCTGATAATTCAGATATTTGTATGTATAATAACTTACATACAGAATAATTCAGATCTACTAAACACCATTCATTGATAAAGAGGGGTTCACAGTATTCCCCCACCCCCTTATCCATGGGAGAAATGTTCTAAGACACCCAGTGGATGCCTGAAACAGTGGATAGTACCAAATCCTATGTGTAATGTTTTTCCTATACATACATACTATCATAAAGTTTACTTTATAAATTAGGCACAATACGAGATTAACAATAACTAATAACAGAACAGTTATAACAATGTACTGTGATAAAAGTTATGTGGTCTCTCTCTCTCTCTCTCTCAAAATATCTTATTGTTCTACACTTATGTTTTGATTTAAAAGAAACACTTATGGCTTCTTTGGCATATCTGAATTGCCAGCATCACTACTCTTGCACTTTGGGGCCATTATTAAGTAAAATAAAGGTTACTTGAACATAAGCACTGTGATACCGTGATAATCTATCTGATAACCAAGAGACCTACTAAGTGACTAATGGGTGGATAACGAATATGTAAATTAGCTTCTGGGCAGTAAAATAAGCAAAAATTAAAGGCAAGAGAAAGAAAAGCTTTCTTCCTGAACTCTGAAATTCATTATAGGTTATGCTTTAATAAGTTGTACTCCAAAGAGTTGTTAATTTCACAGCAAAAAAATGAATTATCTTACCTTCTGCATAGATTTCATCATGATCCTCTATTTGCTCAGATGTTTCCAAATCTATCATTTGGCCCCAAAGACTTCTGGATAAATCTGAATTTCCAGCTGAAAATGATTTTGAAACTCCAAATTCTGAGGCTTTCTCCACTCCCTTTAATGTAACAGAAAAAGAAATTCAATAGGATGACGATTTTGTTCAGAGTTAAAAAATTTCTCTCTAGTCCTCAAGAATCTGTTTTTGTTTTTTTAACCAGCTACTAAAATAATTTCATTTTTCCATTTTTGAATGAACTGTGAGGCTTAAACATCCACCTCAAATACTTTCATTCAATAAACATGAAATTATAGTATGTTACCATGTTTTAACAGGTGTTCACAATGTATACATTTGAACAAAATGTTATTTAAACTTTAGGTAACTTTTGTTTGCAGCGGTTCTCAACCTGTGGGTCGCGACCCCTTTGGGGTCGAACGACCCTTTAGGGGGTCAGACGACCCTTTCACAGGGGTTGCCTAAGACCATTGGAAAACACATATATAATTACATATTGTCTTTCTGATTAATCACTATGCTTTAATTATGTTCAATTTGTAACAATGAAATTGGGGGTCACCACAACATGAGGAACTGTATTAAAGGGTTGCGGCATTAGGAAGGTTGAGAACCACTGGTTTAGAGCATTAGTTATGGGCCACTGACACTTGAATATTTTTAAAATAAAAATATAATATTTTATTAGTTTCCATGCTATTAAGATTTGCATATGAATGTGAGCTAGAGGCAGAGCAGCTATACTTCCTCAAATTACTACTCTGTAAGGAACCTGCCATGGTAGAGGCAAATTATAGATGCAACAAAATTGGGATACATGGTCACTGAACTTTAGTCTTCAGGATATTTTAACTCAACAGTAAGAATCTAGTAAAAAGTTGGCCAAATTCAGGGGTTTGGGGAGGAATTGGCAGAGGTGGACAAACTTTCTTGGCACTTTGGCTTACCTGCACATTATAAATGAACTAACTTTATAATTAAACCCCTGCTTTCCCCCTCCCTACAAACAAGCTTTTCTCCATGCCTGTTGTGTTCCCAGTCTTGTAACTTAGGTAGTGACAACTCCTTTCTTTCAGTTCCTAAAAAAGCTTTTGAATCTCCTCTCTCTCTCTCTCTCTCTCTCTCTCTCTCTCTCTCTCTCTCTCTCTCTCTCTCTCTCCTCTTCTCTCTCTCTCTCTCTCTCTCTCTCTCTCTCTCTCTCTCTCTCTCTCTCTCTCTCCAGATACAACATATCAGGAAATCTATTTTCAAAATGTATCCAGGACCAGACCCTTCATGTCATCTCTACTGCTATTATCCTGAAAGACACCACAATTTCCTGACAAGTTTTCTATAATAGTCTCTCACCAGAGAGATCCCTTCAAAATGAAAGGTATAACATGTTAGAACTCCACTCAAAACCATTAGTTTGAGTGCAGTTCATGTTAGAACTCCATGGGTCCCTATTTCATGCAACTCAGAATAAAAGTCCAAGTCCTTATAATGTGTGTTAAGGTCCTGCACCGCCAGGCCCTTTGTGAGTTCTCCAACCCCTCCTCTGCTACTTTTCCCATTGCTCCCTCTACTCCAGCCACACTGACCTCCTTGTTCATTCCTCCTCAAATATGCAAGCATGTTCCCAGCTCAGGACCTTTACACTGAACTTCCCCACTCTGCTGACTGCTCCCCCCCAGATATTCATATGACTGGGCACAAGCACTAGAAGATACTAAGGATTAGAAATAATGTCTATATTTCCTTGTTTTAAAATATTATATCCTTACCATGTATTTTCAAAATAAACATATAAGAGACAGGGGAGGTCCATCTTAAATTATATTTCAATGAAATAAACATTGCATCGATTGAACAACTTATTCTTTAAACTAGTTTATTGAATGGTAGCTCTGTTACCAGCTTTATAGTGAACATGAAGGGAAAAACAAAACTAAAATCTTCTGTTCTGAGAGAGTTCACTGTTTCTTGGTTTGTTTCATATAACATGTATGCAGAAACTCAAAAACAATTCTAAAGCAATACAGGGTGATTAAACAAAACCGTAAATACCTTCTAAAGTTTATTACTTAGTAGCTATGTTACAGATAAACATATAGTTTATAAAGGAAGTACCTCAGTTATTTCCATGATCTTAAACATTTTCAATGCAGACATACCTTGGAGATATTGTGAATTTGATTCCAAACCACTAGTAATAAAGTGAGTATTGCAATAAAGTCCCACAAATTGTGGGGTTTCCCAGTGCACATAAAAGTTATGTTTAGACCAGCCAGCGTGGCTCTGTGGTTGAGCATCCACCTATGAACCAGAAGGTCACAGTTCAATTGCCTGTCACAGCACTTGCACAGTTTGCGGCCTCAATCCCCAGTAGGGGGTGTGCAGGAAGCAGCCAATCAATGATTCTCATCATTGATGTTTCTATCCCTCTCTGCCTCTCCCTTCCTTTCTGAAATAAAAACGTATTTTTTAAAAAATTTATATTTATACTATAGTCTATTAAGTATGCAATATATTATGTCTAAAAAATACATTATGCTTAAAAATGCTAACCATCACCTGAACCTTCATCAAGTCATAATCCTTTTGCTGGTAAAGGGTCTTGCCTCAATGTTGATGAAATCGTACTAATTGTGAAATGCAATAGAGAAGAGCACAAGAAAGTGAAGCATGCCTGTATGTGCTCCTGATATGCCATGGCACACTAATTCTATTGTCCATGCTAGACTCTTTGTAGAAAATCACCATCGATAGTAGAAACAGCAGCTACAAGGCACTCCTACATTTCCTCTGGGTTAAGAAGTACAAACATGAGTTCCTTGAATGTGCAAACTTCATGTTCATATATAATAGTTTTGGGAGTAATATATTTTTGAAAGTACCCACTTCTTTTTTAATCACTCTGTATACAAGCAAATGTGTGTATGAGTGTCAAAATAATTCCAAAGAAGAGTATGAGAAGAGGAGATTAGGTGGTTGAGGTGAGGGGGGAGTTGTTTACTGAGAGGGGCATCTCAAGCTGAGCTTTAAGGGAAGGATCTGAATTAGCCTCTCAAAGAGGAAGGGTATCCCAGGATGGGGATCAACATGAATCAAAGCAAAGAAAGTCTTATCTTTTGGAGGGAAAGGAAATTAGCCTGACAGGGAGTCACACAGAATATCAGTAAAAGGGTTGTTAGAGGTAGACTGATAGAGGGCATTAAATGCCAGTCTTGATTTAGAGTTTCATCTGATGGCATGTAGAATCATGAAGGCTCAAGACTGAAGAACTGACACGATGAAAATGTTTGAAAAGCTCAAAGTAGCAGAATGTACTGGAGTAAGAAGATGAGTTAGTCTAACAAATCAGGATGAAGATGAATTGTAAATTGTAGTAGACAGTTGCATTTTGGGTGAGCTATTCCAAGACTTAATAGTTCTACCACATCTGTCTGATTCTAAGTGACTTCAACATCCCCGAGGAAGACCCACACACATTTCCCAACCTCAAGGTTTGCCTTGATCTTCTGTATTCCAACAGCTTTCCCTTTCATTGGACTTCAGCAACCCACTGACTGGTCATCCTGAACCATGTCATACAGAATTTTCCATTGGTCAAACCAAATGATGATAACCTCCTCTCCAACATCCACCTCCTATCCATGTCTCTCTTTCACTCCCCTACTCCATAACATTGGTGTCGCATCTAACCAAGTCCTCCAGTCACCATATGCCTCCTCTTTCCCTCAACCCATGAGTCTTTTAAAAGGTTCCCTTCTTTTCCTGCTCTGTGTGAATATTCAGCTACTATCCTATATAATAACACCGTAATACAGTGGGGCCTTGACTTACGAGTTTAATTCATTCTGTGATGGAGCTCGTAACTCAAATTACTCGTATGTCAAATCTAAAAGTGAACGAGTGAGACATGTGATGCTGGGCTGATGTTGTGGCGTTCACTGTGACGTTTGCTGCACCAACTAGTGGTGGGGTATCTGAAGCTGGCTCGTAACCCGAATTTTAGCTCGCAACTCAAAGCAAAAAATCGGCCGAGAGACGGCTCATATCTTGAAAAACTCGTTAATCGGGACACTCGTAAGTCAAGGCCCCACTGTACGTAAATCTACCAAATGGCAGAACAACCGGTAACTTTGACACGCACTGACCACCAGGGGGCAGAGATGCTCAATGCAGGAGCTGCCCCATGTTGGTCAGTGCACTCCCACAGGGGGAGTGCCACTCAGTCAGAAGCCGGGCTCATGGCTGGTGAGCGCATTGGTGGTGGTGGGAGTCTCTCCTGCCTTTGCAGCAGCATGAGGACCCCTTGGGGGATGTCTGCCTGCTGGCTTAGGCCCACGGAGAGAGGGCACCGGCTGGGCTGACGGAGCCCCCACCCCCAGTGCACAGATGTCATGCACCGGGCCTCTAGTCTATATATATATATCTCCTATCTAATAAAAGACAAAAAGGGTAATTAACCATACCTCCGCTACGCTTCCCATTGGCTAATCAGGGCGATATGCAAATTAACTGCCAACCAAGATGGCAGCCGGCAGCCACGCAGCTGAAGCGAGCAGGAGGCTTGCTTGCTCCAGTGATGGAGGAAGCCAAGGTTCCCCGCCTGCCACGGCCCGGCTCTGAGCTCCAAAAGCAACAGAGTTTCAATTATAGAAGCTAAACAAACCCCAGATACCTGCTTTCAGCCAGCCGTGGCCTCAGAGCTGGAACCGACTCTCAGCTCCAGTGACAGCAACAATGTTTCAATTATAGAAGGTAAATAAGTCCCAGAATAAAAAAAAAGAAAAAAAGGAGAGGCTGGGAGCCTCAGTTGCTGGCCAGCCTGAAAACGGCCCTCAGCCCCTCACCCAGACTGGCCAGGCACCCCAGTGGGGACCCCCACCCTGAAGGGGCTATGGCCAGCCTGAAAATAGCCATCAGCCCCTCACCCAGGCTGGCCAGGCACCCAAGCGGGACCCCCACCCTTATCTGGGACACCCTACAGGGCAAACCAGCCGGCCCCCACCCGTGCACCAGGCCTCTATCCTATATAATAAAAGGGTAATATGCAAACTGACCCTAACAGCAGAATGACTGGGAATGACTGGTCACTATGACACACACTGACCACCAGGGGGCAGACACTCAATGCAGGAGCTGCCCTCTGGTGGTCAGTGCATTCCCACATGGGGGAGCTCTGCTCAGCCACAAGCCAGGCTGATGGCTTCCAGTACAGCGGCAGTGGTGGGAGCCTCTCCTGCCTCCTCAGCAGCGCTAAGGATGTTCGACTACAGTTTAGGCCTGCTCCCCGCTTGCAAGTGGACATCCCCCGAGGGCTGCTGGGCTGCCAGAGGGATGTCTGATTGCCATCTTAGGCCTAATCCCCCAGGGAGCAGGCCTAAGCCAGCAGGTGGTCATCCCCCGAAGGGTCCCAGACTGCGAGAGGGCACAGGCCAGGCTGAGGGACCCCCCCCACTCGAGTGCACAAATTTTTGTGCACCGGGCCTCTAGTGTGTGTGTGTGTGTGTGCGTGTGTGTGTGTATACATACATACACACACACATATATACATATATATTATACATATACATATACATACAAGGCTAATATGCTAAGTGTCCGACCATTCAACCATTTGACCCGTAGCTATGATGCGCACTGACCACCAGGGGCAGACACTCAACATACAGGCATGGAAACATGGAACAGACTGATGAATCTCAGAGGGAATGGGGGAGGGGAAAGAGCGGGAAGAGATTAACCCAAGATTTTATATGCATACTAGAGGCCCGGTGCATGGATTCCTGCACCGGTGGGGTCCCTCAGCCTGGCCTGCACCCTCTCGCAATCTGGAACCCCTCAGGGGATGTCGGACTGCTGGTTTCGGCCTGACCCCTGCAGGCCAGGCTGAGGGACCCCACCGGTGCACAAATCCATGCATCAGACCTCTATTCTTACATAAGCCTCACATTTCTTGTTCTTTTGCCTTTCCACTGAGAACTTTCAGGACTGGATCAATCTGATCTATCAATTTTTGGTACCACAAAAAAAATAGGATTACCTGCTTCAGTCAAGTCCCCAGTGCTGTAGTTACACTGACCTTCCTTTTCTGTTTTGAAGAAAGCCCTGGCTAAATCTTCACCATGCTCCACATCCTTTGAATATACTCCCCCCTTTTCCACATAACAAGGTCTTAGCTGTTTTTGAGCATGTGGTCCACTCAAGTGGATTTGGAAGTCTTAGGTCCAGAGGTTATAACTGTTTAGGATATACCTACAGTTGTGATATACTAGGGAGAAAAATCAGAAAAGAAGTAAACAAGTTAACAGAGAAGTAGGAGAAGCAAGAGAAAACAGTGTTTAAAAAAGATAATGGAGAAGATTTCTAGAATAATAAAGTGATAACCAGAGAAATGAACATTAAAAAGTTTGAGGACAAAGAAGAGACCATTAGATTTGGTCAGTAAGTCATTTATGACAATTTCTGCAGAGTGGTAAGAAATAGAAACTGGAGTAAAATAATTGTGGACACTAGAGGATAATAAAAACACCATGGTAAGAAGTCCAGGCTACATATCCAAACAGGTTAGATTAAAAAACAAAACAAAACAAAACAAAAACAAGAAAGAAACTGTATGGCAATCAGAATGATGGAGGGATCAAATGAGGACTCACTGTTTTTTGTTGTTGTTGTTTTTTTTTTCGAGATAGGAGATTTGAGGACATAATGGAAAAAGAGCTATTGCAGAAGTTTTAGAGGAATAATAAAAACTAACCAAATGAGGACTTACTGATTTTTTTCAAGATGGGCTATTTGAGGACATAATGGAAAATGAGCTACTGCAGAAATTTTAGAGGAATGATAAATACCTAACCGAGTCAAGCTGGCTAACAACTACATGAAAGAGGAAAATGGCTCACCGATATTAGCAACCCCTCACCATGTGCTTCCATTACACCTGTAATTCTCCCAACAGCTTTGTTTATCCCTCGCTATATAGTGCACTTTCCCTGCGCACTATGTTATTTCTAGTGCCCCAAACAGAGGGCTAGCACTTAGTAGGCACTTAATAAATACCGGGTGGATGAATAAATGGTAAACAATGATATCTGGCCTAGGTTCCATTTGGCCTGATGCTCATAATCTCTATCAATTCAGATAAGTAATAACTCTTCAAAATACTACCAGGTAGAAGAACATTTTCCCAGGAAAAGCCGCATGATTGTAAACCATGTGGTGCACAAATGAACTGAGTATGGCAAGTTGCCAAATTGATACTCAGAGGCATGCACTTCAAGTGGTTTAATGGTATTTTCAACTTAAATGGTAGTTGGACTAAAAAATATATACATTTCAGGTCTCAGAGGTTATCTAATCCAATCCCCCCATCCCCTCACTGAATCAAACATATTTTCATTAGTCCTAATATTAAGTGACCATTTAGAATCCACTTGAAAACTCTTGTGATAGAAAACACTTATAAAAATGCCCACTCCATTTTTGGATAGCTCTAGTCAGTAGAAGATTCTTAATTGTGATGCACACATAGCTTTTACCTAGTGCATGGTCCCGTAGGTTAATGTAACTACAGTAGTCTTTCCAATCACCTGAGGAAGGCCTCTCCTAAGGCTTCTCCTCTCCTCTCCTCTCCTCTCCTCTCCTCTCCTCTCCTCTCCTCTCCTCTCCTCTCCTCTCCTCTCCTCTTCTTGCCTCAAGAACTAAGGCAACATATATATAGTCACATGGGAGCAAAAACAACATATGTGCAAAATGGAGACCTATTTGTATTTCTTTTCAATCTGATTATGTCTGACTCTCAATTTTCTTTCTATCTTAATTTGTGCAATATCCTTACCTCAATCCAGTGTCCCACATTGCCAGGGTCAAAAGCAGGCTGTGGAGAATATATACAGAATATTAATCCATAGCAATGTCATTATCAACTTTGCCATTTTAATCTATCCTTTTGACTAAAGCACATGGAAGTGTCCTTTGTTCTTTCCCCAAATTGTTTCATTAGAAACTTCAGCAACAAAAGCACTCAGAATGATAGGAAGAAGAAACACGGAGCCTTCTCTGGGGCATCTTCTGAATGTTTTCATCTCCTGCCGAGGCCCACCAGATTCCGATTCCCTTGGTTTGGGGCAGGGCCCAGGAATGAGCATTTGTCAAGCTCTCCTGGGTTAAGAGCCAAGATAGAGGAATGCTAGGTATTATGTTGCTTATAAAAACCCAAACACTGATTGCCAGATTTATTCAAGTGTCACAGAAGCAAATCTGCTTAGAGAAGGGTCTGCCCTTCTCCCTAGGCCAGTGATGGCGAACCTATGACACGCGTGTCAGAGGTGACACGCAAACTCATTTTTTTGGTTGATTTTTCTTTGTTAAATGGCATTTAAATATATAAAATAAATATCAAAAATAGAAGTATTTGTTTTACTATGGTTGCAAATATCAAAAAGTTTCTATATGTGACACGGCACCAGAGTTAAGTTAGGGTTTTTCAAAATGCTGACACGCCGAGCTCAAAAGGTTCGCCATCGCTGCCATAGGCCCTCTTTTTCGGGGGTAGCCTGTAGCATGAGGCTTCCTTTTATTTTTTTCTTTAATCCTCACTGGAGGATATTTTTCCATTGATTTTTATGGAGATTGGAAGAGAGAGAGAAAGACAGAAATATTGACGTGAGAGAAACACATTGATTGATTGCCTCTTGCACAGGCCCTGGGCTGGGAAGGAGCCTGCAATCCAGGTACGTGCCCTTGGCTGGCGTCGAACCCAGGACTCTTCAGTCCACAGGCTGACGCTCTATCCACTGAGCCAAAGAGGCTAGGGCATGAGGCCTTCTTATCTTACATACAGGAGGGATATTGTTTGGTCCAATAAGAACTGGGGGAGGGAGGTACAATGAGGGATAATCAATCTTCTACTGTTTTACAGAGCAGAACATGAAGTAGAAATCACATGAATTTCTACCAAGGTCAGTTACATATTAATCAGACAAGTCATACACCTCCTTTCTTCACTCTCTGTAACATTCAAAAACTTGGAGAATTCCCCCTAATAATCACTTAATGAATAGGGGTATTTGCTTTGCTAATGATTCAGGTGGATTTTTAAATAAATAAGGGAATATCTAAACACGGAGGAGGAAAAGATATAATACTTTCACTTACATAACAGTTCACCTTCAAAGTGCCTTACAGAGAACTTATTAATGCAGCTGTGCTGCTGAATAATTTTGTTACTGCAACAAAGAGCTGATTCTATTAAAACACAACTGAATTCTGAGGCGCTCGTGATTTTACCATTTCATCCTCTAGACCAGCGGTTCTCAACCTGTGGGTTGAGACCCCTTTGGGGGTCAAACGACCCTTTCACAGGGGTCGCCTAAGACCATAGGAAAACACATATATAATTACATAATGTTTTTGTGATTAATCACTATGCTTTAATTATGTTCAATTTGTAACAATGAAATTGGGGGTCACCACAACATGAGGAACTGTATTAAAGGGTCGCAGCATTAGGAAGGTTGAGAACCACTGCTCTAGGCAGTAACAGTGAGCACTAGCAGCAAAAATCCTTCCTTTGGAGTCCTAAGAAATTGACCCAAATTTTTACTTTTCATCATCAAATCTATATCCATAACCTTTTTTGGGTCCAATGGAACTGGTACATTACAATAGACTCAGACTGTTTCTAACTCTAATGCCCCAATCTGTACCCTCCAGTATCTGGGACAAGTGAAATATATCCAGTGCGTTATTTAGCTGGTATATTTAGAACAAACTGTAAGCACAATTGCCTAGGGCCCTCAGAAAGGCCACATGTCTATAGATTAGATTTTTAAAAAAGTATAACTTAAGGGTGAAAACAGCTGGTGAAACTGCTCTGGGGCGGAAAGCTGAGAAGCCAGCTCCATTTTGGTACTCTCACCTACATTTAAGGCATTTATTTTTGTGGCTGTTAAAAAGGTAGTCTGTGCAAAGCACGCCTCCTGTGACTGACTTTGCACATGCCATTTACATATGTTTCAAGTTTAAAATGGGGTTAGTTTACCATGGGATGCTAATTCATCAAAAGAGGGAACAAATACAAAGAGGGTCTATTTTTAAAATGATGGTTGAATTTAGAAATTCAGAATCAAGTATTGATATATTCAGTATCCACTTGCATTGATGAATTCATTTTAGATATTTTGTAATCAGGCCGAGAACTTAACGTGAAGATCTTCCCCTGCCAATAAAGACCAGTTCCCTGATTTGCAAAACATAAAAAATAAAAATGAATGTGCGGGAATTTCTCCAAAACTCTGGGGTGGTAGTAAGTAGGAGGCGAAAGAGGTCGTGAATTCTCTTCAACCAGACGAGCACTACCAGACTCTCCGGTTTGTAACAAGCAGAAACTGAAGTAGAAATCACATACATTTCTACCAAGAAACAGTTCTTCATGATGCTGCCCACCAAAGCCGCAAGGTACCCAGACCCCAGAGTTCCTAGGGCCCCTTCACCAGGGCAACGCTGGCTCCAGGGCGGTCAAGGCAGGGGCGGGCCAGGTAAGGATGCTCTGGGCAGAAAAGGGAGGAAGCACAGGCGGGGACGCGACTGGCCTGGGAGTCAGTTACGGTCCCGGCGCCCCGTAACTCCCGATTGGGATAGATCACCTTGGGACTCAGCTTCCTTGTTAATTGTTTCCAGCGACTCAGCCCCGTCCTCTTCCTTGAGGAGGACCCTTCCTGGGGCGCCAGCAGCATTTTCCAGGTTCAGACCGGGAGCTGGGCCGAAGCAGAAACACCCACTCCTCTGCCCACTCCGCTACCGCAGCTCCCTGGGAATTGTAGTTCCCCCGCCCGTAAGGAAGGCAGGTGCGGGGCGCCGGCGAACCACCATTCCCAGGAGGCTTTGCGCAGGCAGAGCGCGTTAGCTCGGTTACCCGTGGCAACGGCAGCCGTTCAAGGTCCCGGCTTTCGCTCGAGTTCGCGAGGAGATTACTTTTGCCTTTTCCTGGCGCCCGGTGATGACGCAATGCTCCCTGATTGGCTCTGCATCCGAGGCGGTGATTCTGCTAGCGGGACACGTGGAAACGAGCTGTGAGGAGGCTGAGGGGTCTCCAGACAAGAACAGTCTGGAGGTTTGTCGGTGAGTGAGTGCCCCCTCTCCCTGAGAGTGTGGGGACTACCACGGGTGATGAGTCGCGTCGCGCCCAGACACTTCCTGGTTGTGTTGCGCTAACTGTTGAACTCCCCACCACGAATCCCCCCTTGCCTTCTCTGGTTCTCTCCTGGTGGCTTCCGTGTCCAGATTCTCCCAGACCGTGTGAGCTTTCACCGCATCTCTGAGTAAAAGGGACCTGCTTTCAACTGGCCTCTGCTAAAGGGTCAAGTTGTCAGCCGAAAGCTTCCCCCGGGCCGCCCAGGATTCTGCAGCGGGTGGGAGGATCCCGCATCGCTGAGCCCAGCGCTCCGCGAGGCCTGGAGGTGGCTCCTGGAGTGGCGGTACATCCGTCCTTATGGACCGAGCATGGATGTTTGCGTGGACAGTCCATTCTGGGTGCATAAGGCAGGGTAGATGTTTAGAGCGGGAGCTTTGGACTAGCAGGGGTGGGCAAACTTTTTGACTCGAGGGCCACAATGGGTTCTTAAACTGGACCGGAGGGCCGGAACAAAAGCATGGATGGAGTGTTTGTGTGAACTAATATAAATTCAAAGTAAACATCATTACATAAAAGGGTACGGTCTTTTTTTTTTTTTTTTTTTAGTTTTATTCATTTCAAACGGGCCGAGGCCCGCGGGCCGTAGTTTGCCCACGGCTGGCACTAGCTACTTCGTGGCTGCATGACCTCAAGCGACTTGCTTAATAACTCTCAGGCCCCTCGGCAAAATGGGGGCGATAGTACTGAAATCATTGGAGTCTGGTAACGATGGAAAGACAGTGTATATGTATAGAACCCTTCCAGGAAACGTAAACTAAACTGGACTTGAGATTGGTGAAAACGAGATCAGGGAAACCGTGCCCTCAGAACTTTGCAGTGGTCTTGGGACCCGCTCCATCTTCAGGGTCCGTCAGAATGACGATGGTTGATTAAATTGTGATACCTACACCCTGGCTGGGTAGCTCAGGCGGGTAGTTACCAGTAAGTTGGTTAGAGCGTGGACCTGATACCCAAGGTTGCGGGTTTGATCCAGGTCAGGGCACATACAAGAATCAACCAATGAATGTATGAATAAGTGGGACAAATAAATGGAGCAAAACGGAATAGGTGACTTTAAAATTATATCTTAACATTGGAGTACACATTGGAGTAACATAAGTAAATGTTGCATATGTTCATGGACAAGATTCAGGACCTCTAATGGGCTACCAGCCTATAAGAGTACAACCTACAGTCAGACTTCTATGATTTAAGTCCTGGCTCTGACACTTCCCAAATGGTGACTTCATTAGCCTCAGTTTTCTCATATGTAAAATGATCAGTATTTCCCAAGCAGTGTGACTTTTCTCTACACATTGCAAGGCTGAGAGTGAGCCTTGGCTGCATAGCATTCTTTCTGTGATTAGTCTTCACTTTCGTCCTTCCATTTGTTTGGATTTTATCAGGTCAGACAAAAATTCAGTAACTGAATTTAAATGGGGTTGATGTCATCATATTGCTCAGGGACTTTTTCCCATTCCCCTGGATATATAGAAAAATCTGAGGCTGGAAGTAGTTGTAAACAGGCTATAATTAATTTTTTTTGTAGGTTATATTTCCAAAATGTTTAGCCTTTAAATGTCATGAAACTTCTTCTGAATTTAATGATCTTTTCTTATCAGGACCTGGAGAATCCCTCAGGATGAAGCTGAGTCTCACCAAGGTAGTTAATGGCTGTCGCCTAGGAAAAATAAAAAACCTGGGCAAAACAGGGGACCACACAATGGACATTCCAGGCTGCCTTCTATACACCAAGTCTGGCTCTGCCCCACACCTGACCCATCACACGCTGCGTAGTATCCACGGGGTTCCTGCCATGGCTCAGCTCACACTGTCATCGCTGTAAGTAGTGGACTCAACCATTCCAGGTTTCAACTTTGGCAGCAGCTTAGTTACCTTAACTAAGGTACAGCAAAGCAAAAGACTTTCTTGCTTATATGTGTAAAATTTGTAGATTTTTTTAGAATGAAATCAGAAGAAATATATCAAATGTTATACATCATCTGGCCCTAATCTGCAAGGCACGGGTCAGACCTCCATGTTAAAGGTGCTTCACTTTTCCTCTGAACCCAAGGTTCCTCATTGCCACTGCTCCCAGGGTGACAAAGTAGGGGCCGCCTTTATGCACCAGCCTCAAAGATTTCTCTGTCCCTGCACGTGTACTTGCATGTGCTACTTATGGAAACAGAGCTAATGGAGTTAGACCATTTTGTGTATTGTGCATATGGACCTTATCCTTAATTGAATAATCTGCTCTAGATGAAATGACTGCAATATCCTCCTATATAATAAAAGGCTAATATGCAAATTGTTTCCTCCACCGGGAGTTCCACCAGGGGGCAGGGTGGCTGCCCCCCCCCCCCCCAACCACCTGTGGCACCTCCCCCTCACCCTCACTTGCTGCACCCACCCCTGCACGAATTTGTGCACTGGGCCTCTAGTTGTGTTAATAATAAACTGATTTGGAAGGAGACAGGGAAGAAGAAATCGAGATATTCTGGAGCAGTTGAACTTTGCCAGTTTCTCTTCTCACAGAACCACTTGCAGATTGAAAACCTTTACTCTGGCTAATGCATCTAGCCTAGTGAGTTGGGACTCTTGAGTAATGGTGTATTTGTTGTTCAAGACTACATTTACTGTCACGTAGCATGTTTGGGTGAGAAGAGGACTTCAGTTGTTATATCGAGTGTCTGTGGAATGATTAATTATTATGTATTTTTCTGTTTGACTTACAGTGCAGAATATCACGAAGTCTTGACAGAATATAAGGAAGGAGTTGGAAAGTTTATAGGTAAAATTAATTAAGTTATTCATGTGTGCCTTATGATGTATTAATTTGGAGTTTGGAGGTGCTGTTTATTCTTTGATCTTTCATTCATACATTTGCTGGTTCATTAATTTAGTAAGCATTTATTGAGCATCTGAGAACCAGACATTGGGGATTCAAAGATGAATAGGGAACAGTTATTGCCCTCATGGAACCCAGAACCTAGTTGGGATAAAAATAAACAGGTAATTCCAGTAGAGTGGTGACTACATTTGAAGATTAGGGGTATGTACATGTATCATGAGAGCGAGAGGGAGAAGCACATAACCTGCTGTAGGGTACATGTGGAAGGAGGTCAGAGTAAAGAAAGAATTTTTGAGAGAGAAGTGGAGGGGCTCCTTAGCTGGATCAAGGAAGAGTTAGCCAGGCCAGGAGGGGGTGGTAGTAGACAGGTATGGGCAGATATTCCAGGCATAGAGCAAAGACCTAGAAGTGAGACACTGCATGGAATTTCCCTAAGATCCAAAGGAGTTTTGTTAGGTTTGGCCCTAAAACATAAGGCAGAGGACAAAGAGTTTATGTACTGCTACCTTCTGATATGTTAATGTTTTCTTTTGGTCCAGAACTAGGATTTTTTATTTTTTTAAAATATATTTTATTGATTTTTTACAGAGAGGAAGGGAGAGAGATAGAGAGTTAGAAACATCGATCAGAGAGAAACATCGATCAGCTGCCTCCTGCACATCTCCTACTGGGGATATGCCCGCAACCCAGGTACATGCCCTTGACCGGAATCGAACCTGGGACCTTTCAGTCCGCAGGCCGACACTCTATCCACTGAGCCAAACCGGTTTCGGCCAGAACTAGGACTTTAAATGCAGGGGTATGTGTCCATTTATTTATAGGAAAAGCTTAGCAGTGATAGCTGGAGAATAAATTCTTCTGCAGACCATTTTCTCCTGAAGCTTTTTCCAATATCTAAGGCTCACTTAAGTGAATAAAAATCCTGTTTCCATTGGTTATTCAATAGTCTGCTTGTGAGAGAAACTGCATGATGACTTGTTTGTCACAAGGCCCTATATTTCAGTAGAGGAATTTATGTAATATAGTTTTTCTTGATATGAGACCAGTTTTAATAACCAGCTTTAAAGTATAAAAGTCTAAAATTAAGTGAAAATAACTAATAGAAGCTTTCTACAGATAATTGTAGCAGTTGAGATTGTGGAAAATGAGGTGAAGAACCGCAGAGATTTTTTTTTAATTTGCTTTATTTTGGGGGTCTTTTTTCATTGAAATTCTTTTTTTTTTATTATGAAAATGCAGGGTAGCATATGAAATTTAAGCACATATGGTTTGCTAAGCTTTTTTTGGATTTTTTTTAAAAAAACAACTTTTTTTGACTAAAGAACCTAAGAAACTATCATCTTGAGTCAGTGAAACTTACTGAAAATGAGATTCATTTGCACTATCCTACAGCTTTTAATTCTGCCTCTAGGGACTCATGATGTGGGATGGCTTTATCATTAATGAGATTATCTTTTGATTAGATCATTTCATCTTTCCAGGAGCTAGTTCCCCTTGCATAGTAACTACAATGAACATAATTGATACTAAATTTGTCTTCAAAGCAAATCGTGTAGGGTCAACGTGTCATTAAACACTTTCATTGTATCTCATCCTTAAGATTTACCTTCCCTTTGTAGCAATGCACTGTGTCATTAGAAATGAACCTTTGCAGTTATTTTGTGTAGATTAGCGGGTTTCAAAGTATTTTTCATTCATGTTGACAGGCCTCGTGTATTTCTAAGTGCATGTATGAGCCATTTACTGGGCTCAGTGTTGCTTTATCTAGCAGTATACATCATGAAGCTGTTCTGGTACAACACAGTGTAATAGTTGATATAAGTGCTTTCAAAGGGTTCTTGTTTATGTTTATACAGGCATGCCAGAATCGCTCTTGTACTGCTCCCTGCACGATCCAGTCAGCCCCTGCCCAGCTGGTTATGTAACAAACAAGGTATGTTCTCAGACATTCCTCCAAGGCTACAACTTTGTCCCAGCAAGTCAGCCCCCTGTATCCCTCTGCCTGGGATGTTGACCCATTCCTGACCGGTTTTTGCCTTCTCTTTATTTTTATGAATATAATAGGATGGGTGGTTTACAGGAGTTAAAGGAGATCTGCCTGAGGATGGGATTAAGGTAAAGAATGTATCCTCAGCTTTCTCATTGCTACAAAAATTTGGGGCTGGAAAAGGGTTAAGTACATTCTAAAAAAAGAAATTGCTATGATGGTAGAAAACGGTAGTCTTTTGATACCATGCTTTATTTGCAGTTTTAACAACCTCAGGAGGAGTGGGGAAAGTTGCTGATGAGTGTTATCACATGTCCAACTATATATAGTGGACCTCAGTGTAATACTGCTTGTTTTTAGGACAGAATTTAAGAAAACTGGGTCCACTTTTTAGCTAGTGAAGAGGAATATCAAAAGGACTTCATTAAAAGTTTTCTCTTGAGACATGGCCCCATTGCATTGTCCTTGAGGACAGTGTTGTGGCAAGGTTTCAGTACAGTGTAGGCAGAAGGAAGTTCACAGTTTTGAGTATGTGAAACACAGGTTTATTCTTGTATTATTACTTATTCTTATATATTTTTTCATACGAATAACTGCAAACCTCCTTTGCCTACCCCTGTATACACTACTACCTTACAAATGCAATTCCTTTCCCTGCACCCAATTTATTGATGTCAACAATATGTATTAATCTTACTAAGATTCCTATTTTAAATTACTCTTCTGCTTTACACTTCTTTTTATCTTGTAATTTGTATTCAAAAGAAAATATTTGATGTCAGTTATCTACCCTATTTATAAAGGAGAGAGGATTCATTTAAACATGCCAAAATAAAGACTGCGTGTCGCTTCCCCACCTATGTCCTTGTCAATCTTTTCAGAGAAGAGAGGAGCTGTAGGAGAAGTAACCAAAGGAACATATAGAGCAGCGGTTCTCAGCCTGTGGGTTGCGACCCTTTGGGGGTTGAACAACTCTTTCACAGGGGTCGCCTAAGACCATTGGAAAACACATATATAATTACATATTGTTTTTGTGATTAATCACTATGCTTTAATTATGTTCAATTTGTTACAATGAAAATACATCCTGCATATTGGATATTTACATTACGATTCATAACAGTAGCAAAATTACAGTTATGAAGTAGCAATGAAAATAATTATATGGTTGGGGTCACCACAACATGAGAAACTATTAAAGGGTCGCGGCATTAGGAAGGTTGAGAACCACTGATACAGAGGTTCTTGTGTACTATGGGATTTATGTCTTAGCACATAATTCTGTATGTAACTCAACTTGGTAATTGCTTAATGATGTGTAAGGCCCTAGACCAGGGGTCCTCAAACTTTTTAAACAGGGGGCCAGTTCACTGTCCCTCAGACCGTTGGAGGGCCAGACTATAGTTTAAAAAAAAGTATGAACAAATTCCTATGCACACTGCACATATCTTATTTTAAAGTAAAAAAACAAAACGGGAACAAATACAATATTTGTATTTGCATGTGGCCCACGGGCCGTAGTTTGAGGACCCCTGCCCTAGACTGCTTTTGGGGCACAACATGAATTGGGATACTCTAGTCAAATATACAATGGTGTGCTAAGGGCTATCATTTCTATAAAAGAAGTAAGCACACATTTCTGAAAGAATGTGGGTGAGGCAATTGATCATGCCAGGGAAGTTTGGGGAACACATTAGAGTAGGTGATATTTGAACTCTGTCTTGAAGAGTCCCAGGCAAAGGAGTAGGGGAAGCGACTTCAGTCAAAAGGAGTGATGTGATCAAAGACAGAAGAATCAAAGTCTGCTGTGTATTCAGGAACAGCATGGGTAGAGTGGGGTGGGCGAGACTGGAAGACTGGGCTTCTAGGAAAGTGTGACAGGATTCTTGGGAGCAAGCTCAGACGTTGGCTTGTATGGCCCTTAAAGGATTCTCTGTGAGCAACAAGGTTCTTAGAGAATTTGGAGTTTAGTATAGGAACCCTCTTTTACTCACCATGTCTAGGATGTTGAATTGCTACCATCTCTAGTTGTAAAGAAGAATTAAATTCAGAATTGCTTTAGCATTTTGTTATTTGCATTTCACTCTTGCTAATTCCCCATCGTCTTGTTCATTGGCAGTCTGTGTCTGTGTGGGGTGTTGGAGGACGAGTGGAAATGACTGCTTCCAAGTTCATGGCAATTCAGCAGGCCCTTCAGCCAGACTGGTTCCAGTGCCTCTCAGATGGAGAAGCATCTTGTGCGGAAGCAGGTTCCATAAAAAGAGCCAGGAAGTCTGTTGACCGATCGCTGCTGTTCCTGGATCATTGTCTGCGGCTGCAGGAAGAGTCAGAGGTAAAGCTGTGCATCTCACTGCTACTCTTTCTTGGAAACTCTTGCTAATTGCCATTGCATGACACCGCCTCTTCTGTTCTTCCTACTTCTCTGCTCCTTGCTTCTTGGTCTCTTGTATGCTCTCCTATTCTTTTTTTTCCTGACCCATTAATTATAATTGCTCTCTAGGATTCTGTCTAAGGTTCTCTTTACATCCCACTGTATGTGTTCTCATTAGGCAGTCTCCCCTTAGTTTTTTTTTATTGCTGATAGTTCTAAAATACTAGGTACAATCAAGATCACACTGTTTAGCTTCAGGATCGCATAACTACAGGGCTTTAGCTGGGCTCTATTACTAGAATATTCCTCATGCACATCTTAAACTCAGAGAAGAAACTCCATATCTTTTCTCTTCAAACCTCTTCTTCCTTTTGTTCTCTATCAATGCTCTGCTTCAGTTTTTGGCAGCCACCAAGTTTCTCAACACAGAAAGTTGAGTCTTTCAAGACTCCTTTCAATATCCAATTTAATCTCCAATATTCACTCTCCTTTGATTCCATCTCCCTAAATATACCTAGAATCTGCCCCCTCACTGCCCTTATCACCATCTTAAGGCCTCATAACTTCAGATTGTCTTATGTAAATAATTATTTAATTGTTCTTTCTGCCTCTGTTCTCCATTCCACCCAATCCATCTTCAGCCCTGCCGTCCAAGAGATCTTCGTAAAGCACAAATATGAACCGGTTGCCCACTTTCCTAAAAGAATTTGAGGTTCTCCACTTCAGCTCTTACATGGCGTGGATGGCCTGCAGACCTGGCCTCTGCCTATTTCTCCACCCAGTGTGGCCTCCTTTCTCTGTGGCTGGCACTTGCAGTTCCCTGAGGCATTTCCTTTTCAGGGCACTGTGCCTGCATGCAGACTTCCTTCTGGTCTGCTGCTTTTTTCTTATTCTCAGACATATTTCTCGTGCTTCCAGCTCCGGCTCATTTATTCCATTGTTTTCATTCGAGGAAATTGCCCCTGACCCTCCCAGGAAGTTCTTTTCACTCTTTTGCCACTCCTTTCATTTGGATCTAGCTATACTATAGCCCCAATCATATTGTACTGCAATGATTTATGTGTTTGTCTTTATTAACTTTGACCTCCTTAAGCTCAATTTCTGTGTGTTATTTTTGTATCTTCATCATGTAGCAAAATTCCTGACACCCTCCGTAAATACTGATGGTGAATGGTTATGATGGCTGGGGAAGGAGCTGTAGCTGTAAATAAGGGCTCCCGGTAGCAGAGTTGGTAGTGACGTTGGAAAAGGACGCGTTCACTAGGAGAACGCAGAGGAGGTAGGAGTTCAGGAGATAGTGACCAGAGGGGAGAATCAGGGTCTGATGATTAGGTGGTCGTCCTGAGCACCGATTAGTTTTCACTATGGCAGGTGCTTCCGTTTGAGGAACATTGTCATTTTGAATTTACCCATAAAAATGTAATTTGACTAATACAGTTAGTATACACGAAATAATGAGAGGAAACTTAGTTGTCATTCAGAATAGAACTCTCAGTATCTGCAATAGGAGTTGAGCCTGGGACACTGCTGTGGGTCTGAATTGCTAGTGTTGCTCTCTAGCCATTGTTTTGAGCCAGTAATTATCCTTGTAAAGTGAGTAATGTTTGATGAGTAAAAAGGACAGAGTATAACAGGACATGGTTATTAGAAAGGCCAGATGCGCCTCAAGTATTTCTTCTATGTTATACTCAGCCTCACCATTTCATACTATTTTCGTGTGCCGGTCAAATGCTGGGATTCCTCTCTGTACCCCTTATGTTTATCCTAGTGTCTTGATATGATTATTAATAGTGCCTCCTATACTCTTTAATGTGTTCCATTTTAGACAATAATTATATGTGACCCTGCTTCTTATACCCATGAGAGGGAATTCCTTAGATAGGGCTGTGTCAGTCACACAAAGGAACAAGCCTGTGTAACTCTGCTTTGTATGTCTGCATACATCTTTTTCTTTTCCAATGATTCCTTCCCCTCTTATTCATTGGATCCTCTTATTCTGAGTGCCCTTAAGTGTTGAGGCTCCCGAAGGCTCTGTTGTTGGACTTCTTTTCTTCTTCATACATTCCCTAGGCCAGAGACGGCGCACAGGCTTCATCCCAAGGTGCTTGGAGCTGTGCCCAGTACGAGCAGGAAGAGAGTGGTCTGTTAGGCATGTCTGCCGTGGAAGTAGGAATCGGGAGTGGCTGCCCCGTGCCAAGGGCCTACCGTTCTAGCCTGGGCACTCACATTTGTGTATCTCACATGTCCATAATCAGGCCTCTGCCGTGGCTAAATGTGTATGTTCCACTGATACCTCAAACTCAGAATACACAAATCAGGAGGTTCATCTTGTCTCAGCCTCACTATTTTTTAAAAAAATATATTTTATTGATTTTTTACAGAGAGGAAGGGAGAGGGATAGAGAGTTAGAAACATCGATGAGAGAGAAACATCGATCAGCTGCCTCCTGCACACCCCCTAACTGGGGATGTGCCCGCAACCAAGGTACATGCCCTTGACTGGAATCGAACCTGGGACCCTTCAGCCCGCAGGCCGATGCTCTATCCACTGAGCCAAACTGGTTAGGGCTCACTGTTTTTCTTTTTTTTTTTAGGATTATCTGTCTGCTCTTCTCAGCATCTCCCTGGACTTCCAAAAAGGAGCCAGGAGTCATCCTAGAGTCTAGGACCTAGACCAGCTGTGGGCAAACTATGGCCCGCGGGCCGGATTCGGCCCGTTTGAAATGAATAAAACTAAAAAAAAAAAAAAAAAAAAGACCGTACCCTTTTATGTAATGATGTTTACTTTGAATTTATATTAGTTCACACAAACACTCCATCCATGCTTTTGTTCCGGCCCTCCGGTCCAGTTTAAGAACCCATTGTGGCCCTCGAGTCAAAAAGTTTGCCCACCCCTGACCTAGACTGTCCTCATCCTCTTCTTGGACAACTAATCAGTTGTTGATTGTTCCATCTGATTAGGTTTCAGATCCACCCCTCTTCACCCCACTGGCACTGCTTTAGACCAGGTCCTCTTGGACTTTTACCTGGATTATTACATTGCCTCCTGCCCCATCCTTTAGCCGTACTCCCTCTTACTTCACTCTCCACACAATATCCAAAGTGTTCTTTCTGGAGGAATAGTGTGATGATGCCCCTCCCGTTTAAGAAGCAAAATTCCCTCTTCACAGCCTCCCGGCTCCCTCCCCACCCCTCTGTTCTACCAGAGAGCCACTGTTGACTTGTGTATTTCCTTGCAAAGCTTATATTTACAGTTACATACACATAGTTATTACATATATGTGTGGTTTTTATAACATGAATACAATCATATGTTCAGAAATTTCCTTATTCCTTGCTTAACAATATCTTGAAACTCTTTCCTTGTGCATATATTTGTAGTAGAAATTTGTAGAAGTGAAATTTTAGGATATAAAGATGAAACCACAGACATTGTGATATGTGTTGTGTACATGCCCTCCCATGAGGCTGGACTAATTTTTACTTTCTAGTTATCGGGGTATGTAAGTACATTTTTCACTTTCACTTTCACTGTGTTGTTATCTTTGAGCTTTTTTGTCAGTGTGATGGGCAAAAATGGTATCTAATTGTTTCCAATTTGCATTTCCTCACTGTGTGAGGTTTAGTAAGCTCTCCATATGTGTACAGGGCATTTACATTTCTTTTTCGGAAGTTCATATTTACATATCTGTCTAGATTTCAATAGGGTTGTCATTTCCTTAGAGGATTTTTGGAGCTTTTTCTGTAGTGTGGATGTTTACCTATTCCTCCAAAGAGTAAGTTTTCCTTTGCCCTTGTTGATAGTATATTTTACTAGAGAAGGTTTAATGTTTTTGTACTGAAATATGTCAGCCTTTTACTGTAAGCTTTAGGTTGCTTAGGAAGGCCTTCCTTAGACCAAGATTAAAAAAATATTTAATATATTCTTCTAATATTTGCATAACTATATTTTTTTATGTTTAGTTTTACTTTTAAGGATGGTGTGCAGTAGGGTTTTTTTGTTTGTTTGTTTTTGTTTTCCAAATGGATAGTCCATTGTCCCAACCAAATAGTTTAGAAGTTCCTAAAGTTGACTCTAATTAATAATGACTTGGCGGGGACCTCAAGCAGGCCTGGATAGTCATTTAAACAAATTAAAACTATCCCTTTGTCTTTTTCCTCTTGTACCTGCTCAGCATGCATTTAATTTACTCTAAGCTAAAGCATGGCTGCGTTTGCCTATTGCTTCAGTTTCTCCACACAGTCTTTTCATACTTGGGTGGCTTTCAAATTGTGCTCTTCGGAGCAGAGACAGCACCATTCCCTGCATGCTTCCCACTGAGATCTTGTCTGTCCATTGGGCTTCTCTGTAAGGTTCATTTAGATTTTAGACAAAGGTCTCCACTCCTGGAAACGGTTAAAATTGTTCAGTCCTTTTTTACCCTAGGTCCTTCAGAAAAGTACGATCATTGGAGTGATTGAAGGTGGAGATGTGATGGAGGAGAGGCTGAGGTCAGCACGAGAGACAGCCAAGCGGCCTGTAGGTGGCTTCCTTCTGGATGGCTTTCAAGGGAACCCGACAACTCTGGACACTAGACTGGACTTGTTGTCGTCAGTTACCGCGGAGCTGCCGGAAGACAAACCGAGGCTAGTGCTGAGTGAGGATGCTGGCTGAGCTTCATGGGCGGCAGAACAGGAGTGCTGGGGTTGAGTATTGTGCAGTCTATACATGGGCATGTCTTTCGATGTTTTTTTAAATAAATATATTTTATTGATTATACAGAGAAGAAGGGCGAGAGTAGAGAGTTAGAAACATCGATCAGCTGCCTCCTGCACACTCCCTACTGGGGATGTGCCTGCAACCAAGGTACATGCCCTTGACCGGAATCGAACCTGGGACCCTTCAGTCCACAGGCCAACGCTCCCAGTTAGGGCTCTTTCAATGTTTTGATGATGTCATTTCTGGGCTGAGGCTGACCACAGGGGGAATTTCCATCGAGGCTGTCCTGTGGTTGGTTCAGGATGTAGACCAGAGGACAGTTGCCATATGAATGAATTTATTTGATGCTCATTCTAAGTGAGGACAAGTGCCATACTATTTCTCCTCATTCTTGTGCTAAATGCAAGCACTGTTCCTAGGCATTAGAACATGGTTTCCAGGGACAGGTACAAGCTGTGGGGACTCTGGCCGTCCTCAGGGAGAGCTGAGGATGGATTTGTGCTGCCTAGCAGAATGAAGATGGGCACTACTAAGAAGAACTTCGTCGATTTGAGGCAGTGGTATCATATTTTGAAATTGAGGGGGCCGGCAGCACTATGGTTCTTTCCATAAATCCCAGGTTTTACTGTGGGCTGGTGAGAAGGGATGATCTACATGATTCAAAGCTAAAAGTCCTGAGTTTCTGAGTGCAGCTGATGTCTTAGACCACCCCCAATTTTGTTTTTTTAAAGAATAGTCTTTTTTCCACTTGGTGTGAATATTTATGCTCTTTCCTATAGATACCATAAGAGGTCTGATTATGATGTGCTGCTTTATACCCCTCGGGCTGTTGGCTAGTATCTAACATGCAGTTTTACTAATTTTTAAAAACAGTTACAACTTGCAGTAAAGTGTGTGAATCTTATGTAGAGCTTGATGACTTCTTACACACACACACACTTGTGTAAACACCAGCCAGAATGATATCTTTTCATCACCCCAGGCAGCATTTGCCCCGATTTTAACCCCATTGTCTGTTCATTGCTCCCTCTCCTAGTCCATTCCGGTACAGACTACAATTTAGCGTTAGTATTTCTAGTCTTTTTCTGGACTTCTCTGAGTTAAGTGCTCACAGATGTCTGTTACTGGATTTGAAAGCTGGGATTGTTTTTCTTTCTATAAGTGTGTAGAAACTCCAGCTTCAGTTGGAGAGGAGGACTAAGACATTACGTTACTTGAGGGAAACTGTAGTCAGAAAAAACAGCGTATATTTAAGGGTTCTGGTTGTTTAATATTACATAAGCCTTTTTTTGGACTTCTTTTAGAAATCAGAGAGTCTGTAAGCTTTTCTCTGCCAGTTCATAAAAGGAACTATGGGTAGAAAAACAAACATAAAAAACAGCAGCCAAACAGCCCTGATCTAGCATCTTCTGGTGTTGTTTTAGTGGTAAAACCTTGGTTGAGTATTAATATTCTCAGAATGCCTTGCCCATACCTCTAAAATTACCACCTCATCCCACCATGCAGACGTTTTCTTCATGGTGAAAATACAAAGAAGCATAAATAAGGCCAACTAGATTCCTAGATTCTATGGCCATAGTTGAAATTCTGAGAGCAAGAGTTGCTTTGTAAATGAACCTATGATAAAAATGCCTTTCTGGAACCAATTATAAAAATGAATTATAGGCAACATACAGTTAAAATATAGAAGTATTTGAGGGGGAACTAAAGCACACAGCTTTGCACTCTTAAAATCCATGTGGATAGGTAGGCTATAAAAGTTCAGTCTAAGACTAGGGAGGTTGTTCAGCACAGATGAAAGGAGGAAGAAAACTAACCTTTACACTGTGCTTTTTCAAATATCTCATTAGTTCTCCAAACAGTTCTGTGAGGTATGTATTCATGCTCTTATCTGTAATAATAAAAGGGTAATATGCTAATTAGACCTGATGTCCTTCAGGACAAAACCGGGGTGGAGGGAAGCCAGTGCCGGCAGCCAGGGGAAGGAAGGCCTACTCTTGTATGAATTTCGTACATTGGACCTCTAATTTTTAAAATGAGAAAACAAAAACTCAGAGAGGTTAAGAAACTTTCCCAAAGAACACAGCAAGTAAATTAATAGCAGAGCTCTCTAGCCCAGCTCTCTCTGCCTCCCAAGTAAAGGTTCTGTCCACCACATCTTATTATTTGCTGCCTGCCATGCTAACTATGACTGATGGTTTTCATTATTATTTTAATGCCCTCTTTGAGTCCTGGCATTGTCCTCATGTCAGTGTTCTTATTTTCACAGGCTCATCTGTGGTGTTAGCCTGCCAGATGAGGTGCTCGAGTGTATTGAAAGAGGAGTGGACTTATTTGAGAGTTTTTTCCCTTATCAAGTGACAGAGCGGGGAGGTGCCCTGACTTTCAGCTTTGATTACCAGCCGAATCCTGAGCAGACATGTAGGTCTTTTGAAGTTCATCTCAGTGTTATCCTTAACTTTCTTCTGTTTCCTATCAGTTTTGGCTTGTGACGCCAGCCAGAAATATGGGCGTATTATAAAGCCAGCCTTTTATAAAACTTCATCTTTGTTTCTTATCTGTATGCTCTGGCATGTTGGTCCACACAACCCAGGTACTTAATACTATACACATAGCTCATCAATATTAGCAGGTAATTTTGGAGTTAGCAGAAGCAAAAAAAAACAAAAACCCACAACACACACACAAAACCTCTTCTATTAACAGCCTGAAAAAGACCATTCAGAGTGAATAGTGATGAAAATCTAAGAAAAGAAAACCTTGAACTGCTTGGTAAAAGTTAATTTGTTTTTTCACAAAAGAGTTCTTGTCTGCTTTTTGCAAATCCTTTGCTATTAAAATACAGGGAGTCTCACCACCCTGATCCTAGCGTTACTTTTGCTTTTTTGTGCACACTGAGATGTGAAAGCTGTTTTCTACTGCGATTATTGCTTTGAACACTGCCATTTTATTTTATTGTCAAGAAAATCAGTTTCTGATTCTGCCATTTAACTGGCAGTAGTAAAGGAACCGGGATGCTGGCTTTGGGCTGGGTCCCTTGAAGCGCCTGCCCAGTTTTTCCCGAGAATGTTGCATGCCCAGTGTTTCCTCGGGCCTCCCTAGGTGTGCGGTCCTTTCCCGTCCTGCTGTCCTTTGAACTCGTCCTCTGTCACCGCCAGCCTTAAATTTGACTAGGGCTAGAGACTTCATTTAAAGGTCCATTTTATTCCCCATAAGTTATCAAAATTTCATTCAGAAGATGTTACACTTTTATAGAGCAGCTTAAGCATTAATCTAATTGGAATTACTCGGAAAACAAAATAAATCAGGTTGGCAAAATTCTTATATATATTGGAAGTCAATTTTACTGTCTTTTAGACCAGAATATAATGTATGTGGGTAGGTGTACCATAAACACTTCATAAATGTTCATGACTTTATTTACAAGCTTAATTATTTCCACCAGGACATAGGTAGCTATTAGTCATTCCGTACCATGTATATGCAAAATTGAAAAAGAACCTGATATTGTTCCTCTTTGGCCACAGAAAGCTTTTTATTTATGATTAGGAAAATTGAAATCGTTTGAACATTCTTATTAAAGTATTATTAATCACACTTGTGTGTATAGTAATTTATAGTCCTTTGCCAATTACAAAGTGAAAATTACAAAGGAATAAGTTGTCTAATGTAGACAGCAATTCCCTCGGTGAGAAGGATTTCCCAAAAGCCAGGCTTTTATGGGCTCCCATGTCACCACGCAAATTCATGGCAGCAAAGTATAGCCCTGGGCTCAGTGCTCGGGCCGCATCGTCTTTTTCCTTTAACTTGGACCAAATTACCTTCCTAGGACCATCTGCCCATTCTCCTTGGGCCAACCCTGAGATTGTTATTACTTGTTCCTAGAAATACTCATCTACTTGTCCCTGTTTAAGGCAGCTGGCTCTGTGCTTGGGAACTGGTGCTTCTCTTGTAAACCAGGAATTTTTTTTTCTCTTTTTTTGACTGGAATAACCATTTGTTTTTGTTTTTTTGTTTGTTTTTATTGATTAAGTTATTACATATGTATCCTTATCCCCATGTTACAGGAATGTTTTTTTCTTAAAGCAAAGAGTTCAGGGGACTAATTCAAGTCCCCATGTAATTCTGAATAATTTGAGTTCCCTGGAGGACTAGAGTCTCCATACAGAGTACACAAATTTAAACCATATTCTACTTTCAATCTATTTGGAACATAGGCAATTATAAAGCCCAATTAGTTTGCATGTGCATTAAGATATGACATAACTTCAACACACACATTCACATAAACACAGTAACTAGTTTTTAAAAATCATTTCTTGACAGTAAGATTATATTATTTACTTATAACCATAATTTGTTTAGATATTGTTGAATCTCCAAATTTTGATATTATAGACTTACAGATAATGGGTCTATGATCATCATATACATATTGCTATTTTTCTTTTTAAATATATTTTTATTGCTTTCAGAGAGGAAGGGGGAGAGAGGGAGAGAGAGACAGAAACATCAATGATGAGAGGGACATTGATTGGTTTCCTCCTGCATGCACCTCAACCATGGCCAGGATTCAAGCCTGCAACCAAGTATGTACCCTTGACCGGAATTGAACCCAGAACTCTCCAGTCCTCAGGCTGACACATCCACTGAGCCAAACCGGCTAGGGCCATATTGCTATTTTTCTTATGTCATTTCCTTGAGATAGGATTCAGGAGTGGAATTACAGAGTCTAAGGGCATGAAATAGCAACTAAAATAAGATACTCCCAAAGGCCACTCTTTATCTGACTTTCATTCAAGACTTTTTGTTGGTTTCTCCTTCAGTATTACAACAAAATGGGACTCAGGAAGAAAAACAATATGTGGATCAGTCAAAGAAAATGAAAACAGCCAGTGGCAACCAAGAAATGACATCATTTGAAATTAATCTGAAGGAAAAAAAGTAAGGATTTTTTTTTTTTTTTTTTTAGTTTAGATATTGATTTCTGACTTTTAAATTTCAATCTGTTTTAAAAGTTTACATTACTGTTCCCTTTTCAGTTTATGACTTTATAAAATACTTATAGCTGGGTATTAGTTAGGCCTTCTCAAATTCAGTTTCAGAAAGTCCTTTTTCTGCAGAGGAAGTTGTGTACTTTGTCTTATCAGAAAACTGAGCCTAGTTAACTATTGTTTAAGAAGAGCTGTCATAAAGGTTAGACCAAACCCATTGTTTGCTGTTTTTTACTCCTTCCAATTACTTTAAATAATGACAGAACAAAATAGGGATTTCAAGATAAAATACAACATTTTTAAAAATTTTAAGGAACTTACTATAGGAATGCCTATCTAGTAATAGTACAGATTTGAAAGTTTATGAAAGAATATGAAAATCGTAGTTTTCATCTATTCTCTAGGGCAGCCGTGGGCAAACTACAGCCCGCGGGCCGGATTCGGCCCGTTTGAAACGAATAAAACTAAAAAAAAAAAAAAAAGACCGTACCCTTTTATGTAATGATGTTTACTTTGAATTTATATTAGTTCACACAAACACTCCATCCATGCTTTTGTTCCGGCCCTCCGGTCCAGTTTAAGAACCCATTGTGGCCCTCGAGTCAAAAAGTTTGCCCACCCCTGCTCTAGGGGCTTCTTAATTGTAGGTGTGAAATAATGTTTACCACATTTAACGTCTTAAAAAATGGCCAAGGAGTTTCATTTCTATTTTTTAAATGTTACGGTAATATGAATGGTTACCACTAAAGTTTTCTGTATGTTATAGATTTAGCTGGAAATGGGAGTTTTCTTATATCAGCGCTAGATTGGAAGTTACGGAGACTTGGGAGTTGGGATCCCAGCACTGCTCGTGCCTGTCTGACACTTTCCAGGTCATTTGCGTTTTAATAGCTGATAAAAGGTAGCACATATTGTGCTTAGTGTGTGCTCAGCAATGTCCAAGCCTTTTCCTATATTCACTCATTTGATCTGGGGAACAGCTCTGTAATGTGGGCACTGTTACCATTATAGATGAGGAAACAAAAACAGAGGAAGGTTAAGTGACTTGCCCAAGTAAGCTCTGATCCAGGAATCAAACCCAGGCATTGTAGATTCAGAGCCCTCCTCATAGCCCCCTTAGTGGTCCTCATCAGTAAAATGACAACAAAAATGCCTGTCTCCAAGGGTGGTTGATGAGATTAAAGAGATAGTATGTAAAAAAAGTGGTTTGTAAACTGCAAAACGCTATGCAAGTGAAAGGTCGGACCCTGTCTTCTGATACTAGTTCTGGTGGCCAAAGGAGAAATGTGCATTCATCAGAACAGCATTCCTGTTACTACAGTGTGACTGACAGTGCTCAGCCTGAGGGAGCGAACACAGGACTCTCTTTGCTGCTCCCTTGTAAGCCTCAGGCTAGAAGGTTATATCCAGCTGAGGAGGACTGCTAACTGGGGCCGCATTGCCCTCTTAAGCAGGTGCCCAGCAGTACATTTGGCAGTGATGCTATTAACCATATTCGTTATGCACCGGCAGAATAGGTTGTGGAGTTCGTATATTCCTCACTTTCTGGAATGTCATTCTAACTTCCTTTCTCAGGTACCGGGAGGACTTTGACCCATTGGTGAGAGGGTGTTCCTGTTACTGCTGTAAGAACCACACTCGTGCTTACATTCATCACCTGCTGGTGACCAATGAACTGTTGGCCGGAGTCCTGCTTATGATACACAACTTTGAACACTACTTTGGATTTTTCCACTCTATCCGGGAAGCACTGAAGAGTGACAGGCTGGCACAGCTGAAGGAGCTCATCCGCAGGCAAGCATCGTGAGCCTGGCACACAGGTCTGACTCCACATTGAGCCAGTACCACTGCTGTTCTGTGGGAAGCGGAGAACGAGAAACCATCTTAGCTTTCATCATTTATGTTTGAGGATACGATCTGCTCAGTTAAGGAACGTCTGTACCAAACTCTGCCCACAGGAGGCTAAAGAGCTTTTTTCTAAAGACTTAAGTGACCTGGATTGATCAGAAAGAATTGAACCATGACCTTTAATATTTCTGTGCTAACTCTTTTAGTCAGTAGAGATTTGTTTAGTCAAAAGCGTTAGATGTGAAGAGACAGCCTTGAAGTGGCAGTGATGAGATTCTGAGGGTACACTGAGGTGCATTGGAGATTAAAGGGAGATGATTGGTCATGAGCAGCATGGCCTTGTGGCCTCATGCCTATTGACTGGAGAAGGAATCTGCTTCATTCAGGCGTTTTCTTGGTGCTCAGGGGCCTCTTTTGGGTACTGCCTTCCAAGCTGCTCCAGCAGTATAGTCAGTCAGCAGTGGCTCTTTCGATTTAACCAGGCGCACATCTCCATGGAACGTGGGGCTCACACATTGCTCCTCTGACCGATTGCTCCAATGCACACGCCTTCATTTGGCTACATGGCTACATGGTCTATTTCTGACTTGTCTCCCTAGAGCTAACTGGAAGCTTCCCTAGCTGCGTCTGGTTGTGCAGGTCCACTATAGTCTGCCCTTTAGGTTCAGTAATAGTCTGACCACATAATAACTGTAGCCTCATCACTTGGGGAGATTCCTCCACCATATGTTCACTTGGATAGAGCTTCGGACTGGCAGTTAGAGGATTGGGGTTCAGTGCTACCCACCCACCTCTTCATGCCTGTTTCCTCCTGAATAATTGGGGACAGGCATGTGGATAGGACTAAATGAACTTCTGAGATTACATCTAACTCTAATATTTGGGAAACAAATAGTTTTAGATCAGAGTCATAGCCTTACTTATAGTTCTTGCTTATTGATCACCATTGGCCTGATGAAAATGCAGCGGAGCCAGGAGTCAGGCAATAATAGAGACATTTCAGAGTCTAAAAAGAGGTTTGGCTGTGGATTTTGAACTGGTTGGTGAATTGGCATTAGCAGATCCTGAGGCTGGAAAGACCTTCCTGGATCATCTCTGATCCTGTGAGTTTTTTTACTCTTCCCAAAGGAGTGACATTTGTGTTGATGGTTGTGACAAGTGATTTGTATATTTTTGTGTGCTTTTCTATATTTATGAAGTTTTCTACAAGAACATACCTACACAGCCCTGTCTGGTGTGGCTCAGTTGGTTGGGCATTGTTCCATGCACCGAAAGTTGCTGGTTCAATCCCCAATCAGGGTACATGCTTGGGTTGTGGGCTCGATCCCTGGTGTGGGGCATGCAGAAGGCAGCCAATCAAAGTTTTGCTCTCACATCAACGTCTCTCTCTCTTTTTCTCTCTCTCTGTCTTTCTCTTTCTCCCTCTCCCTAAAAATTAATTTAAAATATATACAGACATTTATACGCATAGTTTTTGTCAAAACAACAACAGAACCAAAAAGAGGCCTTTGTTTTTGTTTTTTTAAAAAAATATATTTTATTGATTTTTTTACAGAGAGGAAGGGAGAGAGACAGAGAGTTAGAAACATTGATGAGAGAGAAACATCGATCAGCTGCCTCCTGCACACACCCCACTGGGGATGTGCCCGCAACCAAGGTAGATGCCCTTGACCGGAATCGAACCTGGGACCCTTGAGTCCGCAGGCTGACGCTCTGTCCACTGAGCCAAACTGGTTAGGGCAAGAGGCCTTTGTTTTGTGTGTAGGACTGTGAACTACATTTGTTTTATATTATTGTGCTGTATTTTGCTGTTTGTTCATTTTAGTGGGTGTTACTAAGCATTTTTAAAAAGTTATTATGTGGTTACTACATTTTTATGTGTTGGATGCCCATCTATATGGTTTACCTTTATTAGATGGGAGTAATTCTGTTTTGGAATTCATAACTTTGGAATTCATGGGCATTCCTATTATCTCTCTCCATGAATGGTACGGGTACTTATGAAAGAATCTCTGTTCTCAAGGATCTGATTGTTTTGAAGTATATTGGATGGGACTTGTTCATATGTTTATATTCCTTTTCAATGCCAAATCCATTGTTAGAGGACTATTAATAAATATCCCAGAATTTGTATAAAATGTATGAGTTTTATGTTCAAAACACTGAAATTTCTGCCCAATATTGTCCATTTTTCTGGGTCTTTTTCTTATTAGCACATTTGAAAAAAATGTTTCTTTAATGAAACCTATTAAAGTCAATGGCCAGTAAACATTTTGAACTAAAAATATACTGTCTTATTTCCTGTAACTGGTAGTGGATCTACTAAACAAAATATTAAATTTCCATGGTACCAGAAATAGTCTCCAATAGAAAAAGATTTTTCTACATTTATTCCATCTGTAGTCATTGTTTTAAGTGTGCTCACACTAAATGCAGAATCCAGGGAGACTCAGGGATGCATCTGTCTCTTTAAATTATATAATTAGGGACCTTAAGGCCATGCTTAGCACATAATGAAAATAATAACTACAGTCTTTGGAGCATTTTTAATGTGCCAGGCACCTCAGTACATGCTTTCCATATATATCTCATTGACCTGTAGAGCAAAGCTGTGAGGTGTTGATATATTATTCCTGTTACTGAGTTTCAGGAAGGTTGAGGGCCCTGCCTGAGGGCCTACCAGGAATTTCTGGAAGGTTGAGTAGTTTGCCTAAGGTCTTCCTTCCACTAGTTAGCTCCCAGGTTACACTTTGGCTCCATCTGACTGAAACTCAACAGTTCCCATTGCACTAAGTAGCTTCTTGCTTGTGACTTGCTCCTGGGTTAAAGGACTAAGAGAAGCAAGGACTGAATAGAGGGGCCTCTGTCTTAAGGGACAGATGCTTCTGGAGCCTTGCTGGCACTCGGCCCCTCGCTCCTACTCCTGTAGCGGAATAGCCGACACTGCAATGTGTAGCTACAGTACCACGCTATCACGTGTAGGTCTAAGTGCCATTCCATGTCCCCAAATCCCTCTCACCCCCCAGTTTGGGGACTACTCCCACCCTGAACTGTGTTGAAAGGGTTTGGGTCTCTGATTGGTTCAAGTGGACTCTTGGATAATCAATAGGAGTCTGAGGTTTCCTGTATGCCTTGGGGGAGGAATATTTTATTCTCTGGGAATAAAGGGAAAAGATTCTTCTAAAACATTTTAAAATCAAATGTTAGTATAATTAGAGGATTTTAATAAAAACTTCAAACAAAGACCATCCAAAGGCCAAGATGAGAGTGTGAGAGCAACTATCTTACCCAGGATGTTTTTTTCTGTTGAGGCAGCTTGGAGCTCACTGAGACCCACAGAGTTAAATGATTACCCTGTGCCTTCCTGATTAGGAACAGGCTGCTCTCTGCAGTTTGATAAGTCTCGCTCGTAGCTACGGGATTACAGCTTATTAAAACTGACAGTGCTGTGTAGGGCAGGCAGCCAGGAAGGTCAAACTCACATGCTGAGCCAGCCACCAGCAAGGCTCTGCCTTTACCTGAAGGTTTGGTGTAATTGGCATTCATTTAAAAATTCTTTTCCATTTCTTTCCTTTTTTAAAAAAATACCTTTCAGGTCTCTTTCTCATTTTATACCTTTTATCTCCCTTATTCCTCATAAGAGTTCCTGACTTACTACCACATAATCCAAATAACAGTGGGTACAGAAGAAGAGCAAGCCCAGTGTACTAGTAAGCTATGTGAGTTCGGATCACCATACATCCTCACAGTCCACTGTCCACAGCAATCCCGGTTTATGTCTGTGGTGCAGGCATAATTACTAATAGCACCCCCTTTACTCTCAAAAGTGCCCTGGTTTGGACAACAAGTTATGTGGTCACCCTAGGGTGAGTGGTAGAGGTGTCCCACCCGGAGAGAGCACAGGTGTCTGCCCAAATCGGACAGTTGCTACCCACTCGCCAACCGCTGCAGTGCCTCCAATGCTGTGCTGTCAGATCTCCCCAGTCTCGTGGAGAAGCCAAAAAGCTGAATTTTCAGGTGAAATCTCACCATTTTTAAGTGCTGGATCAATTTTTAAAGCCCAACAGCAAATGAGTGGATTAGAAAACGGTGGTACATCTACACAATGTAATACTGTGCCGCTATAAAAAAGAAGGAACTTTTACCATTTGCAACAGTGTGGATGGAACTGGAGAGCATTATGCTAAGCTAAATAAGCCTGTCAGAGAAAGATAAATACCACATGATCTCACTCATATGTGGGATTCAATGATCAACATAATTTGATGAACAAAAATATATCCGGAGACAAATGGCAGGGGAGGGGGGTGGTTAGAGAGCAACCAAAGGACTTGTATGCGTGCATATTAGCATAACCAATGGACACAGACACTGGGGCGGTGGGGGCTTGCCCCGGATGGGGATGGCTGGGGGTGGGGGGGTGTCAACTGGGGAAAAAGAAGACATGTAAAACTTTAGACAATAATAACATATATATATATTCTGGTAGCCCAACAAAACCTAGGTGTGCCTAGTTTGTAACCTTTGAGTTAGAATCTGGAGGGAAGTTACTTTTAGCAGTTTAAAATTCTCAGTGGCTCATAAAATACACAGAAAAAGCACCTCAAGTTTCTAGCTCCTGCAGCTGATGACAGGTTCCCACGTGCAGAGATTCTCATGTTCTCCCGACTTCATCGCATGACCTCCACACAGCTCCCAGGACCACTCTAAAAGGCTTAGAGGGGCAGGAAGCATGATCTGTCTTATGGATGGGAACTGTTCGGTCTGGGGGAGGAAGGCTAGCAGTTGCTGTGTCTTTCCTCTTAGGGAGTCTGAACAGACATATTTCTTCCCAGTTACCACTCTGGCTGTCCTACATCTTACCCTATTTTCTGCTGGCTCTGCCCTTTCAGGGGCGGTAATGATTTCCCAGTTCTCACTTCCCAGTGATCCTTCTGACTTCACAAAACCAGTTGCTACAAAGATAGAAGGGCTCCCATTGCGCCGTCCAGCATTGGTCCTCTTTGACACAGCGAGAGCTCAATTATGTTTGTCAAGTGAACGCAAATCCTCTGAGCAGTTGAGGCGTTAGCTGCAGACTTGAGCCTACTGAGCACTGGTTACGAGTGACCCGCGCAGCAGTACGTGGTGGGATCCTGACTGAATGTCTTGTCAGTGGTGCTTTTATTTCCTTTATGCTAGGCAAGCTCCCGATGACCTGACATTTTTGTTCTTCTTTTACGGGGTTCTCCTTCCTACCATTAGCATCTTCTAGTGCTGGCCTCAAAGCAATTCCCCCTGCCCTGACAAGAGGAGCTCAGAGTGAACTTTCCTTTTGTTCTCATTCCTCACGCTCCACTTTGAGCCCGGGCTGAAGTTGCCAAGGAGTTCAAACAGCCCGTGCTTCCGCCAGTGTGAGTCCGAGGGATTAGCACGTCCGCTCTGCACACTTTCCCTAATGTTCACCTCTTTCCCTGAAGTGCTGTCCCCTGCTGTCTGCTCCTTTGTCGGGGAAACACATTTTCTCTTATTATCACCTTGCTCCCTGCCTGTTTCAGATGGCTTCAGCTCGCCTCTTAACAAAATCAAGATGTTGCTATTAATGTTCATCTCTTTCTTTAACAGCTTAGCGTCACCTTCTTTTATTTAGTCCTTTCCCTCTTCCCTCCCAAACCATGTAATCATCTCTACTTCAAGTAAAAGTTTCATAACCATTTTATAACTACTTCTTTATAGTTGTTATCAATAAGGCACGAGTGGAAGGAGATAAAGGGGAGAGGAACTAAAAGGGGGTTAGAGGTCCTCCAATAACAGAAACAGCAAGCGTCTGCAAGATTCTTCTTTTATGAGGAAACTAGGCAGGATCAGCCCTCAAGACTGAACATCACGAACCCAGTGGCCTAGTGAAGTTTTCCTCCAGTTTTTATGGATGGAATGGGAAGATGGTCTCCCCTTAGAGGCTAAGTTCTCCCCTGTGAAAGGAGACCATCTACCAAATTGTTAAAATATTGCTCAGAACCATCCCAGAATCATTTATGTTGGTCATAAATCCTTTCAGGAAATCCAGTTACATAATGGATAGGAGCTTTTCAAACCACACCTCCAAAAAGCTAAAATATTTACCCATATTTTTCAGCATTTAATATTCCCTACTCTTTTTGTTCGTTTGTTTAACAATCAACACTAATAAAAGAGAAAAATGGTAATTGGCGTACGAGCTACCCTTTTCATTGGCTAATCAGGGCTATATGCAAATTAACTGCCAACTGAGATGGCAGTTAACTGCCAACAAGATGGCGGTTAATTTGCATACGTAGGCACAATGCAGGGAGGCGAAAGGGAAAGCAGGAAGAAGCCCCCTGCCACTGACAGTGATCGGAAACCCAGGGGGGAGCTAAGAGCTGGGGGGCAGGGCAAAGGCGGCCCTGGGGCCGCCTTTGCCCTGCCCCCCAGCCATGATCGGAGAATCAGGTGCCTTTGCCGCCCTGGCCAGTGATAGCAGGAAGTAGGGGTGGAGCCAGCGATGGGAGCTGGGCACGGTCAAAGCTGGCAGTCCCAGGAGCTAGGGGTCCCTTGCCTGGGCCTAAAGTGAAGCCCACGATCGTGGGGCCGCTGCAGCTGCGGGTCCCCGCTGCCCGGGCCGAACGCCTAGGCCAGAGGCATCAGGCCTGGGCAAGGGGCCGATCCTGCGATTGGAGGGTGATGGGGGTCAACGCCTGAGGGCTCCCAGTATGTGAGAGGGGGCAGGCTGGGCTGAGGGACACTCCCCCCACACACACACCCAGTGCACGAATTTCGTGCACCGGGCCCCTAGTCTTATATAACATTTCCATCACAATTCCATTTATTATCCCCCATAATGCCAGCTGAAGAAAACATAAACTATGTGACTATACTCAGTTCCCCACACAGTAATTCCACATCAAATGAGAAGAGACTAGAATGACAGTATGTTCAATATTTTTCGGTATCTGATTTTGGTTAAACTCTCGAATTTCACGTTGTCTGAGTATTAAAGTCGCTTCCAGTCGTGTTGAAAAGTCAGTTCAACTTTACTTTTCCATTTGAACATTCAGCAACTACCACAAATTCAACATGTCAAAAAACAAATGTAGCCCTAACCAGTTTGGCTCAGTGGATAGAGCGTCAGCCTGCGGACTCAAGGGTCCCGGGTTCGATTCCGGTCAAGGACATGTACCTTGGTTGTGGGCACATCCCCAGTGGGGGGTGTGCAGGAGGTAGCTGATCGATGTTTCTCTCTCATCGATGTTTCTAACTCTCTGTCCCTCTCCCTTCCTCTCTGTAAAAAAATCAATAAAATATATTTAAAAAAAAAACAAAACAAAGTTATTGTCTATCTTCAATCAAGCTAGTTCTCCAACGTCCTTGCCTCTGTCCACGGCACCAGTCTTCCAGTCGATCCAGCTGGAAAACTGCTTCCTTGGCTAAATAAAATTATGTATAGAAGCAATGGGGATAAGTTATTTCAAGGGAGAGATCAACAAGACTTGATGACTGGCTCAGAGGATGCAGGTAAGACATGATTCAAGGAAGATTACCACCCATCTAGCCCTTGTTCCCTTGTCCCCTCCCACTCCTTTAGTCCTCCTTTAGTCCTACTGCAAGGAGGCTAAGCTGTCATGAATACTATCTCATTGGGATACTCCCTGGTAAAAACCTTCAATGGCTCCCCAATGTCATCCAGAGCAAGGCTCAGCTGGCTGATGAATTTCTAGACCTGTCATAATCTGACCCTATCCAATTGCTACGGTTTTCTCACCTTTTCCCAATGGTCATATCTTAATACTACCATTCTTCAAGGTCCAGTCCAAGAACCAAACCTTCCACAAAACGTTGGCTTTTCTAGGTACCTAGACTCTCGGGATTGGAAGAAGGGCTTTTATTCTGGCTTCCCTTGTTCATAAAGGCACCAATAACCAGCCCACTGGGCATTTGCTTTGCTCAGGCCTTCCATTCTGTAAGCCTCCCCTCCCAACCATACTGTCAGCTCTTTGAAGGAAGGCTAATTTCTCAATATTCTCCTTGTCTGCCCCCACCCCCCCACTCCTGCCTCAGGTTGCAACACATGTGTCCACTGAAATAATTAAAGGGGAACATGTGGCTAGTTTTCTATAGTATGTCTATACCCCTCTGCCTTTAACACATGGCTTGTCCCATGCTTCTTTTCATTACACATTGCTCAATACTTCCTGTGCTTTACAATATTACCTTCTCTACTGTTCATGGCATGAGGCCCAGAAATCAGGATTTTAAAAAGATTCCCAGGTGATTCTAATGTGCAGCCACGGTTGAGAACCACTGTGTTAAAGGATACAAAGCAGGAAGGAGATCCAGGATTTCAACTGGGTACTGTGACTTGGAAGCCCAGGATTTTTCTATTTCACTTCCTCACCACCCGAAAATGTATGTTCCTTATACAGAGTACCTGCTCTCCTTTAAGAACTAAGGCTTGATGTAGATGGAGGCTTGTGCCAAACAAAACTTCCTCGTGTGATCACCTCTCCTGGTTGCCCTCTGGGCCACTCCCATAATTACTCTCTGATACACTAGAACTGTGAGTCACGATGACTTAATAACTGTTTTCTTTACCCTTTTTGGTCCCAGAAATCTGTAGCTGCATTTTAATGATGATAGGGCTGAGGAGTGACCCAGAGATGGCAATTTTGTATGGCCAAAGACTCATACATTTACATATAAATGAAAAGCAAAAGGCTTCATCCAATCTGTTGAGGACCTGAGTAGAACAAGAAGGTAAAGGAAGGATGAATTTGCTGCTTTCTTGCTTGAGCTGGGACATCCATTTCACACTCCCCCACCCCATCAGTGTTTCTGGTTCTTGAGCTTTCGACTTGAAACTTACACCTTTGGCTCCTTTAATTTTCTCAAGACTTTGGGTTTGAACTGGAATTATATGACCAGCTCCTGGGCCTCCAGCTTGCAGGTGGCAGGTCAAATTATAGGACTTCTTAGCCTCCATAATTGTGTGAGCCAATTCCTATAAAAAATCCTCTCTCGCACACCCCCTTTCCCTCCCATTACCTCTGTTTCTCTGGCTGTGGCAGCTGCTGGGATAATAGTGATTCTTGAACACAGAGGCCATTCTCTTTGTGGATACATTTTTAGGAGGCTTCGTCGACCTCATTGTGACTGTGGGCATCATGGGAATTGGCAAAGGTGTCTCAAGCCCAGTTCAGAAAGATCATATAGACCAAGCCCTTTCCAAAGTATTATGCCATTTATAATCTCTCTGGCCTATGCCCCTCCCAGAATTAAAATGTGCCCACTGCTTTTTATGGGTTGCTGGTTTGCATTAGGAGAGGGGAAGGAGTGAGTAATAGTGTTCATCTTCCAGGGCCCCATCAGGTGATTCTCTCTTTTTCTCATGGGTCCACGATAGTCTATGGAATCCCATCCAGCCAAACAGAGCATGAAAACCACCTCTTGATCAGGGACTCCCCTAATCTTGGCACCAGGGATATTGGTCAGTCTTATGCACCATCACCATCCTAAGTCCCTCTAATACCAAATTTTCATCCAGTCAAGAAAAATTTACTCACAACTGTCAAGCACTCTCAGCACTTGGGATTCCATGACAAACATCCCACAGAGAACACTTGCCTTCTTGGAACTTACAAATCAGGAGCAAACTCCAAAATTACACATATTTTACAGAGTTAGAAAGCTTCAGTTTGCTCAGATAATCTATCAAATCATATCCCGACCACTAAAGTAGGTGATCAAACTGTCCTAAGAGATGAGAAAATGTGAAAAATCACTAGATGACAATATCTATAGATGAAGAAAATAAAGCTGTTAAAGTTTTTTTTTTTCTTCTATTTATAATTGAAGGACTAGGACTGCAGCCCAAAACAATGAGCCGAGTTCTCCTCTTCCCTGGCTGCCTGGATCAGCTCACACTGACTCAGACTGAGTGGCACTCACCTCGAGGCTCCGAACACATCTGTATTCCAGTTTTCATCCTCACTTTACCTTAGCAAATCCTGAGCAATTCCTTATCTCTACTCTCCTCCCTCCATCTTAGTCTTCTAGATGGCTTTGTCTTTATAATTTTTTAAAAAGTGAAATAAGTCATCTAAGGGGACAGTAAATTGTTATCTCATACAGCACTCCTATTTTCTCAGCCTTTCCTTTCACCCCCATGTGCACAGGGACAGAACAATTCATGATTTAAAGAACTCTCTGCTCAGACTTCCTGGCTCAAAATTCTCTCTAAAGACCTTCCTACTTTCCTTCATACTTAAAAACTCTGCCCTTGATACTTTTAGGCAATATGTCTATGATTAAGCACAAGTAGCAGATATTCCTCTATAGATAGGTCATGCTTTCCAATTTATATTTTCTTACACATAATTTTTTTCAATAACTCTCTAAAGTGGACAGGACATTGATCATTGCCCTCATTTTACTCCCGAGGAAGTGAAGGGATAAGGATTTACTCCTTAAAATTTGTCAACTGTGGAAGGTGGTCTTTTAATTGATGTTGATAGAAGCAGGACAGTTAGGAAATGGAGCTCCCCAGCGATGAGGGGTTACAGAAGTGTTTTCTTCACTGGGTTCCACTCACGTACTTCTTTAGATGCTGGTAGTAGATGGGTTTGCCTGGTACAACAAAGGTGTGCTCCAAAACAAGAATAGAAAGTACTATTTCAGTTCAACAAAAGCAGAGTCTGGGAGAGAGAACCCAAGGGGCTTACATGGATCGTGGCAGGAGGAAAACAACCAGAGGGGAAAAGGACAGGAGGAGAGCGGGAGGGGGAGGAGAATTAGCAACAGAGAAGGGAAAATGTGTGAAATAATTCACCCCAACTTTGTCTTTATGAAAATTTAATATATGAAAATTCCTCCTTGAAAATGAGATAAATAAAGAAGTAATTATTTGCATTACAAATTATCTCTCCACTTCAAAAGAGTATTTACCACAGGTGTGATTCTTTGATGTGAGAGTTTAGAAAGGAATATGACTTGGGGGAGGTGGGAGATTTAAATACTAAAATTCTGATTATAATGTAATAGGAAATAATCCTGTCAGAAAGGGGGAGACGTCTGGAGAAGGAGGTGGGTGTATGGGGAGCTCTTGGCAGAGCTCCGGTTTTTAAAGGACATGAACAAAAGACAGAGCAAGGGGATTTAGATAAACTGGAACACAAAGGATCGTCATGAACCTTCAGAAACAGAATAAAGGAGGCTAAAGTCAGAAATAAACCTAGCTTTCCAAAAGGGCTAACGGCTGTTTCAGGGACCCTAGAAGCTTTGCTTGCGGTGAGGAGGAGCCCACACTTGGAGCGACTTGCTCTTTAAGTAAGTAAGGTGGTCCAATGTTAACAAGTTAAGCAGTCCTTACTTTCTCCTGTTGTTTATTTTGCTTCTGTCTTCTCCAACATGCAAAAAGGTGGAGAAAATTGTATTTCCCTTAGAGGGTGTGGAAGGCATATGTTAATACCCACCCACTTGAGCTTACCTACTTGGGATATTCCCAGGGTCTGGGTACCAAAGACGGGAAGAGTTGGAAGCCCTGGGGCCAAAATGGGGAGGAAGCGGGTGAGGAGATGATATGGGAGAGACAAAGCCCCCCGCCCCCTCCCACTCGGCTCTGACTTTGGGTCAATTCCACTAAAACTTATTACTTGCTTAGTGTGAATGGATTTCTTAAGGAAATAAAATATGGACTCAGCTTGACTTTCTATGGGATGTGGGGAAAATAGAAAGCAACTCTTAGAGGCAGGAGCCAGAGGAAAGGGACTCCAGGATATATCACCTTTAATTTTGAAAGGAAGGTCAAGTGAGAATTAAAGTCCCACATAGGTGACAGTGTAAGAAAACATAGGACCTCTCTACCTGGATTTAGGTTTCTAGAGGTAGAGGAATTGAATGGCAGGGAATTGGAATAATGTGCAATGCAGAGAGGTTCTCAGAGCCTCTATTAGTAATCCATTGGGATTACAGCAAATAGGAGAAGTGCCTGAAGACTGAAAGCTTTTCCGAAAGGGGAACAGATTAGATCTACCAGCTATGGGTCAGTAAACCCTGACATCCATTCTGCTGCAAATGATCAGTCTAGGGCTAAGCCAATCCTGGTTTTCTTTCTTTTTAAACATACTTTTATTAATTTCAGAGAGGAAGGGAGAGAGAGAGAGAGATAGAAACATCAATGACGAGGGAGAATCATTGGTCAGCTAACTCCTTCATGCCCCCTACTAGAGGTTGAGCCTGAAACCAGGGCATATACCCTGACCGGGAATTGAACCGTGACCTCCTGGTTCATAGGTCGACACTCAACCACTGAGCCACACTGGCCTGGATAATCCTGGTTTTCCATTCCCCTTGCCAGGATGGATTTTGCAGTGCTATAGTGTCTTAATCCTGGTTAATAAGACACAAAGGGCAATCTGCCAGGGGAACAGGCAGAGAAATGACAGGAGGAGAAGACTGGTTCTGCTGCTGCTGTTGGCCATTTTGGTATCAGATAGAACTCTTGGAACTGCTCCATATTACCTTGTATTTATGGAGGTGGTGGTGGGGAGCCAGCTTGAGAGCAAAGCCAGTATTGTGAACTTAGTAGAGAGGTAAGCTGAACCCATGAGGGCATTGCTAAACCACTGCTCTGCCAGCCTGAAGCTCATACTTCCAAAGACTTCTTTATAAGTGACTAGAGGCCCGGTGCACGAAATTCGTGCACTGGGGAGGGAGGGGAGTGTCCCTCAGCCCAGCCTGCACCCTCTCCAATCTGGGACCCCTTGGGGGATGTCCAACTGCTGGTTTAGGCCCGATCCCGGCAGTCTGACATCCCTCTTACAATCCGTGACTGCTGGCTCCCAACTGCTCGCCTGCCTGCCTGCCTGATCACCCCTAACCACTTCTGCCTGCCAGCCTGATCACCCTCTAACCACTTCCCTGCCAGCCTGATCGCCGTATAACTGCTCCCCTGCTGGCCCGATTGCCCCCAACTGCCCTCCCCGCAGGCTCGGTCGCCCCCAACTGCTGTCCCAATTGCCCCCAATTGCCCTCCCCTGCTGGCCTGTTTGCTCCTAACTGCCCTCCCCTGCTGGCCTGGTCATCCCCCCAACTGCCCTCCCCTGCTGGCCCAGTTGCCCCCCCCAACTGCCCTTCCCTGCAGGCCCGGTTGCCCCCAACTGCCCTCCCATGCAGGCCTGGTTGCTCACAACTGCCCTCCCCTGCTGGCCATATTGTGGCTGTGGGTGCCACCATCTTTGAGGGCATGGCAGTCAATTAGCATATTCCCTCCTTATTGGCTGTGGTTGCCTCCATCTTTTCGATGGCATGAGGGTCAATTAGCATATTCCCTCTTTATTTGATAGGATATTAATAAACTTCCTCAAAATGTAAGGCAATTTGAGCCAGGGTTTACTAATATTTGAGGCAAAGAAATCCTAACTGATACACTGGGATATATTGAATTAAAAAACCAAACAGCTCACAAATATTTTCACAGTGTCGCTGATATGAAAATAACTTGCAGGCCAGATAATAATACCTGGAAGAATATTTGCGACTGGCTGTGCTAGCCTGTGCAAGACCTACACATATTGTCTGACTGTTAGGATATAAGCCTTAATGTTTTATCAAAAACATGGCAACATTCCATTTGAAGATAATTTAAATCTCAGGAAAGTCTAATACAGAAGATAGAATTAAAATTCAAAATGACTTCACAGGCTGGAATGCTAAGATAAAACCAACAAGTCAAACAGGTGACAAATATGGGATCCAGCCAGCCCAGACCCCAAACATCTACTCTAGAAGTTCAAGGTGGGTGACACTTGGCTTAGTAGAATTTTAATGGGAAACACCTGGGAGCTTTAGAGCATGGATAGTGGATGCTATTGTCTGCTTCTTAGATTCCTCCTTCAGAACTTAAGCAATAATACTCTCAGCTGGGGGGTGTATCGGTGGCCATTCTGCAGCAGAGAGCTATATACCTTGTGAAAAATAGTCCCCAGTGTGCTACTGGTTCTTGGTAGAAATAGAATGCCTGACCATGAGATACCAAATATCCATGCAGCCAGAATTACCCATCATCGGTTTTGTCAGACCCCCAACAACAATCGTAAGATAAGAAGTTGTACATCTGGGATCAGGTGTGAGCAGAACTTGAGAGCACAAACGAGCTGCACAGTAGGTGACCCAGACTTCTGTGTCATCCACCATTGTTGAACTGATACCTCATCCTTACTGAGCTCATACTTATGGGCACGTGGAGTAAGGGGAAAAGCTGAGGTTGGCTTATGGATAGGTAAGATCAGTATGAGATTGCAAGCCAAAAAATAGACTAATGCTGTGTTTCATGGGTGCAGCCCCACTCAGGGTGCCTCTGAAAGATAGGAATGAGGGGAATTCTTCCTAATGGACAAAGCCTCAGGCACTATGCCCATCAAAAGAAGTACTTCGACATAAGAATACATATATCATTAGTGGGTAGTAGTGAATGACTTGGCCAGTAGACTCTGCAGAACATAGGAAACAGAATGTCTTAGCTGTTTGATGTCAGCCAACTTCTATCAGTGCTGGCACGACAGGCACATTAATGTATGAGCAGATGGGAAACGGAGTCACCATCCTCACAGGGCTAATTGACCTTGATCCTCCGGAGAAGGTCGCTTTCTGCTCCTGGAGTAATGGAGACAGAAAAGAATACTCCTTTGCCCGATTTTGATGGCAACAGACAAGCACAGCAACCATGGCCTGAGAAAGGGTGGCAAGGATGGAGGCTATGCATGGCCCCAAAACATGGGCTCCCACTTGATAAGTCTGATATAATCACTGCCACTGCTGAATACCCAGCCTGCCAGCAGCAGACACCAGCACTGAGCTCCCAATAGAGCTCCAACTCTTGTTTTAATATTGCAAGTATTAGCTGTATTTTTTAATTTAAATTTTATTTTTCAATTACAGTTTATGTTCAATATTATTTTGTATTAGTTTCAGGTGTACAGCATAGTGGCTAGACAATCATATACTTTACAAAGTGTTCCCTGTGATATTTCCAGTACTCACCTGGCACCATACATAGCTATTACAACATTATTGACTATATTCCCTATGCTGCTGTTTGCATCCCTGTGACTATTTTGTAACTGCCAATTTGTTCTTCTTAATCCCTTCACCTTTTTCACCCAGTCCCCCAACCCTCTTCCCCTCTGGCAACCATCCGTCTGTTTTCTGTAGCTATGAGCCTGTTTCTATTTTGTTTGTTTGTTTATTTTGTTCCTTAGATTCCACATATAAGTGAAATCCTATGGTATTTGTCTTTCTCTGATTTATTTCACTTCACATAATACCCTCTAGGTCCATCCATGCTGTCACAAATGGTAAGATTTCATTCTTCTTTATTGGCTCCAACTCTTGAAGACACCAATCAGCTTCTTAATGTACAAGTTTATTACAATGGGCCCTTCCATCTTGTGATTTGTCTTGATCGGAATTGACTGGAATTGATATATATTCTAGCATGACTTACTTTTCCTACTCATACAACTTCAGCCAGACAGTGCTTATGTAGCGTTTAATTCATTGGAATAGAATACTGCCAAATATTGCGTCAGAACAGGGTAATTGCTTATATCAGTGGAGGTATGGCTGTGTGCACATGACCATGAGATACACTGCTTCTATGACATATTACTAGCCTAATGGAATGTGCAACAGCTTGTTGGATGCACAATTGAGGCATCAGCTCAGAGATACCTTCTGATGATTCTGTACCAGCCTTTAGACACAGTATACACTCTAAATCAAAGCCCATTATACGTTGCTGACCCAACCAGTAGAATATATGAATCTGGGAAACAATAAGTGGAAGTAGAAGTGCCTCTGACTCACTTGAGGAATTTTGTACTTCTTGTCCCTGCAATTCTAGACTCTGCAGATTTAGAGGTGCTTATTCTTTTTAAAAAATAACTTTATTGAGGCATACTTTACATAGCATATAATTCACCTACTTCAAATTTTAGTAAGCCTACCAAGTTGTATAACCATCACAACAAATCAGTTTTAAAACATTTGTATCATCTCAATAAGATCCGTACTCCCATTTATAGTTAGTCTCCTTTCCCACCCTCTGCCTCAGAAAACCACTAATCTACTTTCTGTCTCTACAAATTTGCCTTTTCTGGACATCTTATCTACCTGGAACCGTACAATATGTAGTCTCTTGTGGCTTGCTTCTTTCACTTAGTGCAATGTTTCCAACATTTGTCCATGTTACAGCATCTATCACTGGTTTGTTACTTTTCATTGTTAAATAGTATTTTGTTGTATTGATACACCATATTGTGTCCATCCATTCACCAATTGATAGATATTTGGAGTATTCCCAACTTTTCACTATTATGAATAGTACTGCAAAGAATATTAGAGTGTAAGTGTTTGGATATTTGTTTTCATGTCTCTTGGCTAGGTGCCCAGGAGCAGGTCACTGGCTGATATGGTACATTTACATTTAACTTTTTGAGACTGCCAAACCATTTTCCAAAGTGATGGAATCATTTTTCATTCCCATCAACAATGTATGAGGATTCTCATTCCTGTGCATCCTCTCTACATTTGTTATTGTCAGTCTCTAGTGACAAATGATGTTGCACATTTTTAAAAAATGTGTTTATAAGTAATTTTTATATCTTTTTAATAAAAGGTTTATTAAAATACTCTGCCAATTTTGGAGGATTGTTTGTCTTATTATTGAGTTACTAGAGGCCCGGTGCACAAAAATTTGTGCACTTGGGGGGAAGAGGGGGTCCCTCAGCCCGGCCTGTGCCCTCTCACAGTCTGGGACCCCTCGGGAGATAACGACCTGCTGGCTTAGGCCCGCTCTCGGGTGGCAGAGGGCAGGCCCAATCCCTAGGTGCAGCCCCTGGTCGGGCTCAGAGCAGGGCTGATTGGGGTTGGGGCGCTGCCCCTGTCATGCACAGAGCAGGGCGGATTGGGAGGTTGCGTTGCCACCCTCAGTCACGCTCAGGGTAGGGCCGATTTGGGGGTTGGGGCACTGCCCCCTGTCACACTCAAGGCAGGGTCGATGGGGAGGTGGCGGCGCCACCCCCTGTCTTGCACAGAGCAGGGCCAATCAGGGGGGTTGGGGCTCCATACCCTGTCATGCACAGAGCAGGGCCCATCAGGGGGTTGGGGAGCTTCCCCTGTCACTCACAGAGTAGGGCCGATAGGGGAGTTGGGGCACCGCCCCCTGTCACACTCAGGGCAGGGCCGATCAGGGGGTTGGGGTGCCGCACCCTGTCACACACAGAGCAGGGCCGATCAGGGGGTTGGGGCACCGCAGCCTGTCACACACAGAGCCGCAGGGCAATCAGGGGGTTGGGGAGCTCCCCCTATCAGGCACAGAGCAGAGCTGATCAGGGGGTTGGGGTGCCTTCCCCTGTCACGAACAGAGCAGGGCCGATAGGGAGGTTGTGGCCCCGCCCCCTGTCACACACAGAGTCGCAGGGCGATCAGGGGGTTTGGGTGCTGCCCCCTGTCACGCTGATCCCGGTGCTGGGAGGCATATTACCCTTTTACTATATAGGATAGAGGCCTGGTGCACGGGTGGGGGCCAGCTGGTTTGCCCTGAAGGGTGTCCTGGATCAGGGTGGGGGTCCCCACTGGGGTGCCTGGCCAGCCTGGGTGAGGGGCTGATGGCTGTTTGCAGCTGGTCACACCCCCTTCAGGGTGGGAGTACCCACTGGGTTGCCTGGCCAGTCTGGGTGAGGGGCTGAGGGCTGTTTTCAGGCTGGTGGGTGACTGAAGCTCCCATCCGCTCCTTTTTTTGTTTTTCTTTTTATTCTGGGCCAGCTTTAGCTCTGAGGCTCCAGCTCTTAGGCCTCTGCTGCTGAAAGCAGGTTTCTGGCCTTTGTTTACCTTCTGTATTTGAAACAATGTTGCGATCCTGCTGGCTGAAGCCCGGCGACTAAAGCAGGTTTCTGGGGTTTTGTTTAGCTTCTATATTTGTAACATAGTTGCTTAGAGTTGCAGCTCAGAGGCCGGCAGCAGCAGGCGGGGAACGTTGGAGTCCTCCGTCACTGAAGCAAGCAAACCTCATGTTCGCATTAAGCTGCCTGGCTGCCGGCCGCCATCTTGACTGGCAGTTAATTTGCATATCACCCTGATTAGCCAATGGGAAAGGTAGCGGTCATACGCTAATTACCATGTTTCTCTTTTATTAGATAGGATAAGAGTTCTTTGTGTATTCTGAATACACGTCCTCTATCAGAAATGTGTTTTTGCAAATATTTTGCAAGTCAATCTATTTCTAAATGGTGTCTTTTGCCTCAGAAGAAGTTAGGTATGTTGTTATGGAGTGGGGATAGGGAAGAATATATTTGGTACTGGGATAACCGATTGAGGTGTCACTTTCCATCCCCTTGTTTAATTTTGATGGTATATGGATAAATGCAGCAGCCATGGCCTGAGAAAGTTGCCATGTCCCAGCTAAACCACCAATACCAGTAGAGTGCTAATCAGTAGGGAGAGGAATCTAGAATAGAAAATAGAGGACAATGATGACAATTACTTTGGCCTTGAGATTATAGTCCATCCCACCAACCTTCCAGAGGAAAATAAGTCAACTAGATTCTTGATGAAGCTCTTTATAGAATTTTAATTTATGAAGAAAGTGGAGCCGAATGGCATAGAGGGTAAACTACAATGGTCTTCCATATATTCTGTGGTGTGCCACTCAGATCCCCCTTCAGGATTGAGGAATTTGTTCTCCCAGTTGCTTAAGAATGTTGACAGCTAAAAGCTTTCAACTGAAGAGAGCCTCCTTGCCTTTGTCACACCTCCTTCCCAGAGGTTTCCTCTTATCCAATTACTGGCTGGGTCCATAAAGGCCCTGCTCCCTCTAGAACTCCCAGTTGGAGGGCTGAGTTTTTCGTGTGACTGCGCCACAGTTCAACTCCTCCCTCTGCTGAATCCTACTTCCTTCATGTATAAGTGTTGATCCCTAGGGCATATTCCATTAAACTTGTACATCAGGCATTTAAATCTCCTTCTTAGAGTTTCAATATGAGCCCCAAGAGTCTATGCAAATTGAGTTGGGTCATTAAAAACCAAATATTCCAATCATATGGAAAAGTGAGCCCATGGCACTCTGAACTGGTTAAACAAAATATAAGAAGATTGTATTCTCATATTAGAAAAGAAACACTAACAATATGGCAGCATCCATAAGAAAGCAACCAAGATAGAGAGTGTGAGGAAATGTTGCTTTAAGTAGAGACATAAGAATTGAAACCTTAGAGAACTGTTTTAATTCCACAAAGGTGGTCGTTGGGAAGATGGAATAGAGGTTTCCGTGCTAAAGGAAAGAATAAGGACCAAAAGATGAATTTTATAAGAAAGCAGATTTTGGCTTAAAGGAGGGAGGAATTTTTTAAAGGAGACATGTCACATGTCTTTCAAAGAAGTGAGCCAACTCCTTAATACAGCTGGGTGATCATGGGTTAGAGACGTTGGAGAGAATTTCTACAATAACTATGGGACCTGGCTAACATTTCTTTCAACTCTCAAATCCCATGATTATAAGTTGTGATAAACTGCAAGCTTTTTAAAAGGTCTTTAATATGGAATCTGCTCAAAGCATAATGCAAGACAATTACATCAGTTTTTCTCAAAGGGAAAACCAGTCTTCCACCTTAGTCAGTCTGGAGTGGTGCTACACAGGGCAGGAGAACTTCATGATATTCCCTCTTAACTTTCCTCAGCCCCAATGAGTTTGCTGTTGAATTCTATCCCCAGCTGCCTTTTAAGACACAGAGAAGCAACTAAGGATTGCCTTTACAGTTTTGACTTTTAAAAGCATGTTTGTAGGTTTTTAGGACTCAGAAGATGATTTATATCCTCTAGAATTATTGTTAGCTTGCCTTATCATAGTTTAGGAATCCGGACATCACTCATAAGAAAGCTGAGCTCCAGGAAGTTTACAGACTTGACTCAGACCACTAGAGGGACTATATGCCAAGGCTGAAATCTATCCTCATATTCGAATGCCATAGCTTTTGTACATTTCCCTAATTTGTCAAGTTCCATGCTCTCTTCTTTCAGACCACTCTCACCACATTTTATCAATTGATTTGTGTCCCCAAAATATATGTTCAAGTACTAACCCCTGGAACCTGAAATGTGACCTTATTTTGAAATAGTCTATGCAGATGTAATCAAGTTAAGATGAGGTCATATTGGATTAAAGCAGTGGTTCTCAACCTTCCTAATGCCGCGACCCTTTAATACAGTTTCTTATGTTGTGGTGACCCCCAACCATAAAATTATTTTCGTTGCTACTTCATAACTGTAATATTGCTACTGTTATGAATCGTAATGTAAATATCTGATATGCAGGATGTATTTTCATTGTTACAAATTGAACATAATTAAAGCATAGTGATTAATCACAAAAACAATATGTAATTATATATTCAACTAGGGGCCCGGTGCACGAAATTCGTGCACTGGGTGTGTGTGGGGAGGGGAGTGTCCCTCAGCCCAGCCTGCCCCCTCTCACATACTGGGAGCCCTCAGGCGTAGACCCCCATCACCCTCCGATCGCCTGATTGGCCCCTTGCCTAGGTCTGACGTCTCCGCCAGAGGCATAGACCCCCATCACCCTCCGATCGCCTGATCAGCCCCTTGCCCAGGCCTGACGCCTCCGCCAGAGGTGTCAGGCTTGGACAGGGGACCCCCATCTCCCCCTGATCACTGGCTCTGGCCCCCGCCCAGGCCTGAGGCCTCTGGCCCAGGAATCATGCCTGGGCAGGGGACCCCCATCTCCCTCTGATCGCTTGCTCCACCCCCCGCCCAAGCCTGACGCCTCTGACCCAGGCTTCAGGCCTGGGCAAGGGACCATCATATCCCCCCAATCCCCGGCTCAGCCCCCCGCCCAGGCCTGATGCCTCAGCCAGAGGAGGTGACCCTCATCACCCTCCGATCACCAATCACCGGATCGGCCCCTTGACCAGGCCTGAGGCCTCTGGCCTAGGCGTCCGGCCCAGGCAGCGGGGACCCACAGCTGCAGTGGCCCCGCGATCGTGGGCTCCGCTTTAGGCCCAGGCAAGGGACCCCTAGCTCCTGGGACTGCCAGCTTCGACCGTGCCCAGCTCCCATCGCTGGCTCCACCCCTACTTCCTGCTATCACTGGCCAGGGCGGCAAAGGCGCCTGATTCTCCGATCATGGCTGGGGGCAGGGCAAAGGCGGCCCCCAGCTCTTAGCTCCCCCCTGGGTTTCCGATCACTGTCAGTGGCAGGGGGCTTCTTCCTGCTTTCCCTTTTGCCTCCCTGGATTGTGCCTACATATGCAAATTAACCGCCATCTTGTTGGCAGTTAACTGTCAATCATAGTTGGCAGTTAATTTGCATATAGCCCTGATTAGCCAATGAAAAGGGTATCGTCGTACGCCAATTACCATTTTTCTCTTTTATTAGATAGGATATGTGTTTTCCAATGGTCTTAGGCGACCCCTGTGAAAGGGTCGTTTGACCCCCAAAGGCGTCGCGACCCACAGGTTGAGAACCGCTGAATTAAAGTGACACTTCATGCAATGATTTATAGGATGGAAATTTGGATGCAGACACAGAGAGAACACAGGTGAAGATGGAGGCAGAGTCTGGACTTACGCTGCACAGGCTGAGGAACACCAAGGATTGTCGGCAACCTCCAGAAGCTAGAAGGAGTCAAAGAAGTATTTCGCCTACAATCTTCAGAGGAAGCATGGCCAAGCCAACACCATGATTTTGCACTCCTAGCTTCCCGAAATGACAGAGGAGAAGTTTCTGTTGTTTTAAGCCACTCAGTTGGTGGTAGTCTGTGACAGCAGACCTGGGAAACTAACGCAGTATACCCAATGGACTTTTCTAGGGCAAGAAGTGATGGAATAAGAGGAAAGGGTGTTAGGCTCAGACATCATGAGAAACGAAGATGGAGAGTCTTGAGGAATAGGTGTGCTCTGCTCCTCATTCCCTGGCCAGCACAGGAATTGAGGCCCCAAAATTGCCTTAAGCATCGAGTATCAGCATCGTCCTGGTTTGAGATCAGGCCATATTTGGACACTTGGCTGTGTGAACAGGGAAAGGGTGCCCTGTTGGGACTATCCATTTGCCTAACAATCTGATTACACATTCAGCCAAGTATCATTTAGGGAATAAAATATAAGAGAAAAATAAGATCTCATGTGGGAGGCTGAACAGACTGCACCTAATAACTTGAGACAATTAGAAAATTAGCAAAGAGAAAGAAAGGTGGGCTGTGAACCAGATAGGTATGATAGAAACAGCTGCTTGGGGGGAAAATAATACTAATGCTAATACTAATATCAACTATAATTATTATCTCTTACATGTGTAAGTAGAGTTCGATGGTTGACATAGCACTTCTACTACATGATTTATCTAAATTTTATTATTATTATTTTTTTAATCCTTACCCAAGGAGTGAGAATATGTTTTTCCATTGACTTTTTTTTAGAGAAAGTGGAAGGGAGGGGGAAGAGGGAGGGGAGAGAAGGAAGAAAGAGAGAGGAGAAAGAGAGAAACATCATTGTGGAAGAGACACATTGATTGTTTGCCTTCCACATGCACCCGACCAGGAGGTATGTGCCCTTGACTGGGAATTGAACCCACAACCCTCTGGTGCACAGGCCAACACTCTAGCCCGCCAGGGCCATCTAAATTGCAAATGGTTTAGTGAGGAAAGCCAGGCCTTCAGGTCTCCCATTTTACTAATGAGAAAGTTGAAGTTCACAGAGGTTAAAACACTTGCTCAAGGTCACTTGTCCATGCTAACACTAGAACTCTAGCCTTTGACTTATTTCTGTCCATTGTCTTTTTTATAAGGTGGTTCAGGACAGCACCCTCCTGGGGGCACATCCAGCCTCAGAGGCCTGCACCCAGCTCTCCTCTCCTCCCAGTACCTAGCAGACTCCGCACAGACCAGGGACTTGATGCACAGTTAAGGTGACTGGGTGATTAATTGAGGTGAGGGTGGGTGGAGCAAGAAGTCCCAGATCTTGTGCTTGAACAGACTCCCAGGTTCTGCCTCTGCCAGTGTGTGATAAAGAGCTGAGCTGACACCAGCATCACCCTCAACTGAGTCTCTGTGTCAGGAGGTAGTCATGGAAACTCACTCCCTTCCTGAGGAGGAGAGAATTAGGTAGAAAGGAGGCATCAAGTTAATTGCCTGTCATCCCCTCTCTGCTCTCTGTGTGTTGATTCAAATTAAGCTTTTTCAGTTTTCTGATGTCAGCAGAGACTAAAGGACCAAAGCATAGGCCTGGGAGTCAGGACCTCCAAGAAACAGCCAGGTCTGAGCGAATCCTTTAACCTTTTTACCGCTCTGCTTAGTTCTGACCCACACTTTCAGGAAAAACAAATCTCTTTGCTTGACTTCTATTGATTTCAGATCCAAACTCTCAGAACTGCCTTAAAATTAACCATCTATAATTCTACATTCATTCAAGTAGCCATTTCCCCTCTGGTAGAGAAAACAAGAAGTAATTGAAGTTGAATTCTGCATTTGTTGAAATTCACTGTAGCTCAGAAAGACCACTGTTAAGTACGTCAGTGATGGTTGTTCTATGATGTATGTTGCCCACATGGAGGGAAGTGGGAGGAAAGTTCTGAAAGTCTTTTGTGAGAGGTGTCACCACCAGCTCAGTTGACACCTGAGCAAAACTGGAGGAGGGCTCCAAAGATGAGGCCTTTTCCTTTCCTGTCCCGTCCCCAGGATCCCTTCTCTGTGGCCAGGTGGGCTTGAGATTCCTTGCATGCTCCTTGCTTGTTTTATCTTTAGCTCGTCAGAGGTTTTCCTCTGCCTGGAATACCCCTCTTACTTTTAATGGTGTCTCAATCCCAACAATTCTTGTCTGGGAAGCCATCTCAAGGCTGAGTATGGGATTTCCAAACACCATCAGTTCCTTTTACTATAGACAAAAAGTGGGTCACCACCATACACATGAATTCTGCCCCGCCCCCCACCTTTCACCTTACCTCCCGGACTACAAGCTTCTGGGGGCAAGGATATATATGCTTGTGGCCTGGTGCACGGATTCATGCCCATTGAAAGGAAAACATTTGCCCTTTCTTGGTAATGGATGCTGGTCGCTGCCTACAGGGCAATCGGTGGGGCGATTGGCCCTGCTTGCATCCGCCTTGGCCTAGTACTGCCTGCTCACCTGCTCCACCATCCTGCTGTGGTCCCATCAGAGTCCCATTAGGGCCTGCTGCCAGCACCCCATCGCTGACGCTCACCATGTTTCACGCCGCCCCCTGGTGGTCAGCGCACATAATAGTGAGTGGCTGAACTCTGGGTCGAACTCCCAGTAGAGGGGACAATTTGCATATTAGGCTTTTATTATATAGGATATTTTTATTGATTTCAGAGAGGAAGGGAGAGGGAGAGAGAAATAGAAACATCAATGATGAGAATCATTGATTGGCTGCCTCTTGCATGCCCCCAAATGGGGAATTGAGCCCACAACCCAAGCATGTACCCTGACTGGGAATCAAACCATGACCTCTGGGTTTATAGGTCAATGCTCAACCACTGAGCCATGACGGCCTGGCAGGACTATTTCTTCTTCAATCATGTTTCCGAGCACCAAGTTTTGTACCAGGGACACAGAAGGCAATCAATCCACATTTGTGATTGATTTAATAAATGAATTAAGGACTGGAGTTTTGGCGCATGGTGTCTTGGAAGAAGGAAATATTTACTTAAGGTCTCAAATTGATTGTTGGTTGTAATCTATTTGGATTTACATACTATTTGCATTTCACCCAAGTGGTCTAGGCAGCTATGAGGCTACATTTGGCCCCAGACTTGGTTTGCCCCAAGAACTCTGCTCTGCTTCATCAGGCTAACATCTCTCCGGGGATTTTGGGCCTTGTTGGCTCTGAAAGCAGTGAGCTCTGAGGTTAAGTTTTCTGGATCATGTAGGAACTATAGTAGTAGAGGAGGTAGAATGCAGAATCCTAGAATGAAGAGGTTGATGTGAGTGCTTAGGATTCCCCAGGAGGCTCTTCCTAGATGAGAAGGAAATTCTAGGGAGGCAATGTTGTCTCCTAATTGCCACTGTCTAGGGAAAAAGTTCCTCTCAGTTTACAGTGGAGGTGACAATATGGCTTCCTTCTTCTACCTGTACGGCATTCATAGTTTTTCTAGGGCTCCCGGGGAAGACCACTGAACTAGGATTCAGCAGATTTGAGTGTTTTCCACTAACCAACATGGGACAACAGTTTTAGGCCTCAATTTCCTTTTCCGTAAATGAAGGACAGGGTGAAACCAAATGTTCTCTAAGGACTGTCCCATGATTTTATAAAACTGGATTATGGCCCAGCTGGCATGGCTCAGTGGTTGAGCATCGACCTATGAACCAGGAGGTCAGGGTTCGATTTCCAGTCAGGGCAGAGGCCTGGGTTTCAGGCTCGATCCCCAGTAAGGGGCATGCAGAAGGCAGCTGATCAGTGATTCTCTCTCATCATTGATGTTTCTCTCCCTCTCCCTAGGAAATCAATAAAAACATATTTTAAAAAAAAGATTATGGATTTCCCCGTTGACTGTTTCAGAACTTGGCATGAGAGGGAGAGTAATCCTTTGGGCTGTGTTCTCAGGAAAGCCTAAAGGGGGAGGCAGATGGAATAAAGCGAGGCTCTCCCAGGGATCTTGTTCCATCTTTTTCTTCCCACCTGTTTCTTCCCATCCCTTTATCTCTATGGTGGGAGGAAGTGGTTAATTGTATGGGCCAGGAATTGGATAGAAATATATTTGAATCCCAGCTCTGTCACTTACTGTGTGTGACTTGGGGTGAATTTCTTAACTTTCCTCTGCCTCAGTCTGCAGATGGAGTTTATCTTGCTAAGGTTATCACTAGGGTTGTATGACTTGATGCAGAAAGAGGATATAAATAATTGCTATAATTCCTCACAAATCTATTAATATTAATGCTGTTTATGTTTCTATCCTAGAACTCTGATTTTGACATGGAATTCTGTGATCTTCTACTCCATTGTCCAACCTGTTTGCTGTTGATTTTATGTGGAAAAACTTAGGAATCATGTACTTTTATTTCTTCAGATATTTAATTGTTTCAGTCCCCAGTTCTGCTTGCACCATAAACCAGAGTTAAATGTCACAAGGTACAAGAACTAGCACAAGTCAGAATTGCTTACTGAGTTACAATATACACATGGTTATAGAGAATAAAATTTAAAAATGCTGGCATTAAAAGCATTTAGGAGTAACAGGTAACTGACTCACCAAATATTTCCTTCCGCTGAATTGTACACTTAAGGGCTAGAGGAAAGGGGAAAGGGACGCCTTGGAGACCTTGTAAATTTCTGGTGCACTTTAAAGTTTAACAGCATTGCAGCAGGTATGTCATGCCTATGCACTAATACTAACAGTAAATTTTTTGAGGTTTGGATGATAACATTTCATAAATTATCTACAAATTATATGTTAATTCTGTAATCAATAATAGCTTCTGAAGGTGAAAAGGTAAATGATGAGAATATTCAAGTTCCTTCTAAATGCAATTTGAATGACATTTACACATTATTTCTATACTAGAGGCCTGGTGCACGAAATTTGTGCACTTGGGGGGAGGGGGGTCATTCCAGTCCGGCCTGCAACCTCTCGCAGTCTGGGAGCCCTCGGAGGATGTCCAACTGATGGCTTAGGCCCACTCCCTGTGGGAAGTCGGACATCCTTAGCGCTGCCACAGAGGCAGGAGAGGCTCCTGCCACCGCCATTGCGCTCACCAGTTGTGAGCCCAGTTTCTGGCTGAGCAGTGCTCCCCCTGTGGGAGCAGACTGACCACCAGGGGGCAGCTCCTGCGCTGAGCATCTGCCCCCTGGTGGTCAATGCACAACAGAGCGACTGGTCATTCTGCCATTCAGTTGATTTGCGTATTAGCCTTTTATTATATAGGATACCTTTAATCTCAGTTGTTGGAATGGTGATGTTTAGGATCTGTGCTAGGGCTTTACAAAGACTGTCCATGTGATGGTTTTGGACAGCTTCCCTGCCTGGTGCCTCAGTTCCGAGGTTCTCTGTGGTTTAGGCGAGTGCCTAGCCTCTTCTACAAGTAAATGGGCAAACACGGGAGCAGGTGGCACACTCCTTGAGGATAGGATCTGTATTATTCATTGTCATATATGCAGAACCTGGGAGGTAACAGGCACTTTGCAGACACTTAATACTTAATGAGTTTTAGAGTCTGAAAGTACTGGGTCTCTGTTACACAGGAGATGGAGATGCCTGGGGAGGAAAACCTTGTAGGATTATGAAAAGCACATCTAAGGCATGTTCTGAACCACAAGGTTCAAGAACAATACTACAGTGGGATTGTCATTCCTTTTTCACTTAACACCCCCATCTTGAATTACTCTGGTGTTGAGACTCTTTGAGTGTAAGGGGATGGAATCAAAGGATCTCATAGCTAGAGCTAAAGTACAGGGGCAGCGAGGTTTGAGATGAAGCTTAGGTCCCAATGTGGGACAATGTCTCCTTCAGGGTGAGTGATGTCTCTACAGATCCCATAAAGAGGTAGCAGCATTGGCCTTGCCATTATATTTCAGGATACAATGAATGAAAGGAATAACCAAAAAGGAGTGGGCTCATATCAGTACAAGGTTAGCCTGACAGTGAATTAGAGGTTTGAAGGAAGAAAGGCTGTCTGTTCTGCAAGATGGCTCACTGGCTGACATTTCAAGGACTCCTGGCAAGTTGAGAATTATGAGATCTGTTCATTTTTCCTTCACTGTAATGGATCATGCCTCTGATGATAATTATGTGGATGCGTAGAGTCACGTTTTATCAGCTTCTTTCTGAATTATTGCTTATCACTCAGGGGCTTTCCAACCATTTGAAGATTACCAAGATGAAGTCAGATTTTAGCTGGGGAGGTAGACCATTCTGTTTTGCAGGAAGCAGTTGATTGCATGTGCCACTCAGAGACATCCTGGCTCCAGCAATCTTCTCCCTATTACATGCCAGAGTCTTTAGGAGCCGGCCCTGGCCAGTGGCCCCATGGCATGGCAGCTGAAGGCAGACATAGGAGGTGTTCTCTCCTCTCCTTCAGCAAGACAGGATCTTGAGGAAGGCTTTACGGAACTCAGTGTTGAAGGTGGTGTAGATCACGGGGTTGAGGGCGCTGTTCACGTAGCCCAGCCATGTGGTGGCTCTGTAAAGCCCCGGAGACACATGGCATGCTGGGCAGTGGGTATTAAGGACGTGGGTCAAAAAGAAGGGCAGCCAGCAGACAATGAAGGTCCCTAGGTCGCAAAGGGAGAGAAAAACTGGGTCACAGGTTTTTGTACTTGTTTTGTTATAACATGAAAATGACTCATGCACGTTTCCTTTATGCCAGTTACCATGCAGGAAGTTTTACATACCCATTTAATTTTTAAACCAACCCTGTGAAGTAGGTGTGATTAGCCACTTTTTCTTTCTTTTTTTTTTTTGATGAGAAAACATCAAAATATCTTTGATTTATCTTAGGCCTTTGTTCCTAAATCAATTTTCTAGTTTGATTTTTAGGTAGTTCTTTACTAGTTTTTCCTACTTGTTAATTTAAACCAAATATTTATTTAATATCTATCCATCGAGACTTGATGTTAGGCACTGACAGGAAAGAAGACCCTAAAGACACAATTGACACAATTCCTGCCGTCGAGGAGATTACTTCTAGGGGTTCTCATTCAGTCCCTGAGGTATGAGGAGGCGTGGTTTGTCAGTGATAAGAGGATGAATGACCTCCACTCTATATGGTACCTGTGATTTCTCCATTTTTTAAATTTAAATAAATAAATATTTATTTAATAAGTTATTTTTTTTTTTTTACTATAAAAACTAGCTCTGATTTTATATATTATGGAAAATTTGGTAAATACAGAAAAGTAGAAAGAAGAAAAATACCCACCACGCAAAGTCAATCACTTTTGACATCTTGGTGAATTAATTTTCAGGGTTTTTTTCTCTCTGTATTTCATATAATCTAGATTTTATCAGACCACATGACCATCGTTTTTTGCATCCCTATGGTTTTTACTTAATATTTTAGAGTAAGCATTTGTTAAATATCTGGTAAATACCACACACTTTTACTTAATCATTATCTTACTTATTATTTAATTTATCCATTATTGTAAGTCCATGCGATAGACAACAAACACAATGGATAAGAGCAGCCTGATAAGGTGTCCGGCTAAGTTTCATAAATTTTGGTCTAGGTCTTGCAATTTCCACCAGTTAACATTTATACACAAATCCTTTTCAGTCATATGATAAACATTTATAAATATAAGCGTCATTGGATTTCCAATTCTGTCAAATGTGGTTACCTTAACCCTCTGCCAGCTGCACTAAACTCAGCCTAACCCAGCTCAGCCTAACCCAGCTCAGCTCAACCCAACTCAGCCTAACCCAGCTCAGCTCAACCTGACCCAACTCAGCCTAACCCAGCTCAGCCTAACCCAACTCAGCCTAACCCAGCTCAGCCTAACCCAGCTCAGCCTAACCCAACTCAGCCTAACCCAGCTCAGCCTAACGCAGCTCAGCCTAACCCAGCTCAGCTCAACTCAACTCAGCCTAACCCAGCTCAGCTCAACCTGACCCAACTCAGCCTAACCCAGCTCAGCCTAACCCAACTCAGCCTAACCCAGCTCAGCCTAACCCAGCTCAGCCTAACCCAACTCAGCCTAACCCAGCTCAGCCTAACCCAGCTCAGGCTAACCCAACTCAGCCTAACCCAGCTCAGCCTAACCCAGCTCAGCTCAACCCAGCTCAGCTCAACCTAACCCAGCTCAGCCTAACCCAGCTCAGCTCAACCTGACCCAACTCAGCCTAACCCAGCTCAGCCTAACCAGCTCAGCCTAACCCAGCTCAGGCTAACCCAACTCAGCCTAACCCAGCTCAGCCTAACCCAGCTCAGCTCAACCCAGCTCTGCCTAACCCAGCTCAGCCTAACCCAACTCAGCCTAACCCAGCTCAGCCTAACCCAGCTCAGCTCAACCCAGCTCTGCCTAACCCAGCTCAGCCTAACCCAGCTCAGCCTAACCCAACTCAGCCTAACCCAGCTCAGCTTAACCCAGCTCAGCTCAACCCAGCTCAGCCTAACCCAGCACAGCCTAACCAAGCTCAGCCTAACCCAGCCTAACCCAGCTCAGCCGAACCCAGCTCAGCCTAACCAAGCTCAGCCTAACCCAGCCTAACCCCGCTCAGCGTAACCCAGCTCAGCCGAACCCAGCTCAGCCTAACCAAGCTCAGCCGAACCCAGCTCAGCCTAACCAAGCTCAGCCTAACCCAGCCTAACCCAGCTCAGCCTAACCCAGCTCAGCCTAACCCAGCTCAGCCTAACCCAACTCAGCCTAACCCAGCCTAACCCAGCTCAGCCGAACCCAGCTCAGCCTAACCCAGCTCAGCCTAACCCAACTCAGCCTAACCCAGCCTAACCCAGCTCAGCCGAACCCAGCTCAGCTCAACCTGACCCAACTCAGCCTAACCCAGCTCAGCCTAACCCAGCTCAGCCTAACCCAGTTCAGGCTAACCCAACTCAGCCTAACCCAGCTCAGCCTAACCCAGCTCAGCCTAACCCAGCTCAGCCTAACCCAACTCAGCCTAACCCAGCTCAGCCTAACCCAGCTCAGCCTAACCCAGCTCAGCTCAACCTGACCCAACTCAGCCTAACGCAGCTCAGCCTAACCCAACTCAGCCTAACCCAGCTCAGCCTAACCCAACTCAGCCTAACCCAGCTCAGCCTAACCCAGCCTAACCCAGCTCAGCTCAACCTGACCCAACTCAGCCTAACCCAGCTCAGCTCAACCTGACCCAACTCAGCCTAACCCAGCTCAGCCTGACCCAGCTCAGCTCAACCCAGCTCAGCCTGACCCAGCTCAGCCTAACCCAGCTCAGCCTAACCCAGCTCAGCCTAGCCCAGCTCAGCCTAACCCAGCTCAGCCTGACCCAGCTCAGCCTAACCCAGCTCAGCCTAACCCAGCTCGGCCTGAGCCAGCTCAGCCTAACCCAGCTCAGCCTGACCCAGCTCAGCCTAACCCAGCTCAGCCTAACCCAGCTCAGCTCAACCCAGCTCAGCTCAACCCAGCTCAGCCTGACCCAGCTCAGCCTGACCTAGCCCAGCTCAGCCTAACCCAGCTCAGCCTGACCCAGCTCGGCCTGAGCCAGCTCGGCCTAACCCAGCTCAGCCTAACCCAGCTCAGCCTAACCCAGCTCAGCCTAACCCAGCTCAGCCTGACCCAGCTCAGCCTAACCCAACTCAGCCTAGCCCAGCTCAGCCTAACCCAGCTCCGCCTAACCCAGCTCAGCCTAGCCCGGCTCGGCCTGACCCGGCTCGGCCTGACCCAAACTCACCGAGCACAATGACCAACATCTGGGTTGCCTTCTTCTCCCGAAGTGGCACTCCCCGAGGTCGCAAGGGCCCCAGTTTCAGGGACGTTGACAACCTGCCGTTGCTGAGTTTTCGAACCTCTAAGCTGAGCTTGGGTGCCATGGTGGGGCTGAGGGAGTTCCGAGTGCTCGCGTCCTTTTTCAACTCTCCTTCTCCCTCTTGGAAGCCTGGTGGCCCGAAGGCTGTATCTTGGCAGATGCTATAGTAACGCCTCAGCCCCATGTGTGCCCGGCCAGGGGAGAGGGGCTGCAGGTGTGACAAGAGAGGGTCTTGACATTTCTGGGGATATTGCTTATCTTCTGAATGCCCCTGAAAGAAGAGGAGGCAACAAAGGAAGGGGAATCCATCATTGTGTAAAACCTGCAGAGGTTAGGCTTATATGCATGCATACAAGTCCTTTGGTTGATCTCTCCTCCTTACCCCACCCCCCCTTCCCCTGCCTTCCCTCTGAGGTTTGATGGTCTGATAGATGCTTCTCTGTCTCTGTTTTTGTTCATTAGTTTATGCTGCTCATTATATTCCACAAATGAGTGAGATCATGTGATATTTATCTTTCTCTGACTGGCTTGTTTCATTTAGCATAATGCTCTCCAGTTCCATCCATACTGTTGCAATGGCATGGATGGAACTGGAGAGCATTATGGGTGTGAGGGCATGACTGGGGGGGCATGGGGAGCAATGGGGGGATAAGGACATATATGTAATACTTTGATAAAGAAAAATAAAAAAAGAAAAAATGTGTTATTGTCAGATAATCAATTTATGATGCAAATATTGCTAATATATCTTTTCCCCACACATTTTCATGACCTGATCAATAATAGTGCAATAATTTTTTCCCCTTTGATTTATAAAGGCCAGGCATTGACAGGCTATATAGCCTGCAGGTCAAATTTGGCCCGCTACTTGTTTTGGTGAATAAAAATTTATTGGAACACACACACACACACACACACACACACACACACACACACAGACACAGACACCCTCACACACAGACACACACACAAACCTGCAGAGGGTGCATCTGAGAATGATTGGACCATGGAAAGTTAAGGTAAGTGAAATCTGCTTCTGACTCTACACTTAAAAGTACCTGCCACATGTACAACGTGTGAGAATCACAGTCATCCCTGGAGGGGGAGAGCACAGGATTATAGCCTGGCCTTTTTACGTTAGAATGGCTAGGATATACAGAGGAACATGTTAACTGACACCACAGAGATGTAAGCAACAAAATCTGAACAAACTCCTCCGTTTCTTCAACAAATAAATTGCAATGATGACAACAGTAACATTTACCAGTTGCAAAATATGGATCTTACTTGAATTTCGATTCAAATAAATCAACTATAAAAAATTTATGAGACAATTGAGAAAAATCCGCATATTGGATACCTATATATATATATATAAATATGCTAAGTGTCCGACTGTCCAACCTGTCTCCATGATGTGCACTGGCCACCAGGGGACAGACGCTCAACGTAGGAGCTGCTGTGACATGTACTAGCCATGTACAGAGAAACGGCACCACAGACCTGATGCCGACAAAGCAACACTCGGCTTCCCCCAAGTGGGACACAGGCCCCACCACCACCCTAGAGTGACAGCCCACCAAATCTCAGTTGACACTGCCGAGACCCCATGGCGCAACATTTTTCTTTTATTTTTACAAAATATTTTTAGAGAGTCTTACAAAGTATTTTGAAATGCTTCATAACAATCCAATGAGTTTATGTGAATGTAAGTGGGGGTAGAGATGAAATAAGATTGGCCATGAGCCCAGCCTGGAAACAGTGGCTGTGGGCACCAGGTAATGACGTCACATAGTAATGCCCGGCTTCCTCTCCCTAGCAACAGGCCATTTAACAATAAACGGACCTGTCACCCACAAAGCAACGCTCGGCTTCCCTAAAGTGGGACACAGACCCTGCAATCATGCTGGAGCGACACCCTACCAAATCACAGCCGATGCTGCCGAAACCCCATGGGGCAAAATGCAGCGCACAGCCCAGCCCAGCCTGGAAATGGTGGCTGTGGGCGCCAGGTAATGACGTCATGTAGCAATGCCCGGATTCCTCTCCCTAGCGACTACTAGCCTCCTTGAAGTTTCTTCAGCCCAGGAACACAACTTGCATTATAGCCAGGTGCAAACATTTTACACTTTAACCAAATGTCTGTGAAGCGTTTTCCCGTGCCTCATCTCATTTGATCCTCACAGAAGTCCTGGAGTAGGTAGATAGGAGACTCGGTGGAATCCTATTTTCTTTCCAAGAGTCTTTGACTCCAGTCATTGGGATCTCACCCAATAGGCATATGCTTTTTGAGGGTCATTTGCTGACTCTTATTCCGAAGCTCAAATCAGGCAGGATCTCAGATCTGTTCTATATTGTAGATACAAGTGTGGGATTGGGCTAGATTCTATTTTGGAATGGAAGTGAAATCAAGTCAAGCCAGGATCTTTGAGAAAATATCTCTTATTCTTTTCCTGTAATTAAAGGTGTGGTTTACTTACCATTTTCCCTGTGGCATCTGATGGAAATCTGGCCCTTAGTGAAAACTGCCGAATGGGGTGCAGCCGAAGACAGGAAGACTAGGGTAGGTTGAAGGAGAAATAGTTGTAGGTTAAGCTCTACACAGTTGAACCATATAGATGACAATGGTTTAAATACAGTATGTTCATATCCTCATCCTCCAGTGCTGACCTCCTATTTCATGAGGACCAATATTCTTGTTCTACTCAAGCCTTGGGACTTCACCTTTGAAAGTTCGACCTCCACTCAGATTGATCTAGACATCCAAATGCCTTAAAGATCAAATTCAGTTCTTACTCTGTCTCTGAACCTCTTTCCTGAGCATATTGATCTCTTTCTTCTCATAACTTCAAAGGCATTCAATATTTGAGGGCTCAATTGTCTTCACTTAACATTTGGCAAACATCTCACTCACTTTTGGGCTGCTCATTAACTTTGGGTGGAGGTGTGCTTATTTGCTTGGTTAGAGTCCAAACTCCATGAAGGCAGAGGCTGTATAATGTTCCTGCCGTCCCTTCCCTGTAAGATTTCAAGTGTTTGGTATGTCTCCATTCATGCTTTAGGTACATTGTGGGTAAACTACTATGACACTGGGCACTGGGATAAGCAGAACTTAAAACCCCAGAAATTGGAAGATCAGTGTTGAAGCAACAATCTTCCTTGGCAGAGCCTAACAAGACCCCAAAAATGCATCATCAGCATCCCAGTCTACCAGCTTGTCAATGCCTGGATACAGGGGCTGACATAGTAAAGAAAGGAGACTTTGATGGACCTCAATACATTTTGGAATGAGTGATCTGGCCAGAAAGTCCATCTCGGGAACCTTCTAGAAGTGCATGATGCAATTGTCACACTAAAACTTTGAACCCTGTGTGACATCCAAACTTCTGGCCATTTGGGGACAATGAAAGACTTTGAAGGGAAGCAGAACATGTTTAGAAACTATCCTATCATCTTTCCAAGTAAGATGTGCTCTAGGAAAGACTATCACTGAACTTTTTGGATTGAATTTACTATCTCTAAAGCAGAGCCAATACCAGCAGATTAGAAGGTGGGGGTCAAATGTGTGTCTCCAAAGTGGCAGTTCAGGCAAAAACATTCACTGCTGGACACAAAGCTGGGAGGCCACGGAGTCGGGTGCTGTCCTCCCTCTGCCCCACCCACATGCTTACGTGTTGGGGGAAGCTGGGCCTGACACTGATGCACTGACTGTTCTGTCGAGTGAGAATCCGCTTCCGTCTCCTCTGTCTCAGTACCACATAGATTCTCGCATAGACGAGGACAGTCACTCCGAAGGGCAGATAGAAGGACACCACTGAAGAGTAGATGACAAAATCAGGGTTGGAGATGGAGCAGACACTGGGGTCTCCTGTGACAGAAAAGGAGAAAGCAAAGCAGTTTGCCAAATATGAGACCTCAATGGGGAGCACAAAATATGGCCCCAAACCACATGTGGTATCTGCACCCTTTGATCCACGCGGAGCTTGGAGGAGCAGGGATTCCCGGTCCCACCTACACCCTCAAGGTGCCCCAGTTCACATGCTGCCTCATCCAGGAGGATTACTTGAGTTTGTTATTCAGAAGCAACTCTGTCTTCTTTGTGCCTCACAACTCTTTACTTTTGTCTGTTTTGTGTAGTTAGGACACAGGTCCTGATTGCTATGTTGTCAGCTCACTGAGGGTAGGAGGTCTCATGTAGCTTTGTGTTGCTCACAGTTCACTTAAAAAAATCAATGATTACATGCCAGACACTGGGACTGTGAAGGAGCATGGCACCGTGTCTGCCCCTGAAGGAGCTCACAGCCAGTGGTTGGCAAACTCATTAGTCAACAGAGTCAAATATCAACAGTACAACGATTGAAATTTCTTTTGAGAGCCAAATTTTTTTAACTTAAACTATATAGGTAGGTACATTATTATTAACTTAATTAGGGTACTCCTAAGGCTTAGGAAGAGCCACACTCAAGGGGCCAAAGAGCCGCATGTGGCTCAAGAGCTGCAGTTTGCCAACCACAGGTCTAGACAGACAGATGATCCCTTCCATTTGCTGTGCTAAGTGCCATGGAGGAATGCAGCCTGGGAGGCTGGGGCGAGTGTCACCGAGCAACGAGCCAGAAGCTTGCGGGAGGGATGCAGCCCCAGGAAGGGGCCTGTGGAGTGGAGGCCTGAAAGGATTGCTGAACGCACTGAATAGAGGAAGCCTTCTTTGCTGAGAATGCCAGGTCTCCATTTTGAATCCAGATATGGGGCAGGTGGTGGCTGAATATGAGACAGGCATTTGATTTTTCAAGGAATTCCAGCCACGGCCAGCAGTGAGATGGGAAGAGGACCAGTAAGGATATGGTCATTGTGGACAGTGTGAATTGAGGAGGGTCCTTGTCTCTGTTCTATGTTCGGGAATGCTCCTGCCACTCCTCCTGGGAGGGCCCTGTAGCTTTGCCTTCATCACTAGCAGATGTTGTGATTCTTCCAATGCCCAGAAGAGGGCCTGGAGCTTGCCCCTCTTGAAAGAGAAATGGAAAGCAAACTAATACCTTGCAGGTGATATGCCAACGGCTTTATCCACATTATCTTACCTAATCATTATGGAAACGTTATGTGACACAGGTGCTCTTACTGACTTCATTCTCAGATGAGCAGACTAGGGCTCAGAGAGGTTTAGTAAGTGACCCAACATCACACAGCTTGAAAAGGGTGGAGCTAGGATACATTCCTCTAGCCACTCTGACCCCCAAACCAATCTTCTTTCTGTGATTTGGACACTCCACCTCCCTCTAACCAGTGGGGTATGGCATATTTGTGCTTTGTTCAGCGCTGTCAGCAACAGCTGTTGGTACACCTGGCCAATCTTCATAAAGAGCTGGGCATTCTCCAACCCAAATCTGGTCTCAGAAGATATAGACTCAGGTGTGAGTTGGCAGGAAGAAGGCTGCGGCCACATGGCCCCTCATTCTGCTTCTTGGTCTCTGAGGTAGCAGAGGGCAGGCAGCCAAGGTGTGAGACCCAGGTATGCCATTTATTAACTGTGTGATCTTAGAGAAATTACTTAACTAGCCAAGCCTCAGTTTCAGTATCTCTAAAAGATATTGCATCATATAGAGGAAATGAAAATAAATGGCAACTATTATTTAGTCTTTACTATTATTATTTAAGTTTTACCTCCTCTGAGCTTTTTGAACTGAAAAGGGATGGGATCACTTGGAATAGAAATTTGGAGCGAGACTTACAGGGAACAATGTTTGGGGGGTGGAGGGGGGAGGAAGTAACAGCTAAGAATTAAAACAAACAACCAAAAAGAGTGCTCAGAGCTTAGTGAGGATTTTAACGACAGCACCGCCACCAGAATCTTCATGAGCTACTCGCCAATTCTCCGATTCTCCTGGAGAGGGGATGAAATTTAGGTCATATTAGTACCATCCTACCAAAGCCGGTGTCAGTGTCCTTCAGGAAATGGCTCATGAACCTTTGAGCAGTGGCCACAGATTGGCATCTTCTGGCCTGAGAGGGCTGGGGTCAGAGGTAGGAATAGGGTGGCAGCAGGTGGTCTTCTGAACTTTTAAACAGCCATGAGCTCTCCTGTCATCAGCGTCTGACCATGATTTATGATGAGAGGCACCTCAGCACGTTTTGCTAGTAAGAAGTGGGCTAGAGGGGTAGCAGGGCTGCGTCCCTGCTATTCCCCTTGTTGCCTCCTTGGTGTGCTAGATAGTCCCCATTTGTCCCTCCAGGTATACCTTCTACCCTTCTCTACCCTCCTCTGGTTCTGGGAGGCTGACCTCTAAATGCTATACATTAACGACTACTTTTAAAAAGCCAGGAGCAAAAGTAGGTATATTGTGCTTCTGTTTGTGTAAAAATGGATACACACACATACACACAAACATGTATGTGCGTGTGTGCATACTCGAGTGTATGTACTTGTGTTTGCTTCTAGGGAGGGAGATGAAGGAATTAGCAATTGGGGTAGAAGGGAGAGATACATATAAATATGCATATGTCTTCCATTACACCTTATGTTTTTATCATGTGCAGATATTTATTTTTGCAGTAAAAATAGCGAAAGCATATATATAAGAAACAGAGTGAAGAGAGCATGTAGTGATTTCAGGGTCGCTAATCAATGAAGGCCCTGATGTATAATCACTGATCCTACATTGTCATCCCATCCTTCCTCCCCTGCTGCCTGCCCTCACACCATGTTTGGCAGCCTCTCCCCGAATCCTGGGAGGACTGTCAGCAGGCAGAGTGACATAGGAGGCAAGTGGCCAGCGAGTAGGACCCTAATCCAGTCCCCACCAGGTCTGACTTGGGTGTAGGTCCTATTTGCAGGGTAGAGTAAAGCCCCCACACCAGCAATTTTGTGTTATAAAAAATTCTAGAGTGACTAAACAATAGCTGGTAATGAGGGTGTAAGAAATCTTCCAGGGAGAAAAAACTTAAAGCTGAGAAAATCCTATCAGGTAGCTTAACTCTTCTTTCTGCCGAGTGCCGAGGAGGTGAGGGCAGTGAGGCCTTCACAGGAGCTGTGGCTAACCCAGGAGATGCCCCAGGAGGTACCTTGTTTTAATTATTTAATTAAAACAGCACTATGCTCAAAGACAATATGGGGGTGGGGGCATGTGCTGGGGGTGGGAGTGGGTGGGGAGAGGTCAATGGGGGGAAAAGGAGACATATGTAAAACTTTCAACAATAAAGAATTAAAAAACAACACAGTACTGTGCGGTCACGCCAATAGTTATTGAATGAATACATGAATGATGAATAAGTGCGCAAAGTAGATGAGCATTTTACAGAAACACATAGAGTCACTGACTGGAGGATAAAGGGGAGGCCAGGGGTTACTCCTCATTCTCTGAGACTGAGATGTTTATCCCACCTCATCTCGACATTTAAGGAAGAAATGATAAGAAGGAGGAATTATGTCATTCAACATAATTTTATGGAGCACCTACTGTGTTCAAGGCACTGTGTGGGGTGATAAAACGCTCAGTAGCTTTGCTAATGAGTCTAAAAGGCTTTTGTGGGCTAGCCTGGCAACTTGGTTCCACAGTGATGTGAGCAGCAAGGCCAGAAGCAGGTTGACCTGAGAGATAATGGACTTGAAGCTCATTGAAAGGTCTCTAACCTCTACTTGTTTGCAAAGGCAGGAGATCCTGATGAGTCTGATTTTAGAATGAGCCTACTATTCTTTTAACTTTGTGCTTCTCAACCAAACTCCTCCCAGCTCCAGTGCTCTGAAGGTCAGGTGAGGTGTTATATTGCTAAAACCGAATAATTGCACTCCTCCATGTCTTTGTTTTGAAGAAAAGTTAAGCTACCTGATAGGATTTTCTCAGCTTTAAGTTTTTTCTCCCTTGAAGATTTCTTACACCCTCATTACCAGCTATTGCTCATTCACTCTAGAATTTTTTTTATAATACAATAGTTATCTGATTTAGCAAAAATTTAAATACTAGTTATTTTTGTTGTCTATGAAATGAAAGGAGTGGGCTGCTCATTCAGGGATCTTTATGCTTTTCTCTAGCACCAACACTCCATGCTCCACGGCTGTTGGGGGCTGTTGATGGTATGATATTGGGCTAGACTTCGGGGCCTCTGCTGGGATCAGGGGCAACGCTGGGCAGCCAGGTCCCACAGCCTTGAAACTCTCTATGACTCAAGACCCTGCCTTAAATGTACATCCAGAAATACATATTGACCTTTCCTCAGTCAATAGTAGCAACTCCAAGTTGAAAGAAACTGAAGTTCAACTTTTCGCTCCCTTCTGTTCTCTGACAATTCACAATCCCGCATGGCAGCCCATTTCATAAAAAGAAAGAACTCTGTCAGAATGTCCTTTTCTGTTTCACTTGTTAGTGGAAGTTTATTTACTTCCAATATCAGGTGTTATTGCAGTATCCTGCCCCTTTCTCCTCTGCTTTTCACAGAGAGAGTAGAAAAACATAGCTGAGAGAAGTCGTTTATATTGGGCTTTTGAATGGCCTTGGGAACTTCCTTATAGATGGAAGAGGTGCTGGAGGAACCCACATCTATCAAAATAATGATGCCGTTCTGTGAAGGACAGACTGAGGCCGAGAAGGATGCCGGGACTCCTGCCTTGAGTTCTGCTCACTAATCCCTGAACCGAGTTTTTGGATGAGACAACTGGTCTCCTCTATAACTACCAGAATTACAACTGTTCAGATTTTTCCTTGGAACAGGTACATAGTTAAATTTTGAGGCACAGAAATCATTCCTAATACGTAACAACAACAACAACACCACCACCATTAGCTAATGTCTAATGGGGTCTTATGCTGGACCCAATACTTTGACATAAGATATGAATAAGTGGAGGGCTTACCATAGCCTTATTAGTAATCTTAAAGGTAAGAGAGAGTGAGAGATTACGAGAGAAGTGAGAGTGTACACACTAAGTCATGGGCATTCTCTACCATCTCAATTCTATATTTGAAAATCCTTTTGGAAGGATTTTTTTCTGAGTTTTGTTTCTGGAAAAATAATGATCTCATTGGTGGCAACAACACTGCAATGAGCTCATCATTCTTCTTCACTTTAGATGTTGACATTAACTGAGACCTCTAATGCCAGATTTTGAGACTGTTTTAACTCTTACCAGGGTGTGTGTGCCTGTGTGTATGAGAATGAATAAGACCCCTCCACCAGTCTCCAAGAATAAGTAAGAGGACCTACCTAGTCCTGCAAACGCTGGTGGGGATTTGCTGCTGACCGGGGAGGGGGTGAGGGGATGGTTAAGCAGTGCCTTGGCCTAACAGTGGTAGTGAGTGCCCCATGCTAAAAATACCAACTTAGAATGAATTTTTTGTATTGAAACAAAGATATATAAGGTGGCTTAGTTATCAGACTTACCCAGAAAGCATACTTAACACTCATCAAAACTGGTACCTTAGTGCCAGTCAGTCTCTATCATCATGTTGGGGAATGTTACTTTGGGGTGTGTGTGTGTGTGTGTGTACATATATACTTGTGTGTATAAAGTGTTATTCAGTGAAAATAACAAAATAACTCATGGTAAAGAGTAATGCAAAGATGATAATAACATCGTATTTTAGGAACATCCTGAGTTAACCAGGCAAATATTTGTTGAATAATTTGGCTATTTAACCTTTAATGTGGCAGAGAAACAAGCCTGACCTTGAACAGTTGGTATGTACTGGCATGTCTATCTATGTTATCCCAATTTAATCCTCATTTAATTGTAAAAAAGTCTATGAAGGAGGTAAAGTGGAATTATACCATAGGTAGGGTTAGATTCTAAAGTCAATGAATGAGTAAAGTAAAAATTATAGAGTTGAAATTTGCTTAGAAAAATCCCCTGAATCACATATAAAGATACATGATTTGATTACAGCTCTGAACAGTAATAAGTAAAATGAATGATACATTCTAAAGAGTTCAAACGCACCGTGTAATTTTAGAGATGAAGTTGCCGGGCTTATTTGTAGGAAGTCATATATAACAGCAAACATTGAAATCTTCCTAACTGAATATACAGACTGAGTCTACACATTTGAATTTGTTCAAGTTTATGCTCCACTACACTATTATTCCAAACTGATCAATAAGGACACTTAGAAAAGTTAGGTGACTTGTTCAAGGAGACACAGCTGGTAACTAGTAGAATTGGAGTTTGAATCTAGTTGTTTTGACTCGAGTCTCTGTCTGTCTTTCTAAATGTGTTTTGACTTCTAAATCATTGTCCAGCAAATGGCTCTTTGAAGACTATTTATAGGTTAGAATTTTCCTGTATTTATATGTAATGTGTTACATAGAATGTCTGCATAACACCTAAACACACAGCTAGCTATGTGACTTGTATACATATACTAGAAAGCACGAACCTGGAACGCAGTAGAAATTGAATGAACCAATTCAAATGGACAAAATAAGAAATCCAAATTAACATTAGAAAAGGAGTCAATCAGTTCTCTCTTAGTAAGGACTCAGTATTTATCACCAATACCTATAGCTTTCCGATATGAAAATAGTTTTTGTTCAACACATGAAATTTCTGAGCCAAGAGATGGACATGGAATATACAAGAGGGCACTGATCCATATGAGGTGTAAATTTGGACTGGTGTCATGTCTAAAATCTCAAATATCTCAGATATACACATTGTTTATCCATCTGTCCATCCATCCTTCCATCCATCCATCCATCCTTCCAGAAGAAGTTGTACCATGTGCCAACCATCGTGGCTAGAATTTTTTGTATATTAAAATATAAGAAATATAACCATCAACAACTTAGGGATCTGTACTAGTTCCAAAATTCTAGAAATGATTCTTACTGAGCAAAAATTAGAAATGTATATCCTACTTGAGGGCTTTTACGTGTTACTTTGCACTGTAAGTCAATTATGAATTGTAATATTTTCATTAGCAAACCTCACCTAAATTATTAATATGGCTTCATTTTTTAACTGGTGCATTTTTTCAAACGAATACAATGACATTTCTTTCAAAATAGGAATAATCCAGGTTTTTCATTGATAGGGGCAGAATTTTATCCCTGTGCCAATAATCGATGAAGTTTGCTTTATATTTTTATTATAACCAACAAAGGAGGTCAAAGCTTTGCAGTCTACAGCATCTTCATTTGATTACAAAGTACACTGACCAAAGGTCAGTAATTTCAGGGCTGAGCACCGCTTGTAGCCACTCACATGTGCTGTGAGTCACATGGGTTTTGGAAGCGGGGCCATAATTGTTACCTGTGGTGTTAAAGCCGAAGAGGAGCGGGCAGGACACAGCAAAGGCCAGTACCCAGACGGCCGTAATCATGAGGGCCACACGCCGACAGGAGCTTTGTCCCGTGCCGTGTTGGTAGTGAACTGGCATGACCACTGCAGTGTACCTGTGAAAGGTAGGAAGGATAAGATAGACTTGGTGAGATGGGACGGGGAGACAGCTGAAGAAGGTTCTAGAAAAATAATCAGGTTGGTAAATGTGCAAGAGAAAAATAATTTTGATGGAGAAAGAGAGAAAAGGTGAAATAGTAGAAATGTTGAGATAAGATAGATGAAGAACTCATTGAAGTGGGGCGATCAGAGAAAGGGAGAAAGAATCAACAGTTAGCATAGCAGCAGAGGGTTGCTGGAGAGCTTCTTCATTTAGTCCTGACTGATGGCCCAGCAGATCCAAGCCCTGGACTCACCACCTTGAGCCCTGAACACCCTGGGTGCTGGTGTGTGCTGTACTGTATCCCACAGTTCTCAGACAATGACAGAACTGTGCCCAAAGTAGATGTTTATCCCTGCTTGTATTCTAGTATAAATCCTAACTCTCTCAGCGACAACTATTCCAAATAACAGAGATATTGAAAATAGAGAGGAACACTATCCAATGGAGTAAAATCCAGTTTTCATGCTGTTTGGGCTGCTATATAAGAAACACCATATACTGGGAAGCCTAAACAACAAATGCATTTTTTTTTTTTTTCAGTTCAGAAGGCTAGGTAGTCCAAGATCACGGCACTGGAAGAGTCAATGTCTGGTGAGGACCCACTTCCTGATTCATGGGTGGCTGTCTTCTCACTGTGTCCTCACATGGTGGAAGGGGTGAGGGAGCTCGATGGGGTCTCTTTTACAAGGACACTAATATCAGTCATGAAGTCTGTACCCTCATGACCTAATCACCACTCAAAGTCCCCACCTCCTAATACCATCACTTTTGGGGTTAGGGTTTCAACATATGAACTTTTTGGGGGTGGAGAGGGGGGCCACAAATCTTCGGTCTACAGCACGTGCTTTTACATGGTCAAAGCACCATTCTTTATTCTTGTTGGACATGGTTGTCTTTTCTATGGCAACTCCTCACACACATTTCCAGCTGCTTGTTGGACTTATTACCTGGACACCTGTTCCATAGTCATCTCAAATTCAAGTTATCTAAAATAGATTTGCCTACCTCCCCACATTTCTTAATCTGGTTCTACTTCCTGCTTTTCTTCAAGACATCTATACCCAATACTCAGGCCTTTTGCCTCTCCCTTGGCCCCTCCATATAATTTTCTCACTCATTCATTTAACTTTTCATTCAGTGTTTATTGAGTCCCCACCATATGCCAGGCCCTATTCTGGAAATATAGAGATGTGCAAATGGGACATTGTCCCTGTCCTTATGGAACTCGGAATTGAGTGGAGTGATGGACCAAAAAATTGTGAGTATACAATGCAGAGTATCATGAAAGAAATAAGCTGGGTGACATGTTTGAGGATGATGGTGGCTGTAAAGAAGGACCCGGCCATGTGGTAAGATAAGGGAAGGACATTTTAAACAGAAGGAAAAAAGTCCTGTAAGTTTACCCATTATGATATCCCTGTAGGACCTTCTCCCATCGAATGTAGACCGAACATGTGAATACAGTATAATGTTGCCCCCGTGATTCGATTACTGATCAAGAGACTGAAGTAATCAAAAGGGAGATTATCCGCAGTGGGCCTGACCTGATAAGTCCTTAAAAAGAATGGGGCCCTTCCTGAATACAGAGAGATTAAAAAAGCTTGAGAAATTACCCAGCTGGCTGTAAAGGAGCAAACTGTCAAGTTTGGGAAAGGTCATTTGTCAGGGAATAGCAAAAGGCCTCCAGGAGCTGAGAACAGCTCTTGGGTGACAACCACAAGAAAGTGGGGACCTCTGAGCTACAACTGCAAGGAAGCTGAGTTCTGCTGACGACCTGAATGAGTTTGGAAAGGGACCCCAAGCTCCAGATGAGAACACAGTCCAGCCCTCACCTTGGTGTCAGCCTTGTGAAATCCTGAGCAGGACACTGACCTGCACTATGCACAGACTTCTGACATACAGAGACTGTGAGATTAAAAAATGGGCATAATTTAAGCCAGTGCATTTGTGACAATTTGTTTCAGAGCAACAGAAGAGACTGGTGTCTTAGTCCAATCATTATCCCTTCTTCCCTGGGGAGCTCCTTCTTGATCAGCTCTCCAAACTTCCCAGGCCTCTTCATCTTACAGAGACCTCTAACTCTGAACACATTGCACTCCTATGCCAATCAATCATGTAGCTCTTCTGCATGCAGTTGTCTTGCCTTATTATTGAACTTGCCTCGTGGTGAAGGTAGTTCCCATATGATTTAAGTTACTTGATGGCTCAAATCATCTTATAGCCTTGCTATTCCCCATAGGTCCTTGCCTGAAGCAAGTAGCAAAAAGCTATTGATTGATTTCCTCATGGATCCTGAAGGCCTCTTTCCCTATAAGAGAACAATTCTAATCTTAGCCAGGCCCAAGGGATCTAATGGATATAGCTGGGTCTACTTATGCTCATTTTTCCTTCGTTTTCTCAGCTTCCAGGGAACCTGGAGACCAGATGCAGACAGGAAGTGCTCAGAGGTGCTAAGCCTCTGTGCACCCCAGGCTTTTGGTTGAGGAAGGGAAGGACAGACGCCTGGCTGGAGGGGCTGGAATAGTGCTCCCTGATGTTCCTCCTATATGTTCCGGAATCACCTGCTTTTTGTGCATCTGGCCTTAGAGTTCATGTGTCAACATTTGTATTCCCCCAAAAGCAGCTTGAGAGTCAGCTCTGAGGACTGAGATGGAGTCAGACTCTGCAGGACTTGATCTTGGCACCATGGTGCCACCATGGTCTGTGACAGAAGTGGCTTCTTTCTCGAGGGGTAGAAATAGAGGCCCCTGTTTAATAAGATTAAATTAAGATCCCACCACTAACCCTAAGGGAGACCCATGACAACCCAGGTCTCTTCTCCTGATGCACATACATTGCGAATCTTCCCTTGAGTTCCCAACTTGGTGATGAAGGAGCAGGGCAAGTAGCACCAGGCATTCCTCCAGGCCTTTTACCCCTCTCAGGACTCCAGACCCTGCTGGGGCAGTGAGCTGAGCCTTCAAGTCAAATATGTCCACCCCAGTCTGGCCCTTAGCACTGATTGCTGAGGCACCTTGGAGAAGATGGAGCCTTGAGTCCTGCAGCTGTCATAGGGAAGCAGCTGTCAGGGCTGGGAAGGAAAAATATGATCCACTTCCTCTTGTCCAGACCAGCGGTTAGGCCCAGGCCTTCCATTTACACAATGTCCTTTGACGTCATAAAAGCTTGATTATCCCATACATTCAGTGGTGTGCCGTTAAATGGCCAACAACTGGCTCTCTGGGTAAAGAAAGCCCTAGTTTGTACCATTTGTCAATTTCCATGGTACAAATCTCCCACCTTACTTGTTTAAAGATACACCAAAGGTTCAATAACCAGCTCAAAAAATTCTTAAAATTTTGCCCATTAGCTTCTGCTAGCCATCACCAGCCGGCTCCAAGCACACCACTGAGAGTGGCGTACGTTCCTAAACATGGTTTAATGTTTAGCAACTCCATGCAGGCTCCTGTTAATTTTTAATAAGCCAGCAAGTGTAGGGAACACTAGCTCCATTTTAACGTTGGAGTCAGAGACACAGAGAGGCTACATGATGAACCTGCGGTCCCACAACTGGTCGTGGCAAAGCCAGATCTCCCAACTCTGAGGCCTTGTGGAGTCAAGGGTGTGTCCTCAGGAAAGGTGGCTTGAAGGGTGGCTTGTGCTTATGTCCAGAGCGGAGTTTCCCCAGTGAACTGGATTCTATCACTTGCCTGGGGGGCTCTGTTAAAATGCTTATTCTCAGGACACATCCCTGGGTATTTTGATTGTTTCTGGAGTGGAACCCAGGTATGTGTATTTTTAACAAGCAAGGAAGTGCACCTGATGATTAGACAAGTTTGAGAAAGCCTGCACTAGGGAAAATACCTTGTTAACTTCTGGCTAACTTGGGTAAGAAGTGAGAGATGAGACTACATTTACCATGGTTACATTACACTCCTTTCTAATTATTTTTTAAACATGATTAAACATTTAGAATAAATGAGGCCCCCAAACTTGCCTCCAGGGTTTCCCATAGGGACTGAGACACAGAGGCTGTTCGGGAATCCGCCATCGGAGGGCACCATAATGCAGCAAGAACTCCGCCAGCTCCGCCGGGTGAGAAGTTCATTGCTCACCTGGGGGCTCTCTAGGCCCAGTGGGAGGGAGGCAGAGCTCAGCCCCCTGGTTCCTAGAGCCCTGCAGGGGCCCTGAATTCCCACCTAACAGGCTGCTCAGCTTCTGATCTCCTCCTAAATCGATCGTAGATGACCGACCACAGGCACGGGCAGGGCAGGGCCGGGCTTGGATGCAGCAGGAGGCCAGCCCAGGGCCGCCTCTGAACGCTGGTCCGCTGCGCTCACCGCGGGGGTTCCGGGCCCAGCCTGCTCCCCAGATGCTGCATTGTCCCTGCCGCTCCCTCGCCAGGCCCTCTCCCCTGGTGTTTGAGCTCCTAATTCTTTGGACTCTTTCTGGTGTGGCCTGAACACGGGCAGTGTGCAAGGTGGTTAAGTCCGTGGGCGTCGGAAAGAGATTGACTAGCGTCTAAATTGCAGTTCTTCTACCTAACTGTGAGTCTCTAAGACTTATCTTCCTCATCTGTACAATGGGGAGAATGATTCGCTTCATAGGGCTCTTATGCATAGTGAATGTGAAGGTTTTTTGTTGTTATTGTTGTTGTTGTTTGTTTGCTTTTTAGCACAATGCCTGGTACATATTAAATATTCAAAAGCCACTATTGTAGCACGTACTGTAATTGTCATTATTGTGCAAGCCCAAGGGACCTGTGAATGTTCATATCAGTTAATTTATTGGTGTCTGCCCCTTATTCTTGATTTTTAGGGAACATTTTATTTATTTATCAAGCAAGCATTATAGCACTTTCTAGGCGCTAGGCAACTGTATGAAGTACTTTACAGATATTAACTCATTCAATCCTCATCTCAACATTTTGCTATTATGCTAAACAGATAAGCAAACTGAGGCCCAGAGAGGTTAATTGACTTGCCTAAGGTCGGATTGCTGTTAAGTGGTAGGGCCAGGATTTGCAGGCAGGCAGGGTGGCCCCTGAGCCAGAGCCCCACAGTGTGGCTAAGCACGCCTGCTCAAGTGCAGAGGAGCAAGAGGCTGATGGGATCCCTAGTCCTGTGTCTGCCATCTGTGTGACCTGGGCAAGCTTATCTACACAGTCTAGCTGCAGCATCTTTGTTTGCAAACTGGGGATTATACACCTACCTGGCCAGGGTGTGGTGAGGGTTAGCCGTGATGAAAAGCTTGCCGTGCCTGGCACATAGTATATGCTAAATAAATAGTAGCTATTTTTATTGTTGCTTTTATCATCAGGCAAGTTAGGATGAGCACAGAGGTAGCCGGGGCATTAAAGACATGGGAACTCTGCCTGTTTACTCCAGGGAAATAGCACTGATAGAGGTGGGCTGCTGGTGTAGCCAGAGGCCCCTCCCAGGATTCCCCTTCTCCACCTCCCCCAAGGAAAGGTGCTGGCAGGGAAAGGGGCACTCAGGTTCTAGCCCCAGACCTGAGCAAAAGGCTGTAGGACTCGGTGCAAGCCTGTAGCAGTTCTGCACAAATGAACTAAACTGATGCCTTTTCTGAGTCCCAATTCTGTGACTGGGGTTTGTGGGCTTGTCACTCTGAAGGTCTCAAGATCCTCCCAGAATTCAACCTCCGCCAAAAATAAAGCCTTGTCCCAGGGCGGAGGTGTGCGTGGGGGAACCGATGATGGTGCCTCTTGAGGAAGCTGGCGGTGGGGGAGGTGGGAGGCCAGGCTGGTGGAGAGCCTGGGTTTAATGAGCCCCAGAGCTCTGTGAGGGCTGCTTTTCACCCCCCTTTATTTCTTCAGACAGGGGGCTCAATAAATCTTTAGTTCTGTGGACTCCCCTCATGGAATTGTTGAAGAAAACGCTTCTTGCAAATGATTGGAAAGCTCTTTGCAGATATAAAGTGCTTATTTAGATGCAAACTAAAGCTCCAAGGTGCCTGTGACCCATCTGGTACCTATTGTGCTCCCACAAGGACACAGAGGCTGCCTGTGTGATGGGCGCCATTTGAGAGCCACTTAAAGGACTCCCGTGAATGCATTATTCCCGGGCTTCTCGAGGGGGACTGGCATTCTCCCCGCTCACATCGTGTCCTTCTCCTCTGACACTTTCTCAGCCCTTTCCCCAAGTTTGTTCCGACCTAGGATGTGGCCCCTGGGGAGGCAAGGAGCCAAGGGGGTGGGGCCTTGTGCTCACCCACTCTGCTTTGTTGAGAAGAAAAGGCGGCTTTAATCCAATTCTTAGGCATCAGAGCTATGCCTAAGGACCTAATGACAATAGTATTGCTTGCTTTCAAAAACGCTTTCAACATTTCCCTTTCTTTCCTATCTCCTGCTCCCCTGTCATTACCGACCAGGGCTTCATGACCAAAAATGCTGAATCCATTGGGTCAGTGTGTCAGACTGGTGACTAGCATTGTGTGGAGACCTTTAGGACTGCATTTTTAATGAACTGGCCAGTTCTTTGGCGACACACGAACAGAAATTAACACGGTGCACCGCAAACCGCGGTGGAGGAGAATGGAGACGGTTTCTCCAAGACAGGTTTTCATTCCTAGACTAGAAAGGAGGCCCCAGTTGGAGGTCTGGCGAGGATTTGGTCACATAGAAACTGAAGCCGGGAAAGGAGCGTCCTCCCCCGCGGGGGTCCGAGGTGTAAGCAGCTTCAGGGTTTAGGTAGGCGCGTGCTATGCATTCTGGGAGTTTTCCTGCTCGGGACAGAAACCGGTTCAAGGCTTATTGTTGTTGGTTGTGTCTTCAGTGGTGAAAACAAAAGTGTTTGTTAAGCGTGGCTGCTGCGGGCAAATGGTGCTCTCGTGCAAATGCGAACAGGCACCCTCTCCTGGCGGACTCCAGGCTTGGCAAGTGAAGCACTGGCCGAATTCGGTCCCCACACCCGTGTGCACGGCCCAACCTGCACAGCCTCCCCCACCAGCCGCATGTGAGTGCGCGAGGATGGAGTGCACAGGCGCATTCTCAAGGGGGTAGACAGTAAGGTCAGGAAGTAGGAGGCTGGGAGGGGGCTGTCCCAGGCCTCTCAGAAGCTCTCTTTCTGCAGCTCTTCCCTCCCCCTCCAAGGCTCACCTTCTCCCACTCTCTCCTGTCCTTTCTGAAGATGTCTATTTGCGACATAAGCATTGGCTATGCTCAGGCAGGGGCCACTGAATTCAGTTTACTATTCTTTATCCAAGGCACTGTCATAGACACAGCAGGGAGCAGTATAAGAATTTAGTGGCGGAGGTGATGATACAGCAAACCGGAGGCTGGCTGTTACTTCTGTAAATATCACATTTATGTAATAAATGTCCAGAAATCACACAAAAGACTCCTTTCTGCCCTCCTTTTACCCAAACCAAACAAAATAGTAACAGGAAATTGTCTTCCCCACCCAAATCAGCTCACCTTTCAGCCTGTCCCCCACCTCCCTTCTCCCATTAGGAATCACAAAACCCCAAAGACGGTGGAAAGCAAAAGCAGCCTCTTCTTTAGTGACCTGGGGGAAAGGCAAGGCTACAAAAGCTGACAGAACAACCATTCCTCTCCTGTCACAGGGGTTTCTTTTCACCCACAGCCAGTGTTTAAAAGAAAAAGAGGAAAGTATGTCCCAGTGGGAAGTTCTCCTTGGCAGTGACCCAGTGCCCTCAGATGCCAAGCCTGTGTCTCCAGTACAGCAAGAGCAGCCCCCCCACCAGGTCCAGCCCACCCCTCTCCTAAGCCAGGGCGGGAACCCCAGCCCTACCTGTCGATGCTGATGGCACAGAGGTTCAGGATGCTGGCTGTACACATCATCACATCCAGGGTGACGAAAACATCACAGCAAAGGCGGCTGAAATTCCAGACTCCACCTGTCACCTGGCATCAGACAAAGATGTTAGTGCTCCTCCCCCAGCGAAGGGACACAACCCAATCAACTAGATGTCTTCCCGAGGCTGCCCCCTACAGACGCTGACATGCCCTCCCTGTTGGTACATCGTCATTACCTAGGGCAGGCTGACAGCAAGGGAGTGACAGGCTGCCCAAGATTGGTCACACACAAGAAAGGGCGACATCACAGAATGTTAGAAGGTTAGAGCTGGAAGGGGTCCTCCAAATCAATTAGTTCAGTGTTTCTCAACTGTGGCCTACAGTGGGGAACTCTTTAGAGATGAAGATTTCTGAACCCTTCCCTAGACCTTCTGAGTTAGACTTTTTGGAGCTGGGGCCCATGGGTCTTCATTTTAAAATCAATACTCCCCCCCCGCCTCCCCAATCACACCAAAATTTGAGAATCACTGATTGAGTTCAAACTCAGGAGGCCGCGAAAGCTCATGTGGTTGAGTGATAGGCCCATAGATGCATAGCTGGTAGTAAATGAGTGTGGGGTACTGCCAGAGGTGGGCACTGTGCCAAAGCTGCCTCTCTGAAGCCCTCCGACCGGTGGAGAGCTCACCCTAGACCCAGGAAATAAGCAGCGAACACGCTTTTCATAAAACTTAACTCCAAAATGAAATTCTATCTGGCTTCTGGCTCTAAAGCTTGAACGCATCTTGGAGCAACATCTCTAAAAACCTATGTAAGATAAGTCTGTGCCAATGTGCTTGCCTTCAACACCGGGTTCCATCCACCAAGAAGTGGGGAGAAAGGCAGGGGTCTAGGGCATTCAAAAGGGGCCCCGATCCTCTCTACCACTCGCAGAATCAGTGAGGATGACTCTGACCTCACGCATTTGCCCATACGTTTCAAGCTCCAGAACTTCCTGTAATACTTGTAAACAGCCAGGAAAACAGACAATTTAATTTATATTCTAGCACATTTCTATTTTATTAAAAAATTATATAATCTTATTGTACGAGAGCGATCTGTCAGGGAGACTGCCACTTTCAGAATGTCCACAAATGCCATTCTCGGGGCCAAGCTTTTGTTCCTTTGCCAGCTTCCTGTCTGCAGGGCTGCCATTCTCGGGGATCATAGTTCTCAAGGACAAACCCGTGAAGCTTTGTGTCCCTGGCTGTAGCGGGGCGTCCTTGCTGGGCAGGCCCAATGGCTAATTACGAGGAAGCGGGAGTGAAAAATAGGTCCAGTTGCCTCTGAAGTAGCTTCTCACAAAAAAAGGAGACACTGTTGAAATGATAGTGCTTAAAGATGGTGCTGCTGCTGGTGGGAATGCAGACTGGTGCAGCCACTATGGAAGACAGTATGGAGTTTCCTTAAAAAACTGAAAATGGAACTCCCATTTGACCCTGTGATCCCACTTCTAGGAATATATCCCATAAAACCAGAAACACCAATCAGAAAGGATATATGCACCCCTATGTTCATAGCAGCACAATTCACCATAGCTAAGATCTGGAAACAGCCTAAGTGCCCATCAGTAGATGAATGGATTAGAAAACCGTGGTACATCTACACGATGGAATACTATGCTGCTGTAAAAAGGAAGGAACTCTTACCATTTGCAACGTCATGGATGGAACTGGAGAGCATTATGCTAAGTGAAATAAGCCAGTCAATAAAGGAAAAATACCACATGATCTCACTCATTCATGGACAATAGAGACCATTATAAACTTTTGAACAATAATAGATACAGAGGCAGAGCTGCCTCAAACAGATTGTCAAACTGTAGCGGGAAGGCCGGGGTGGGTTGGGGGGCAGGAGGTAGGGGGGTAAGAGATCAACTAAACGACTTGTATGCATGCATATAAGCATAACCAATGGACATAAGACACTGGGTGATAGGGGAGGCTAGGGGACTGTCTAGGGCGGGGGGATAAAATGGATACATATGTAATACCCTTTGTAATACTTTAAGCAATAAAAAAAAAAAAAAAGATGGTGCTGTAGCATTTGATTTTATCACTATATTTGGTAATCTGCAGACCCAATTTTGACATGCTCTGATCAAAGATACCTTGTTTTAAAGCATCAGTGAGAAGTCCAAACTAGCTCTGAAGTCATCATTTTTGCTCATTTGGCTGCGGATTTACTTTCTCTCTTTTATTTTTAAAATATGTTTTATTTATTTATTTATTTATTTATATTTTAGAGAGAAAGGAAGGGAGGGGGAGAGAGAGATAGAAACATAGATGAGAGAGAAACATCAATCAGCTGCCTCCTGCAGGCCCCTGACTGGTGATCAAGCCCACAACCTGGCATGTGCCTTGACCAGGAATTGAACCAGTGACCTCTTGATTCATGGGCTGATGCTCAACCACTAAGCTAGCGCCAGCAGGGCTACTTTCTGTCTTTTAGTTCAACCATTTGGGTCTATATAAATAAAGGCCAAATATGAATTTATAGGAATTCTGAGAATGAAAAACTTTATTTTCTCTTTATTTTATTTTGTTTTTCCCTCTATCACCATTTATCCCCCCTATAATCTCTTCCACCTCCTCCCACCCTGAAAAACTTTTTACAAAGGATATATATAGTCATAATAACCCAATGAGGTAAACATTATTTACAATTTATAGATAACAAAATGGTGACTGAGAGAAGTTGGACAATTTGCCTAAGAACACATTGCTAGTAAAAGGAGCTGGCATTTCAAACCCTTAATATTAACCAGACTCTATTTTGCCTCTCAAAGGTCAGCACCTTAACACTCTGCTTCTGGGAGACGTACAATTTAACTTCATCCTGATAACATAGGAGGAAGAAGAGCTGACGTTTGCTCATTCATCCACCTATACATCCAATGTTTATTGAGTGCCCATTATGTGCCTGATACTTTGCTTGGGTAGGTGTACTCAAATGAATTAAACATTTTTTTTGTCCCCAGGGCCTCAGAATATAGTGTGTGCATGTTAGGGGGAGAAATGTGTGAATGGGTGTGGGTGAATTGAGGGCCCAGGAGATAGACACTAAGAAAATAACTATAGTACAAAGTGATAAATGCTGACAGTGAGGTAAGGAGAAAGTGTTGGGAGAACTTGAAAGGTAAAGTGATTTTTGAAATTATAGCAGAAAAAAAGTCTGATTGATTTAAGCCTCTTTAGAGACATGATTCTACCTTTCCCCTAAATTCTAATAAATAACTCACTTCAGAATAATCGAGCAGCCAGGTGGTGTTACTCTCACTTGCTAATGAATATAACTAGCTCCCTTTGGCAATACAGAAAGTGGGAGTAAGCAACAAAGTGTCTTCAGGTACAGAAGTTGGCTGTTGATTTTCTTCTTCTTTTTTTTTTTTTCAACAGACACAGCCTGCGGCAGCATTCCCCAATTTACTGATTATAAGGCAGCATTTCCCAAAGCACCTGAGGCTCTTGCTAAACAAAATGATTCTCAGGCCCCACTCAGAATACTAAGTCCCTGGAGTGATTCCTATTGACTGGCAAGTTGGGAAGCTGGTCTGGAGGGTGTGTATGAAGTGTGTGTGTGTGTGTGTGTGTGTGGTGTGTGTGTGTGTGTGTGTGTGTGGTGTGTGTGGTGTTTGTGTGTGGGGTGTATGTGTGTGTGGGGTGTGTGTGTGTGTGTGTGGTGTGTGTGTGGTGTGTGTGTGTGGGGTGTGTGTGTGTGGTGTGTGTGTGTGGTGTGTGTGTGGTGTGTGTGTGTGTGTGGTGTTTGTGTGTGTGGTGTGTGTGTGTGGTGTGTGTGTGGTGTGTGTGTGTGTGGTGTGTGTGGTGTGTATGTGTGTGTGTGGTGTGTGTGTGGTGTGTGTGTGGTGTGTGTGTGTGTGGTGTGTGTGGTGTGTGTGTGTGTGTTTGTGTGTGTGTGTGTGTGTGGTGTGTGGTGTGTGTGTGTGGTGTGTGTGTGTGTGTGTGTGGTGTGTGTGGTGTGTGTGGTGTGTGTGTGTGTGTGTGAGGTGTGTGTGTGTGTGTGGTGTGTGTGTGGTGTGTGTGTGGTGTGTGTGTGGGGGGTGTGTGTGTGTGTGTGTGTGGTGTGTGTGTGTGGTGTGTGTGTGTGGCGTTTGTGTGTGTGTGTGGTGTGTGTGTGTGTGTGTGGTGTGTGTGTGTGTGGTGTGTGTGTGGTGTGTGTGTATGTGTGTGTGTGTGTGGGGTGTGTGTGTGTGTGGGGGGTGTGTGTGTGTGTGTGTGTGTGTGTGTGTGTTGGCACTATCTTCAGAAATGGTTGTCCCAAAGCGGGACTCCTTCAGCATTCTTTGTTCTATGGGAATCTTTGGCCTCATCGTTCCCTCCTGAGAAGAATGTTTTTACGTGCATATAATAAAATACAATGGATCACCAAGGATACCAATTACATTGAAATACAGTTACCCAAGTATTTTAAGTTTATGTGCTTCTTCAATAATGCATTAAATGACAAGAGCTAGTGGCAGGGCCAAAATTCCTATAATTTCAAAGTACTGACAAATTAAATGGTACTTCAAGGTGTAACAACTGCAATGCGATCCTAAAGTGTATATATCTGTGATTTCTACAGGTGATATTAAGGGTTTCCTCTGCTGTGGGTTGATGCCTACATTCACAATTGATGGATGTGCTAAATTTCAGTTTAGTGAAAATAAGGAAGTAATTTTATTTACAACCAAGTTGATGGACCCCCCAGATTAAGAATTCTTGCTCTAAGGGATGGATTTTTAGTTGCTTTGAGGGGACAGCAAAGGGCAAAGATAGAATTACTTCTCAGATTAGCCTCTTTCATTTTATTTTTGTTTGCCACATTTGGATTTTTTTTTTTTTTTTGGCAAGAGGGGATTGCTGTGGGGCATGATGGGAAGTTTACTTCTCTGAATTCTAATATCTTCATCTGTGAAATGGGTGTTTTTGTTTTTCAGATTAGTAGTTCCTAAATGTCAGTTGCAGCAGATGGTGGCTGGCTGCACAAACCCCTTGGGAGTGGGGTTGGGGCTGGGGGCCTGGTTATAATTACTATACACTTCCAAGGCCACCCCTGGAAATCCCAGTTTGGTAGATGTGGGTAAACCCAACACTCTGTATTTGGAGTGCATCAAAATCATGGAGGAGCCCATTTGAAATGCAGACTCTCCTTTAGTTCTAATAATCATCATTACAAGGCCCCAAGGCTCCCCTCTCCCCAAGCAGAGCTGCTCTTTCCTGTCCTCACTCTCTGATCCTTATCACTCTCTCTGTGGCGAGTCTCCCTGCCTGAACCCACCCTGCTCTTTTTTGCTTGTCTACAGTACTGAATGCCTGAGTCTTTTCTGCCGTCCACACGGTGACCCAAGCACTCTGACTTTAGTATTCCAGATGTTGCCCTGGCTGCTTAGGTTGCCTTTCTGTTCTGATATAAGTGCATTAAACACCACAAAAGGTGCTTAACTGAGTGGCACAAAATGGGACGGTTGTGCTTGGAGAGGAAAGCTCCCAACAGCTGATAGCTTCTAAAGCTGGAAATTAAAAGCTTGTGAGGGAATCTAAGATAGAGCTATTGGGTGTGGCACAGAAAAGAGTTTCTGAGAAAATACTGCAAACTGAATTAAAGAGACAGCCAGGCCAGAGCCCTCTAGAATATAACTATGCTGAGGTCACCTGTATGGCTTTTCTCATAAACTTCTCTGCTAGGCCTGGGGACAGAGAAAACTGCAGAGGGTCAGCGTTCACCTTTATGCACTGCCCAAGCCCACTCCCCTGTATGCCTCAGTGATGAGACTAACAATGAAAGCACATGGTGCCCACTTGCTGACTCTCCCCTTCCCTCTTTCCAACAGGCCTTAGATTCCACTGGGAGTCCCTGAGGTTCCTGAGCAGTTGATGTGCTCCACGGAAGGAACTCTTTTTTGCGAAACCCACTTTTCTATTCAGTGATTCTTTTAGAGAAAATCATGTGCCACAAGCCAGCTCCATCAAAGCACATCTTGACGCATCTACTAGAAATTCGGGGACATAGACTTTCCCTCTTGCTTGTGTTGTGCACATATGAGGCTTATAGCTTACCCTCTGCCGATGGATAAAGGCCATGCATGGAAAAAGACAGAGCTGAGAGAATCATAGAGAAGTGGAGATGGACCCCTGTTCCAGCTGTGCCTGCAGCCCACGTATCACCAGACTTTTAAAGTGCCTGGCGTAAGAGCCAATGCATTCTGTTTACTGTTTAAGTCCATTGGAGGTAAATTTCCTTTTACTTACAACTAAACATGTCTTAACTGAGATATTTAGAGATTGCACTTTTTAGTTACCAAAACACTTCCTCATTGAATGACAGTTGAGCCTAACACATATCCTGTGAGATAAGAATAATTGTCACCTCCGTTTTAAACACTTAATTCCCACATCTTCTGACTCCAATTTCTGAGTCTTTCTCATAGCATGAGTCTGTGTTAGAATGACATTCATCCCAGTGAATTCCATCAGAAGCATGATGTTATGTGATATGTGACATTTTATTGCCTACCTCACAGCAATTCCTTGCCTCCACATCTTTTTTGTTTTGTTAATCCTCACCCAAGGATATTTTTCCCATTGATTTTAAGAAAGAGTGAAAGAGAGAGAGAGAGAGAGAGAGAGAGAGAGAGAGAGAGAGAGAGAGAGAGAGAGAGAAACATCTATGTGAGAGGGCTGGGGATCAAACCTGCAACCCAAGTTGTCCACACTGTGACCCAAGCACTTTGAGTTTAATATTCCAGATGTTGCCCTGGCTGCTTAGGTTGCCTTCCTGTTCTTACATAAGTGCATTAAATATCACAAGAGAGAATCCAATCCAAGACTCTTTGGTGCAAGGGTCGGTGCTCTAACCATTGAGCAACCGACCAGGGCTTCACATCTTTTTCAATGAAATCCACATTTTCACTTTTTTTTTCTGTTGTCCATTTCAGCCAAAAGTGGCTTTATGATCTATTTCTGGCCAATTAGACTTAAGTGAAGTCCTTTAGTGAGAAGTTTCGAGCCCCTCTAGGGAAATGGCTATTTTTTAAAAAAAATACATTTTTATTGATTTCAGAGAGGAAGGGAGAGGGAGAGAGACATAGAAACATCAATGATGAGAGAGAATCATTGATTGGCTGCCTCCTGCATGCCCCTACTAGGGATCGAACCCGCAACCTGGCCATGTGCCCTTGATCGGAATCAAACCCAGGACCCTTCAGTCCACAGGCTGACGCTCTATCCACTGAGCCAAACCAGCCAGGGCGAATGGCTATTTTTTCCGTCTGCAGTCCCCACCTATCCTGAGTGACTGTTGGAGGGAGTGACGCAGAGACATTCAGGTGCATTGACGAGAGCCTAGGAGCAAGTGAGAAGGACCACATGCAGGCTCTAAAGCCCATTTCTCAGCGGAGAGATAGATGTCTCTGCTGCCTCAGATCTTCTTTCTATTATTGTAGGCATATTGGTCCATGCTCTTTTTTTTTTTTAGAATATATTTTATTGATTTTTTTTTTTTTTTTTTTTTTTTTTTTACAGAGAGGAAAGGATTGAGATAGAGAGTTAGAAACATCGATGAGAGAGAAACATCGATCAGCTGCCTCCTGCACACTCCCTACCGGAGATGTGCCCGCAACCAAGGTACATGCCCTTGACCAGAATCGAACCTGGGACCCTTCAGTCTGCAGGCCGCCGCTCTATCCACTGAGCCAAACTGGTTACGGCTGGTCCATGTTCTTGATGACTGAACGCTTACACCAGAGGGCATATTGGTTTTCATGAGGGGAGATCAAGGGCTCCACCAGAATTCTTTTCTTAGGAGAAAACACATAGATCCAACCTGCAGGGGGTTCACTGAGCCTTTGGCAAGATCTCACGCCTGCCCTCTGCAGACTCAGTTGTCCTTCATGCTCAGCAGAAGGGGGCATTATCTTTTTTAGCAGGTGTGGCTAGAGGGGCTGCCTTAGTATCTGTGTGGAAAAGTCACACTATGCCTCTCCTACACCAATATCTACAGAGAATTTCTAATATGGTTCATCAGAGTCCTGGAAGCAATCACAAATGGACAGCCAAAGCGTACACCCGAGTGACCTCGTCACAGACACGAAAACCCTGGTCAGAGGCAATTAAAATGCTTATTAGACTGAAAGTCCTCTTCCTGCATTTGTTTCTGACGTTCATCTTTCCGAAAGACTTAAGAATCCTTGTAAGGTATAGGGATGGACAGAAACATTTTGGTGGGTGGATGGTGGTGTGCTGAATTATTACTAATCCACACTTGGTTATAGCACCTAGAGTGTGCCCCACTTTCGGACAGAGATATCACATGCTTTTAACTCCTTTTCAGCCTCATTATTATTGAATGTTAAAAAAATAGTTCATGGTTATAATAGGCACAGCAGCAACTGATATAAGCAGAAATTGACCATGTAATGCAGACATTGCAGAAAAGATTCATTTAATCATTCATGTCTCAAATATTTACTTAGCACATATGATGTACCAGTGTGTTTGGACTACAGGAAAAAAGAACACATAGCCTCTGACTTTAAGACTGTCTCAGACTAATTGGGTTGACAGAAAAGTCAAGATAATTACAAGACCCTTTGCCATCAGGATTATCCTAACTGGGAAGAATAAATGCATATTTTCCCCTCCGAGTATTCTCTTAGCCCAGCGATTTTCAACCAGTGTACCGCAAGAATTTTTAAAACATGCAATACCTGAATATTGAGTCAGGGTCACTGACCTCTTTTCCCTTAGATTGTCAAATAAAAAAAATGACAACAACCAATAGGGCAATAGCCGTCTGGTGTGAATGCCCTGTCTCGAACCATAAATATATGTCATAAAATAGAGTTGCATCTTAGTGGTCATGTCGCCTAATAAAGTTGCATCTGATTGATAATTCTTGGTACCAGCAATCTTTATGTAGGCACCTGATTTTTAAAAAAAGTCACTTTGGAGCAAAAAGTGTAGGTATTTACTATTACTATTATTATTTTTTGGTAAATCAATAAAAATTATACCTATTTTTTTGGTCAGATCAGCAAAAAAAAAAATAACATACTTTTTTTGGTGTGCTGCAAAATTTTAGTAATTAATCTATGCATACCATGAGATGAAAATGGTTAAAAATTGCTGCTTGAGCCATTAAACCTATTCGTAATCATCCTAGTTGTTTTTCTCCTTTTCCTTTTCTTTGTTACTTTTTTTTTTAATACCTTCCTGTTGAGATCATAAGTCTAATTTTAGTTCCCAGTCATTCTTTAATACAAAAACCAGCCTAGGCAGTCTATGTTGGAGGTTTTTGCTCTCCCGTGATATGTCATACTTAATTAACTGTCATCTTCACTATTAATATTAACTGAGATATTAATTTGATGAATTTTAATTTCTCTTAATCATAGCATCATTTTGATCCTTCATTGGATACCTCTTTAGAATGATACACAGTGCAGAGGAGAAATATGAATAGTATATTAAGATGTCTTTAAGAAAACTCTTTAGTAAATTGCATGTTTTCTCGGTAAGAATATCTATTTCTTGAACAGTTGTAGGCACCCTGATTTCTTTGTTAGCAAATGGATGTTTTCTCTTGGTCACCTCCTGACTCTACACTTTTGAATGAAAATACTTTGAAATTTAAGAAACACTTCTCATATAAATTTAGGCCTGGCTGGTGTAGCTCAGTTGGTTAGGCGTCTTCCCATGCACTAGTTTGATTCCCAATCAGGGCACATGTCTGGATTGCAGGCTCAATGTCCGGTAGGGGGCATGCAGGAGGAAGCCAATGGATGTTTCTCTTTCACATTGATGTCTCTCTCTCCCCTTCTCCCTTCCTCTCTCTCTAAAATCAGTAAAAACATAAAGAGGTAATATGCAAATTAGTCAGGACATCATAACAGTCACGACCACTGAGGAGGAGGCTGTGCACACAGGTGGGCGGGAAGGGACTGATGCGCAGTGAAGCAAGCCATGGATGGTGCAGGCCCACAGAGAGCAGGGAGCAGGGCCTGCCCACAGAGAGCAAGGTCTGCCTGTGAGCTGCTGTGGCGAAGAGAAGGCCCTCCCGCAGAGAACAGGGTCTGCCAGCCAGGGCACGCTGGCAGTCCCACCTCTGTGCATGAGCTGCAGAGGAAACACCTTTTCTTACCAATCATTGGCTAAGCTCCTGGTACGCCACTCTCAGTGTTCTTGGTAACTTGTGTAATAAGAATCCAAGAAGGTGATCTAGGGTTTTTCCACCACACTCCTGGAGGAAAAAAATGAAGGTCCGCTGCTGGAGGGGCTAAGAAATGTCATATCCTGCCCTAGCTGGTTTGGCTCAGTGGATAGAGCCTCGGCCTGCCAACTGCAGGGTCCGAGTTTGATTCTGGTCAAGGGCATGTACCTCGGTTGCAGGCTCCTTCCTGGCCGGGGCTCAGGTCAGGGCTCATGCAGGAGGCAACCAATCAAAGTGTCCCTCTCACATTGATGTTTCCCTCTCTCTTCCACACTCTCTAAAAATCAATGAAAAAATATCCTCAGGTGAGGATTAAAAAAAAAAAAAGAAAGAAAGCAATGTCATATCCTATAAAAGAGACATCTTTAAAATGCCTAAAGAAAGTTGTCATTTTTTCGTGGTGAAGGGACTGGAGTCTGTGTTGATGAAAACACCTTGGTGGCTGCAGCAGACGGCAGTGGCAGCAGCAGTGGGGTGATGGGGGTGGCACCTTCCCCTGGTCAGCCCAGTTGCCTCTTGCAGAGGGAGGGCAGACTGGAGGCCAGTAGGACATCCCCTGAGAGCTCCCAGGTTGGAGAGGGTGCAGATCGAACTGAGGGACCCATCCCCCCTCCGCACGAATTTTGTGCACCTGGCCTCTAGTATTTAAATATATATGTATATACACAACTTTGAAGGTTTGGTCTGTTCCTTCGGCAGCAGTCTGTGGAGAGCTGATACTCAGGAAGAAAGAACTAAGTCTGAGGGCAGCTGAACCATTTAAAGAAGTCTGATCTATTTGCAGACTTTTTCTCCTCGTTCATTCATTTTTTTCTATAATTCCTTTTGTCCTCCCCCCACCTTCTCCTGAATCCCTCCTGTACAGTCTCACTCCTATGTACTGATGAAGGTGTCTTTTGACTGTCTTCCCCAACCCCTCATGTCTTTGAGACATGCCTGGTTTAGAGAGTCAACTTCATGCATTTTAAAGATGAGTCCCATCACTCAAGTTTGGTTACCTGGATACTGGAGACCTGGGAATAGACTCACTCCCAGCACCCTGGTTCTGATGTATGCAAGTGATGCTGGATAATGACTGTTCCCAAAATCTTCAGCTCCCTCATGAAAGGGAGGTCAGGAGCTCTCCTTCCTTCCCCAGACCACAGGTCCCAGAAGGGAGCATTTTGAGCGCAGAAGGCCAGGAGCTCAAGGAAGACAAGGACAAACACAGTCACATGGGCAGCTGGAACCTGAGCTCACTCACCTCCAGGTACACCACCCAGGGCATCACCAAGGTGGCCACCAGCAAGTCTGCCACAGCCAGGCTCACTACCAGGTAGTTGGTGGTGGTCTGCAGGGCCCGTTCCCTCAGCACAGCCACACACACCAGACCATTGCCAAAGACAATGGCAAGGATGAGCGAACAGTAGGACAGGGCATAGTAGGCATGCGGTCGAGTCTGGTTGGCCCCCGTGAAGTTGTCTGTCCCACAGGTGGAGTTGATGTAACCACTCAGCTGACTCAGTGGCGCCATAGCCCAGAGGGAGAGCAGTGACCTCAATGGTATCCTGGGAGGAGACAGAAAACAATGTTGGTAAAATCAGACTTTTTGGAGCTGGGCTGCTTGCATACATAATCTGATTATTGTTTCAACAAATATTTACTGAGCACTTTCTATATGACAAGCACTGTTCTAAGCACTGGAAATACAGAAATGAGCAAAATAAAATACCTGCCCTCTTGCCCTGGCTGGGTGGCTCAGCTTGTTGGAAGTGTTGTCTTATACACCAAAATGTTGTGGGTTTGATACCCAGTCAGGGCATATCTAGATTGTAGGTTTGATCCCCCAGTGGGGGCATGTATAGGAGGCAACTGATTGATGTTTCTCCCTCACGTGTCTCTCTTTCTATCTTTCACTCCCTCTCTTCCTCTCTCTTTAAAAATCAATAAAAACAAACAAATCAATAAAAACATATCCTCAGGTTAGGATTAAAAAAAATTCCTGCCATCTTGAAGCTTCCATTCAGGAGGAAAAGACTAATAACCAGGATAAATAAAAAGATGTAGTGTGTATTTTGGAGAACAGTAAATCAGGGAAGGGGGTAAGGAGAGGGAGAGGAGTGTGTGTGAGTAGGGTATCTGAGGGCAATTTCTAATCAGTGTAATCAAACCCTCACAGAGGAGGCGACAATTGAGTCAAGACCTGGGTACCCAAGGAAGCCGAATGTGCAGAGTTCTGGGGGAAGAGTTGTCCAGGCAGAAGGAGCAGCAGGTAAAAAGACAAGATGCTGGCATATGGGAGGGACAGCAGGGAGGCCAGTGTGGCTGAAGCAAGTGAGCCAGGGGCATTTGGAAGGGCATGAGGTTGAGAGGTTGTGCAGGGCTGAGTAAGATGGGGAGCTGGTGCAGAATTAGAATCCCAGTCCTGCCACTTCCTAACTCTGTTACTTGACCTCTCTGAGCTTCATGTTCCTCCTCTAAAATGGGGGACATGATGCAACCCATCCCATAGGGTTTTTGTGAGGATTAATGGAGCTATTTTATATGTAAGACATTGAAAACCAAATCTGACATGTACAAAGTGGTATAGGTGTTAGCTCTTTTTCTTTTACTGGTCTGTTTCTCTTAGCTTCCCACCCCCTGTCCTTGTTTCCTCCCTCCCATTCTCTATTGCTCCCATTTGCCATTTCCTCTGCCTCCCTCTGTCTCCCTCAACTCCCTTCAATCTCCCAGTCTCTCTCTGGTATCTCACATAGGGCTTAGGAGGGCTGGGAGAGAAAACCTCAAGAGTAGTAGAGTCTAGAGGCTCCATGTGTGGAATTTCATTTGAAACCTAATTTTAAAGATTGGTTTCCAATTAGAGGAGTGTTTAAGCCCTATGAAGCCCCCCCTCCCCCACACCTTAATCCACCAGGAATCCCACAACCGTGGGCCAGTGACCCATGCACCACCCCCAATTCACCCTCTGACCTAGTCCAATGCTCTCATTCTTCAAACAGGGAAATTGAGACCCATAGAGATGAATGACATGTCTTAAGTGACACAGTTTATTAGTGGTAGAATTAGCACACAGGCCTTTTAATTCTCCCAATGCTGTCCTTGGCATCGGAAAGCCATAACAACTGTCATGTTACTATCCCACTGGGAAAAGCCAGTCCTCAAGCTGTGGGGACTTTGGACTTAGAGTGGGAAAGGCATCAGAGCCCATCAGCTGCCCTCTTGACACCAGCCTGTTGGGGCCCCCTGGGCAAGTAGAGCCAAATTTGTGTGTCTGTGGGGATCAAGAGTCACCATGTCCTGAAGAAAACTATGGGAATGTCTGTGTGCCAAGAGTAGCAGAGCATTACAACCATGTGCTGGGAGAAGGCTGCAGCCTATAGCATGGCCCTGAGACCTGGGCAAGAGGGGTTCTGGCCCCAGGCTTTGTGCTTTAGAGGCCCCTACTCTGGACCCCATCTGGTCACATCCTCCCCACCGGATGAGACCACACCCTCCCATAGCACCAAAAAGCAGGTCCACCAAGAGCCCACACTCCCCTTTTATTTTTTAAATATATTTTTCTTGATTTCATAGAGGAAGAAAAAGGGAGAGAGAGAGATAGACATCAACGATGAGAGAGGATCATTGATCAACTGCCTCTTGCATGCCCCACACTGGGGATCGAGCCTGAAACCTGGACCAGGAATCAAATCATGACCTCCTGGTTCATAGGTTGATGCTCAATCATGGAGCCACACCAGCCGGTTCCACACTCCCCTTTTAGAACATTCTGTGTACTAAGATGACAGAATTCTCAGCCCAAGCTGCTTGGAGCCTGTTTCTAGGCCAGCACTGGTATTTTCTGGATCTGTCGCCCTGAGCGTAGATGGTGCCAGGTATATGTGGGGGCCCTGGGCTCATGTGGTAGCTCTTTGGGAGCTCAGATGAATAGCTTGGGTGTAGCCTGAGGTGGAGAGAGAAGAGGACAGAGTCCCTGGGACAGGATGGGTGAGGGGGACAGCTTTTCTTGCCCTCTCACATTTTGTATGGAACTCTTAAGGGCCCAGGAATGCTAAATTCAAACTCGTTCTTTCAGATTAGGAAGCCATATATGTCAAGGCAGAAGGATGAAACATTTTATTCAATGGTTTGTTGGTTATGGCTAAAATATTAGACATGGAGCATATGGGCCTCCATGGGAACTTCTGTTCCAGACCCTGGAGAGGTAGGGGCTGGCGGATACCACTCCTGATATCCGCAGCTCTGCTTTGATTAGGAGATTGGCCTAATCATGGCTTTCATTTCCTACCTCATATTTCAGTCTGGAATGTGTAAGTGTTAAAATGAATAAATGATTATAAGGGGAGGCCAACTTGGATCAAATTCAGAGACTTGTTCAAAGTAATTGTTCTTTATTTTGGCACACTGTTTGCACTTGATATATTTTAAAGCATAATAATAATTTTTGATAATAATTATAATTTCCTCATTATTCGGAGAAGGGCAGCTGTTATCCTGGAGATAGCACTGCTGCTGCCAAGAGCTTTTGGAAAAATACAATGCTTTCTGATTGTTAAGGATATTTTCACCTTTGAGGTAGGCTAAGGCCCAGAAAGTCTTTCCGTCTGCAGTGGGGCCACCTTGGAAAGCAGTGGCCAGAAATCACTCTTTCCTGGGGTCTGCGGTTGGCTAATGTCTTTGCCTCTTCTCACTTGTCAGGTAAGAGGGACGAGGAAACCTGGGGCTATTTGTTACCACCTTGCTGGACATTTTACTCCGCCGAGGTTTGACAGCTAATTAAAAATAGTACAGCTGAATGTCAATGACTAATTATGCGAAGGGAAACCTTCAACTCTGAAAATCAATTCTGAGCCTGATGTTGGAACCACAACTGCAAAGATTTCGGATTTATTTATTTATTTTGCATTGTACGGTCTCTGGTCTTGGATTCTTTATAGCAGCAGGTTGTCCAGCAGCTCCTGATGAGTTGCGGGTGTGGGAGATGAAAGCAGAAAATGAATGAGATGCTAGATTACTCCCCATTTCTCAGCTAATTGTTTCAACTTCCTCTCTCCTTAGATTTTTTTTGTTTTTTAACCAGCATAGCTTATATAACACAGAGCTTGGCTGGGCTTTCTCCTTTCTTTCTCCCTCTGATAGATATGCTAACAGATAGTAAACTGGTCTCAGGTAGGAGAAGCAAAGAGCCTAGAGAATTCATTAACTTAATAATCAATCTCTAAGTAATTCCTAATGATAGCCTGGTTTCCTCATCAGCGAAATGAGAATAATCATATCCACTCCACAGGGTTATTATGATAATCAAATAAAATGATAGATGCAAAGGCTTGTAACTATTGAGTTTGTTGAGAGGGATTGGCCTGAGCATCTGTCCTAGAATGATTGGCGGCTTTCCTGACATCTACCCACTGGATGACAGGAGCACTCCCCTTCCCTTAAATTGTGACAACCAAAAGTGTCTCGGGACATTCTCAATTGTCCCTTCTGGGGTAAAATTGCTCTCCCCACTGAGAATCATGGCGCTGGCATAATGTCTGGCACATAGCATTTGAAATATTGCAGCTATTATTGTTAAAGGAAAAGTGGGACTAAGTAAAGGGGTCATCAAATAAAGTACAATTGCATAGTATCTAATGGACTTGGAAATTAGGAGATTACTGATGACCTCAGCAAAGAGTATGAGCAGTGAAGAGTGGATGGGAGGTGAGAAAGTGGAGAAGGCAAGGACTAGAAGATTACTGCTGGTTTTACTCTTTTGGATTCATTATATATAACACCACTTACAAATTTTAATAAGCCTTTGAATTTCTTACAAAGTATTGACTAACCTTGGTCTTTATAGTTTACTTTAACATCTTTTAGAGTGAGAGCATAATCTTTAAAAAGCAGAGGGACAGAGAGTGGTCATGCCCCCATCAGCTCTGCTATATGTCCTGTTTTGCTGATATTCAATACCTCAGTTCTGAGCTACAGTCTGCCTTCTGCCTGAGACACTTGTGGGGTGCCTGTTGGCACCTGGTTCCACACCAGGCTCCTGTTGAATTTGTTAGGAAGATACTTATTAAGATGGTCAGGATTATAATATTTTTTCTTTCCTTACGGCTATTGATTTAAAAAACCCAAACCAAACACCTTTAGTTCTCAACCTCCTCCGGAAGACAATAGTCACTGCCACTTATGGCTGCTACTGTGTGCCAAACATTAGTACTTTCCATATATTATCTCATTTTAATGTGTATAGCCGCCCTGAAGATAGATATTGATATCTTCCTTTTATAGATTAAAACACTGAGAGATAGAGGTTCAGTAACTTTTTCAAGATTACACAATGTGTGGAGGCCTACGTTGAGCCCAGCTTTGATCTCTGGTTTCCTTAAATCTAAAACTCATGACTTATTTAATGTCTATTCTGGAAGTGAAATTGATGTGGCAGTCATTTCCAGGTAGAAATGGTTTTCCTAAACCTGGAACAAAACACCTAGATGGCAGGTTCCATGGCCAAATCACTGTATCATGGATCTCTTTACTGTCTCTAATCTTTTACTCAGTTACATTCTTAAAAATTTTAATTTATTTGTTTTATGAGAGAGAGAGAGAGAGAGAGAGAGAGAAACAATCAATTTGTTGTTCTACCCACTTATGCATTCATTGGTTGATTCTTGTATGTGCCGTGACCAGGGATCAAACCCTCAACCTTGCTGCATCTGGGTGAAGCTCCAACAAACTGAGCTACCAGCCAGGGTCTCAGTTACGTTCTGACCTCTAGTCTCCAGAGATATTTTTGGTTCTGGGCTTCAATGTGGACTTGCCATATTGCCTTAAAAGTTAATAATTATAGCTAATATTTATAAGCATTATCATATTTAAACCTCACAACAACCCGATAAAGGAAGTAGGTGCTATTACTATCCCCATTTTTACAGATGGAGAAAGTAACAGAAAGGTTAAGTATCTTCCTGCAGTTGTACATCAGTAAATGATGGAGCTGATTCAACTTAAGAGCTGTCTGCTTCCAGAGTTTATGTTCTTCACTACCCACTGTTGGGGTGAGAGAGACAATGAAATGGGGACTAATTTTAAAACCTCCCCCTTTAAGAGTCTCTTGTGCACATAACCTGATCCAGCTCAGTGAAATCAATGCAGGTGCACACTGCACATAGCAACAGTGGGAGTTACATTGTCATTATTACTAAATGTAGTCTTTAGCATTTGTATGGCATTTTATTCTTGAAAATTACAGCCTAGTTTATTTTCCTAATGAATATTCACAAGTGTATTGAAATACATAGCATATTTACATATGTGAGCACATTTACATTATTGGCAAATGTACAGAGAAAAACCATAGCTGGTTACTGAGATCTCAGAGCTAAGGTAATATGCTTTCCCCCTAATTAAACCTGCTCAGGAAAGCAAAGAGCATCCTCACTTTTCATCACAACCACTAAGGACTGAGCACCCTATCATTCTAATTAGAGATAAAATGGGGAAATCAATGTATCAGTCAATCAATGAGCAAATATTAATTGATGACAAACTTCAATGCATTAGAAATTGAATTTAATATTGAGTAAAATCTGTTCAGTATTTGCTCTAATTCATATTTCATCATAGCAGTCTTCTGTATAGATGCTTTAATATCAGATATTCATTTGGATACTGTCAGTATTTTCTTTGCTCAACATCCCTGCTCACTGTTAACCATGCAGACCCTTGAAAATGGTCTATAAATAAACAAGTGTCTGAGTAAGACTCTCATATTGTATCTGCTTCTCCTTGGCTACAAGAGATTCAACCAATGCTATGTCAAGCAGCAATTCTGTACTTTCCTCCAGGGATGGACATCCTACTGATCTTTTACTATTAGTAAACAAAGAACTTCACCTATAAAGTACAAACTGGTATGCAGAATACATTTAAAATCCAAGTTCCACTTTGCTATTGCAGCACTATTATTTGTGCATACATTTTAATAGTGTTTGATTAAACTAAATGCATGAACTGGAACAAATGCCTAATTGCAACAACTTCCATTGACCCAATAAGCTACAGTAAGTAATGAAAGTCCCACAATTAAACAACAACAATACCCTCAAAATTATATGCCGTCATTACAGAAAACATACACAATCATCATCTCAAGTACTGCATATCTCTGTTGGGAATAATTGAATTCTGACTTGGAAAGAGCCGTGCTTTAAATAGACCATTGAAAACAGTGCCTCTCCAAACCCTCAGTCCTGGATTACCAGGGTGCTGAATTGGGGGAGTTGAAAATAACAGACCCTTATAATTAAGTAACACTATTAAGAGGAATACAATCAACTTTCATACAAACCCCAGGAATAGTAACAGTTTCCCCCCCCCCCATCTTTTAATTCTGCCTTGGTTTAACTACTAGAACCCATGAGGATCTAATTTTTTTTGGGGGGGGGGAAGAGAACAGATTTCTACTGCCCCCCCAAATGAGAAAAAAATACAATCAGTTTCCTCAGGATTTTAGGTTTTTAAGAGAGAGTACAGAGTTTCAATGCATATTCTTAGAGAACCACAGAACCCCAAACTGATTAAGTAACCTTCCAGAAAAATACTGCGTATTAAAGTAGGAACGAAAAGAAAAACTACTTACCCTGAAGATTTCTTTTGATTTCTGACGACTGTGAAGTTTAGGCACCTCAGCTCCTTTAGCCATTTACTGACAGCAGACATGCCCAAGCAAAGCAAACTTTGCCTTTCCCAAGACACAGAGACTGTGGACATGAACAGAAAGAAAATCACCCATTTTTGCCTCTAAGGTGACATCACTTGCGTGCTGCTTTTCCAGCTTCCCTAATAGACAGTACTGCATGTGTCATAGCTGCTTTTGAGTGCATCCGTTTTCTGTGGAAGATTTGGGAGGGACCCTAACTGACTGTTGCTTGGGGCAGCCCTCAGAGCCTCTGTCCTTGGTGCTGAAAGAGGGGTAGTAGGTAGATGAAGGATCCTTTTTCTACCTTGCTCTACTCTTCCTTCTATGCCCCTATTCGCTCCGTGCTATGCTTTTCAGCACATGTGTGTTTTCCCCTCAAGGCTGTTCTTAATCCCACTTTCCCACTGTCTTTCCTTCTATGCTTTAATGTCTTCATCTTCTTTAGTTTAGTTGCCGTTCCAGCTTTTGGTGGGTGTGAAGATGATTGGTTCAGCAGAAGGAACAGATCAACAAATTCATACCACAAGTGGTTAACAGAAATCAGTACAATTTAAAACACAAATGACAGAATAATTGAACTTGGAGGTGTAAGCCTGTGTGGGAAAAGGAGGTTAAAGAAAATATATTACAGTGGAAGAAAAACCGAGGCGTGGAATATAATGTGCTAGAGATGAAATAAGCTTAATACTGTGAGAAATGTTAAATGTTCATTTAGCAGCACTTTTTTTTTCATAGAACTTAACAAAAATATTTGCCAATTCATTCTTACTGCTCTTCTGGGGTATATGTGAGTAATGTTTATTAACTCAACTTTGGAATTGGCTAAAGTGAGATGCAACTAAGGATGATACTGATGAGAGTCTGTTTCTGAAGCAACACTAGAACTTAGGCAGTCTTAACTCATGGTCAGTCACCTGTTCACATAACATTTACCATGGAACCTTAATTATTCCCTGTTCTCTTGTTTTGATTTCTTCTTCCTTCAGACAGAGTGTTAATTCTTTCACTGCTTTCTCTGACGACAGGGGATGTGCTTGGCAGCTGCAGTATAGACTGTCATGGGGAAGCCAGTCTTAGTGTGACTGTGATGGGGACCTCTGCTGGCTGAGAAAGAGGCAGCAACAACGAGCTCTAAATGCTGCTACTAACAACCATCACTTATTGAGCATGTGCTATTAGCTAGTCATTTTAATGCATTCCCTCTTTTAATAGTTTCAGTAACCCTCAAAGGTAGGTATTGTTTTTACACCACTAGTTTATAGATAGGAAAACTGAGCTTAGAGAGGTTAAAATAAACTTTGAAGGTCACAGCTAGCCAAGATTTGAATCTAGACATCTTAATTCTGGGGCATGTTTTCTCTCTTTTTAAAAAATTCACACCAGAGGATATGTTTTTATTGATTTTAGAGATAGAGAGAGAGAAACATCAATTGGTTGTCTCCTGTACATGCCCTGACTGTGACTGAACCCACAACCTTTTGGTGCATGGGACAATGCTCCAACCAACCAAGCCACACGGCCAACAATAGAGTATGCTCTCTTAACTGCTATGCAATAATTCTTTAAAAGGTGGAAAATTTATACTTCCCAAAAGACTGACAACATATCATAGAGATAATTATAGTGACAAAGGTGATGATATCAATGATACAATATTTGTATGATGACATAATTTATAAAGCATTTTCTAATTAATGCTCTTGATTGCATCTTACATAAATCTTCAGGATGCCCAATTTTACAGGGGCTGTTATGGATTGAATTATATCCCTCCCCCACACCAATTATATATTGAATCCTCAGCCTCAGAATGTGACTATATCTGGAAATAAGATCTTTAAAGAAGTGATTAAGTTAAAATGAAGACAGTATGGTCTGCCCTCATCTAATCTGGCTGGTGTCCTTAAGGGAGGAAAAAGGTACCAGGGAGACACTTGTGGGGACATAGCAAGAAGGGAGCCATCTACAAGCCAAGGGGAGAGGTCTCAGGAGAAATCAAACCTGCTGACCTGCTGATCTTGAGCTTCTAGACTCCAAAACGGTGAGAAAATGAATTTATGTTGTTTAACCCACCCAATCTGTGGTACTTTGTTTTGTCAGCCATAGCAAACTAATAGAGGCTCAGAGAGTTTAGGTGCCATATTGAAGGTTGCTCATTATTTATAAGACATAAATGCATTGTTAGCTATATTGAACATGCCCTAAGACTGGAAGGTGAGTGGTGAGTCAAGTGGTCCTTTCTTTCAGGTGAAGTTTAGGTGAAGATCAACAATTTTTACTTTTAATCTGGCATATTTTATTTGTACAACACTGAAGAAGTTTCATTCTTTTAAGAAAATAGAACTCTTATTCAGGATTGCCACAGAAGATGTTGAGATTTCCTTCTGGGAAGAAGTCCAAGATGCAGAACAGACATGCTTGGGCAGAAATCAAGAAAAATACAGATTCTTTTCCCTATCTTCCTTTCAGGAACCCATATCAATGGCATGGCTGGAACATCCTCATGTCCTAGACAACAGTGCTTCTTCAGGGAAGGCATTATTTTTTGAACCTGAAGTGGAAGGTTTAAAGGTGCAGTTAAGAGGTATTGGGTGTCTGATTCATAGGCATGCTCAGTGGTTTTGTTTGAAAGGGAATTAGTGTGAGCTTCTGGTGAAAATATTCCTTTCTGGTCTTTGTAATGCTGCTCCAGGGTAGCAATTCTTTGATTTAATCACAGGAATCTTGCCTTTAGCATCAAACATGAACTGTAACATGATGTTCTCACACCACTCTAAAGCTCCCCAGAGCTCCCACTCAGCAGGACAGTGTGGAGACCAAAGGAGGAAGTGTGGGGAGCCAATTTGCAGGGTCCTGTACAACAGAAGGGCCTTTGGTTCCACCTCTTACCCAAACCAGCATTTCTCACTGTAAACTGGTAGATTGAGATTGATGATCTTAAATTGCATGGATACCTGTATCTACTCCAAAGAAGAGCCCCTCGGTGTATTTTTCACTGGAATCAGAACTTCAGTTGTAGAGTGTAAACGTAATTTGAAAAAAGCAGTAAGTGGACCAGGCAATATTGTTGCTCCCTCCCAACACCAGCCCCCATTCCTCTCAAACGACACAATGATTTTGCCATAAATGAGAGCTGTCTGAGAGAGCCCTAGGCTTTGTGTGTAAACTCACTCTGCTGCTGTAAAAAATGTATTGAAAGAAAAGAATAGCTAAATTCATTTATTATTATCCAGTACTGGGCTCCACTCTTGCTTCTCTTCTACCAGAGAATGGCAACAAATAACAGAGGAAGCTTCCCAACCAATCACATTGGTACCCACTCCACTCTTTCACTAGTAGCAGAGTAAGAGTAGGGAAGGAAGTAAATAAATGATATTTGCCTTCACATTTACATCTACTTTTCTGTGTGCTTGCATCTTTCTTTTTAACATTTCCTTCTTCATTTTTCACCGATTGTCTACTCACCATCAGATAATCTTATATTCTTCTACTTTTCTCAATTTCTTCCAATATAGTCTGTATTTCCTGAAATATAGACTAGGGCTGGGGTAGAATTAGAGAAGTTTTATCTTTTTTTTAATTTTTTTATTTATTTTTTATTTTTTATTGCTTAAAGTATTACAAAGGGTATTACATATGTATCCATTTTATCCCCCCGCCCTAGACAGTCCCCTAGCCTCCCCTATCACCCAGTGTCTTATGTCCATTGGTTATGCTTATATGCATGCATACAAGTCCTTTAGTTGATCTCTTACCCCCCTACCTCCTGCCCCCCAACCCTCCCCGGCCTTCCCGCTGCAGTTTGACAATCTGTTTGAGGCAGCTCTGCCTCTGTATCTATTATTGTTCAAAAGTTTATAATGGTCTCTATTGTCCATGAATGAGTGAGATCATGTGGTATTTTTCTTTTATTGACTGGCTTATTTCACTTAGCATAATGCTCTCCAGTTCCATCCATGCCGTTGCAAATGGTAAGAGTTCCTTCCTTTTTACAGCAGCATAGTATTCCATCGTGTAGATGTACCACGGTTTTCTAATCCATTCATCTACTGATGGGCACTTAGGCTGTTTCCAGATCTTAGCTATGGTGAATTGTGCTGCTATGAACATAGGGGTGCATATATCCTTTCTGATTGGTGTTTCTGGTTTCTTGGGATATATTCCTAGAAGTGGGATCACAGGGTCAAATGGGAGCTCCATTTTCAGTTTTTTAAGGAAACTCCATACTGTCTTCCATAGTGGCTGCACCAGTCTGCATTCCCACCAGCAGTGCACAAGTGTTCCTTTTTCTCCACATCCTCTCCAGCACTTGTCGTTTGTTGATTTGTTGATGATAGCCAGTCTGACAGGTGTGAGATGGTACCTCATTGCTGTTTTGATTTGCATCTCTCGGATGATTAGTGACTTTGAGCATGTTTTCATATGTCTCTTGGCTTTCTGAATGTCCTCTTTTGAAAGGTGTCTATTTAGGTCCTTTGCCCATTTTTTGATTGGATTGTTTATCTTCCTTTTGTTAAGTTGTATGAGTTCCCTATAAATTTTGGAGATTAGGCCCTTATCAGATATGTCATTGGCAAATATGTTTTCCCACACAGTGGGTTTTCTCGTTGTTTTGTTGATGGTTTCTTTTGCTGTGCAGAAGCTTTTTATTTTGATGTAGTCCCATTTGTTCATTTTTTCTTTAGTTTCAAGTGCCCTAGGAGCTGTATCAGTGAAGAAATTGCTTCGGCATATGTCTGAGATTTTCTTGCCTTTGGATTCTTCTAGAATTTTTATGGTTTCCTGTCGTACATTTAAGTCCTTTATCCATTTTGAGTTTATTTTTGTGTATGGTGTAAGTTGGTGGTCTAGTTTCATTTTCTTGCATATATCTGTCCAATTTTCCCAACACCATTTATTGAAGAGACTATCTTGGCTCCATTGTATGTTCTTGCCTCCTTTGTCAAATATTAATTGAGCATATTGGTTCGGGCCGATTTCTGGGCTCTCTATTCTATTCCATTGATCTGTATGCCTATTCTTGTGCCAGTACCAGGCAGTTTTGAGAACAGTGGCTTTGTAATACAACTTGATATCTGGTATTGAGATCCCACCTACTTTGTTCTTTTTCAGGATTGCTGCAGCTATTCGGGGTCTTCTTTTATTCCAGATGAATTTTTGGAAAGTTCGTTCTAGATCTCTGAAGTATGCTGTTGGTATTTTAATGGGAAGTGCGTTGAATTTATAGATTGCTTTGGGTAGTATGGACATTTTAATGATGTTGATTCTACCAATCCATGAACACGGTATGTTCTTCCATCTGTTTATGTCTTCCTCTATGTCTTTTTTCAACGTCCTGTAGTTTTCTGAGTAGAGGTCTTTTACCTCTTTAGTTAAGTTTATTCCTAGGTAGCTTAATTTTTTTGGTGCAATGGTAAACGGGATTGTTTTTATAATCTCTCTTTCTGAAAGTTCACTATTGGTGTATAGAAATGCCTCAGATTTCTTGGGGTTAATTTTGTATCCTGCTACATTGCCAAATTCATGTATTAAGTCTAGTGGCTTTTTGATGGAATCTCTAGGGTTTTGTATGTATAATATCATGTCGTCTGCAAATAAGGACAGTTTTACTTCCTCTTTTCCAATTTGGATGCCTTTTATTTCTTCTTCTTGCAGAATTGCAATGGCTAACACTTCCAGTACTATGTTGAACAGGAGTGGTGAGAGGGGGCATCCCTGTCTTGTTCCTGTTCGTAGGGGAAATGGTGTTAGTTTTTGTCCGTTGAGTATGATGTTGGCTGTGGGCCTGTCATATATGGCTTTTATTATGTTGAGGTATGATCCTTCTACTCCCACCTTGCTGAGAGTTTTTATCAAAAATGGGTGTTGAATTTTGTCAAATGCTTTTTCTGCATCAATTGATATGACCATGTGGTTTTTTTCTTTCAATTTGTTTATGTGATGTATCACGTTTACTGATTTGCGGATATTGTACCATCCTTGCATCCCTGGGATAAATCCTACTTGGTCATGGTGTATGATCTTTCTGATGTACTGCTGGATCCGATTTGCTAAGATTTTGTTGAGGATTTTGGCATCTATGTTCATGAGGGATATTGGCCTGTAATTCTCTTTCATTGTGTTGTCTTTACCTGGTTTTGGTATTAGGGTGATGCTGGCTTCATAGAATGAGCTTGGAAGTGTTCCTTCCTCTTGAATTTTTTGTAGTAGTCTGAGGAGGATTGGTTTTAGTTCTTCCTTGAATGTTTGGTAAAACTCCCCTGTGAAGCCATCTGGTCCTGGGCTTTTGTTTGATGGAAGCTTTTTGATGACTGCTTCAATTTCTTCCATAGTTATTGGCCTGTTGAGATTTTTAGATTCTTCCTGATTGAGTTTTGGAATGTTGTATTTTTCTAGGAATTTGTCCATTTCCTCCAGGTTGTCTAGTTTGTTGGAGTAAAGCTGTCCATAGTATTTTTTAACAATCATTTGTATTTCTGTGGGGTCTGTTGTTATTTCGCCTCTATCGTTTCTGATTTTATTTATTTGGGTCCTCTCTCTCTGCTTCTTGGTGAGTCTGGCTAGAGGTTTATCAATCTTGTTTATCCTTTCAAAGAACCAGCTCTTGGTTTCATTGATTTTCTGTATTGTTTTTTTGGTCTCTATGTCATTTATTTCTGCTCTAATCTTTATTATCTCCTTCCTTCTGCTCACTCTGGGGTTTTCTTGTTGCTCTCTTTCTAATTCTTTGAGTTGTAGAGTTAGATGATTTACTACCATTTTTTCTTGTTTTTTGAGATAGGCCTGTAGAGCTATAAACTTCCCTCTCAGGACTGCTTTCAATGTGTCCCATAGGTTTTGGATTGTTGTGTTTTCATTGTCATTAGTTTCCAGGATGTTTTTAATTTCTTCTTTGATCTCATTGGTAACCCAATCAATATTTAATAGCATGCTATTCAGCTTCCAGGTGTTTGAGTATTTTGGGTTGTTTTTATTGTAGTTTATTTCTAATATTATGCCATCGTGGTCTGCGAAGACGCTTTTTATGATTTCAATCTTCTTGAATTTGGGGATACTTTGCTTGTGACCCAATATGTGGTCTATTTTTGAAGATGTCCCATGAGCACCTGAGAAGAATGTATATTCTCTGGCTTTGGGGTGAAGTGTTCTGAAGATGTCTATTAAGTCCATCTGATCTAGTGAGTCATTTAGGATTGCTGTATCTTTGCTGGTTGTTTGTCTATAGGACTTATCCAGTGCTGTCAATGGTGTATTAAAGTCCCCTACTATGATTGTATTGTTGTCGATCTCTCCTTTGATATCTTCCAGGAGTTTTTTTTTATGAATTTGGGTGCTCCTACATTGGGTGCATATATGTTTACCAGGGTTATATCTTCTTGTTGTATTGATCCCTTTAGTATTATGAAGTGGCCTTCCTTATCTCTTGTTAAGGCCTTCACTTTGAGGTCTATTTTGTCCGATATAAGTATTGCTACCCCAGCTTTCTTTTCCTTTCCATTTGCCTGAAAGATATTTTTCCATCCTTTCACTTTCAGTCTGTGTGAGTCCCTTCTAATGAGGTGGGTTTCTTGTAGACAGCAGATGTATGGGTCATGTTTTTTTATCCATTCAGCCACTCGATGTCTTTTGTTTGGAGCATTTAGTCCGTTTACGTTTAAAGTTATTATTGAAAGGTACTTGTTTGTAGCCATTTCTTTTTTTGTGTGGCTGTTTTCTTTCTGAGCTTTTTATTTCTTATTTTTATACCAGTCCCTTTAGCATTCCTTGCATTGCTGGCTTGGTGGTGACAAACTCCCTTAGCCTTTTTTTTGTCTGTGAAGCTTCTTATTTCCCCTTCAAGTTTGAATGATAGCCTTGCTGGATAGAGTATTCTTGGGTTCAGTCCTTTGCTTTGCATCACTTTGTAAAATTTCAGTCCATTCTTTTCTGGCCTGATGTGTTTCTGTTGAGAAATCATTTGACAATCTAATGGGAGATCCCTTGTATGCAACTTTCTGTCTCTCTCTTGCAGCCTGTAAGATTCTCTCTTTGTCCTGAACATTTGCCATGGTGATTATGATGTGTCTTGGTGTGGGTCTTTTCGGGTTCACCTTGTTTGGGACTCTCTGGGCTTGTGTGACTTTTTTCTTCCCCACCTCAGGAAAGTTTTCTGATATTATTTCTTCGAGTAGGTTTTCTAATCCTTGTTCATCCTTCTGTTGTTCTGGTACTCCTATTATTCGTATGTTGTTTCGTTTCATGTTGTCCCAAAGCTCCCTTAGGCTCTCCTCCTGTCTTTTAATTTTTTTCTCCAATTGCAGTACATTTTGGGTGTGTTTTGCTTCCTTGTCTTCTAATTCACTAATTCGGTCCTCCGCTTCTCCTAGTCTACTGTTGATACTTTCAATGGAGTTTTTCATTGCAGCTATATCACTCTTCATTTCTTCTTGGGTCTTACTTAGGTTGTTGATTTTTTCATCTGTTTCTTCTAGCTTCTTCCATATGTTATCGATTTTTTCATCTGTTTCTTCTTGCTTCTTCCATATGTTATCGATTTTTTCATCTGTTTCTTCTTGCTTCTTGCAGAGGTTGTCAATTTTTTCCTCCATCCGGTTTATGCACTCTAGGATCCTTATTCTGAATTCTTTATCTGTCATGTTGCATGCCTCTGTATTACTTAGCTGCTTTTCTGGAGAGTCCTCCTTCTCTTTCCTTTGGGGGTTTCTTTGTCTACCCATGTTTGATCTCACTGACATATCTAGACATTGAGTCGTTCAGTGGTTGCTCCCTTGGTGGCAGTGACTCCTTGGTCTGTGGTTGCTCTTCGGGCGGTTGCGGTAGCAGCTGCTCTTCAGTTGTCAGCAGCTCCTCTGGTGGGTGCTGTTCACAGCTGTGGTGGCTCTTCTGGCTGGTGGGGCGAGGTTTCACATACAGCTGCTGTTCCTCAGCAGAGGATGTGGTGCTCAGGAGGTTGCTGTTGCTTGGATCTGCTGCGTTGATTTAAAGGCACAAAATACAACACAACAAGGCACCACGTACCATGCACTATACACAAATATATTCACGATATTAATAACCCCAATTAAATGTGACCACCTGAATTAAGAGAATTAGGGGATAAGGAAGAAGGAAGAGAAAAAGATAAAAGAGAAAAAGGAAAAGAAAAGTAGGGACCAAAAAAAGGGAGTGCAAAAATGAAATTGGGAAAAAGGAGGGGGGGAATAAAAGCGAGAAAAGAAAAGAAAAAAAAAAGAGCGAAAAGAGAGAATGAAGTGGAAGAGGGGAAGAGACTTTTTATATGAGGAGAATACTCCTATAGAACAGCCATTAATCCCAACAAATTCCAGCAACAGCTCCCTGGATATGAATGCAAACTAGAAACAACCAATAATATAACGATGAAAATAGAATGGCGAACACTAATCCCAAAATAAAATAAAGAAAAAATAAAATGGCACTTTAAAAAATGGTAAAATGGTAGCAGTAATAATACTGGTTAAAAATAAGAAGGTAGTAATTAAAAGGGTAAAATCAGGTGATGGAAAAAGAAGAAAAGAAAAAAAAAAGAACAGAAAAAAAAATGAAAAAAAATTGGTTTCTTAGTTAAAAAGTGAAAAAAGAAAAAAAAAATTGCAGTAGTGAAGGTCCTTCGTTTCTTCTATTCTTCAGTGTGGCTCGCCTTAGACCTTCCAGGTATTCAGGAGAGTGTTGAGTTTCCCTGCGATATACTGTTCCTCTGTGTTGTAAACCACAGTCCTTATTTTAAAGCATGCCGTATTTATTTCCCAGACTGCCTTATTTTGTGTTTAGCAAAGAGTCAGTTTGTGGGTCAGCCTCTGGGTGGCAGTGTTCTGGGGTTGGCCTCTGAGGCTATAGGGCCTCTCTGTCCAGTGGAAGTTCACTGCCCAGAGCTGACTGCGTAATAGTTAGTTACCGGCGCTATGTTGTTGCTGGGATTGAAAATCCCCCTATAGGCCAGACCCTGTTAACTCCCAGGGACTGATCAGGTTATCTTAATCCTTGATCTCGTACAAGGTGGAATCTGGGTGTGGCTGTGCTCCTTGCCTGGGGGATGGGGGGAGGAGTCTCACTCTCCGGAGAGGGTGGCTGCCCCAGTCCTGGGCTCAGGGGTGTCTCAGCACTCAATTCACTACCACCTCTCCCGGCTCCCCCTCTTTCCCCAGTCTCTCCCCAGATTCCACTCCTCAGCACACTCTCCCTCTCTTCAGCACAGGTGAGTGTCTGTATCCGAAATGTCCCATGAACAGGATTCAGTGAAAACAAACAAACAAATGCCGGCCGCGGAAACGGGGAAGGCTTGGTTTCTGTAAGCTTCTTCTCTTACCGGGACTGCATGGTCAGGTCAGCTCTTCAGGCTGCCCCCTTTAGGCTCAGTCCTCCGTGATCACAGAACCCAGCTCTCAATTTCCCTGGCGGCGCCAGGAATCCCGCCGTTCTCCTTTCCCCCGTCAGGGGCTGTGCCTGTCCCAAGGGACGCGGCTGTCTGCCACGTGGTCTCCCTCCGACTCTCTGGGCTCAGAGGTCTGGCAAACTTTCCTGCCCAAATCCCTGGGTTTTTTTTTACCTTTCCAGGGGAGTTCTGTTCTTCCCGGCTGCAAACCCTCTCACCAGCTGAGCAATTTCGCCAATTCGGTGTGAGTGTTACTAGCTTCAGCTGCTCGCTCCATTTGCTCCGGGACACGACCTGGGACACGTCTCGAGAAGTTTTATCTTAATTAATTTATCACTTGTTTAAAAAAACGGTTTTGGCTTCATGAGTATGGCAGATTGTATTTTCCAAAGATGATCACAATTATATTTCCCATCCTCATGCTCTTCCAGAACCTTGCCACTTCACCATCAAGAGGTACAGTCTCACATCTCTCCTCTTGAACCTGGTAGGACTTTGCCTCAGCTAATAGAGTACGGCAGAAGCGACGTTATGCAATTTCTGAGGCCGGAACATTAAAATGCCCTGCATTGGCTTCCATTTCTTTATCTTGAGACATTTACACTTGGAACTCACTCATCGTGCCATGAAAAAGCTTAAGCAGCCCCTGGGTGGGCCCACATGGAGAAAAATCAAGATGGCTGCACAAGCTCTGGCTGAACTTCCAGCTGAAAGCCAGCATCAACTGGTAACTATAAGAGAGAGAAAATGTCAATGAAACCCATCTGGTCTAGGGTGTCTTTTAAGACCACTGTGTCCTTGTTGACTTTCTGTCTGAAAGATCTACCCATTGATATCAGTGGGGTGTTAAAATCCCCTACTGTGACTGTATTACCGTTATTCTCTTCCTCTATGTCCAGTAAGATTTGCTTTATATATTTAGGTGCTCCTATGTTGGGTGCATGAATGTTTATAAGGGTTATATCTTCTTGTTTATTATTATGTAATGTCCCTGTCTGTCTCTTATTATAGCTTTTGTTTTAAAATCTTTTTGTCCGGTGTAAGTATTGCTATCCCAGCTTTTTAAATTTTTCATTTCTTTTCATGAAACACCTTTCCCATCCCTATACTTTCAGGCTATGTGTGTCTTGTTCTGAGGTGGGTCTTTTGCAGACAGAATATATATGGGTCTGATTTTCTTAACCATCCAGCTACTCTATGTCTTTTAATTGGAACATTTAAGCCATTTACCTTTAAAGTGTTTATTGATAGGTATGCACTGTTGTCATTTTATTGTTTATAACTATGTTCCTCTGATTTATTTCTCCTTCCCATCCTCCTCCTCTTCCTCCTCCCTTCTCCTCTTCCTCCCCTTCTCCTTCTCCCCATTCTCCCTTCCCTTCCCTCCCTCCCTCCCTCCCTCCCTCCCTTCCTTCCTTCCTTCCTTCCTTCCTTCCTTCCTTCCTTCCTTCCTCTCCTCCTCCTCCTCCTCCTCTTAGTCATCATCGTCCTCCTCCTCCTCCCCCTTCTTCAAGACTGGTTGGGTAGTAATGAACTCCTTTAGCCTTTTTCTTATCTGGTAAGCTCTTTATTTCTCCTTCCATTTTAAAGGATAGCCTTGCTGAGTAGCCTTGACTGCAAGTTCTTGCTTTTTATCACTTCGAATATTTCATGCCAATCCCTTCTGGCCTGAAGTATTTCTGTTGAGAAATACTTGGCAGCACCGTCTGCCCAAGGTTTATCCTGAGGCCTGGAAGTGAACCTCATTTCCCCTGTGTGAAGGTCTATGTAGACACAGGACTGGGCCTAATTCAGAAGGCAGAACGTCCAATGGGTAGAAGCAGCAGCAACTAGGGCTGGGCATGGCTTGAGGCCTCCAGACTGGCTGTTGGTCACTGTCATTGCAGAGCTCAACTGAGGACATCAGGGAGCAGCTGTCCACCACTGAGGGCCAGAGCAGGCTCAAAGTGAGTGTGGCCACCTGTAGGGGCGGGACTCTGGGGAACCAAAGCCAAGGAATGGCTGGAGAAGGCCTCCTCCCCCTAAACTGCCCAAGCTCCACAGGCAGATCATTATTTCTGGCTCCAGCCTTGAGCTTGTGGCTGTGTTCAATCCACTGACCCAGAGGACCTGGAACCCCTGGAGGCAAAGCCCAATGGTAAGAGGGTGGGGGAGGTGGAAGTGGAATGAGGGATGGAGGTACATGTGAGCTTATGGGGAGGGGTTGGTTCCAGACATATATGAAAGACCCCCAGAGGCTGTGTCTTGCTAAGGACACAGAGCTACGACTGGCCTCAGACCACCCGCCTGCCAGCAAGGAAGACATCCTGTGGTGGCTCCTGGGCTGTGGCTCTCTGGAAGGTTCTGGCTGTGTCCTGCCTTTGCTAGGAGGGCACATGGAAATAAAGGCAAAAAAAGGTGGGGGATCCTTTCTCCTCTTGCAATTCCAAGGCCAGCCAGGGAGGCAGAGCTGTTCCTTCTCCAACACCTGTCATACATCTTGAGGAGCCAGATGCTAGCCAGATGCAGGGGCAGACCTGGAGGCCACTCCTGACATGGAGGAATGTCCACCCACAGGGGCTGTGCCACCTCTTGCAGCCACTCCAGCTGCAGCTCTGGAGCCGGGGCCGGCCTGGGCAACATCTCCTGACTTAACTGAGGCCTCCCCATTCCTGCCTGAAGAACCCTGCCCGGAACCTGCCCTGGCTCCTGCCAGAGACAAGGAGTTGGCTCTAAAAAATGCCTCAGGGCAGCTCTAGAGTCATTTGTTCAACCTGCTCTCCCACTCCCACTAGAATTTGTCTCCACACCCCCCTCCTTTAACCTTTTTTTATTTGTTAATTTTAATGTTTTCTTTTTATGCTCTTTATGGTATGATTTATTTTAAATTAAAAATAAAAGTTATTATTTATATTATAAGTTGTTCCATTCCTGAGCATGAATTACATTCATGATGCTGTGCAACCATCACCACTATCTAGTTGCAGAATGTTGCATCATGCCAAAAGTAAACCCTACACCAAAAGCACTCACTCTCCACTCCTCCTTCCCTGGCTTTCTGTCTGTTCCTTTACCTACTCTGGATGTTTCCTATAAATGGAATCTTACCGTAGGTGCCTTTTGTGTTTATTCACATATATATTTTTTAATCTTGTTTTTTTTTTTAAAAAAAATGTTTTTGTTGATTTCAGAGAGGAAGGGAGAGGGAGAGAGAGATAGAAACATCAATGATGGGAGAGAATCACTGATCGGCTGCCTCCTGCACACCCCACAATGGGATCAAGCTGGCAACCTGGGCATGTGCCCTTGACCGGAATCGAACCTGGGACCCTTCAGTCCGCAGGCTGATGCTCTATCCACTGAGCCAAACTGGCTAGGGCCTGTTCATATATTTTTGTTTGTTTTTATCTGAAATCACATTTTGGTTATTTGAAGGGAAATCCCAAGTGGATTAGAGAGCAGATATAGAAAAAGAAGCCCTTTTAGTAAGTAAGTGCATAATCTCAGGGTAGAGACCACCATGCTAAGTGTGACCCCAGGGCCAGAAGTCAGTCAGGCAATGGCTGGCTTTTCCTTTGCCCAAAACAAAAACAAGAAAAATGCAAAAATCTGGAAAGACACGCCACAAGTTGGAAAGCATTCCTCACAACCCAAGGCCAGAGGAAGTGTAACATCCTGTGCTGCATTACACTCTTGAAATTCGGTGTTTTCTAAAGGAACAACCCATGCACTTCCAAGGAGAGGCAATGCATATGACAGTACATGTCAGAGATGCCCCACCTCCCCGATGGGGACACACACACTGTAAACACTGGGGAGGGAGCACTGTCGCCATCAGACTGCAGGCTTCAGGTCTGGTGGCGACCAGCCACGGAGACAAAGTGATGAAGCAGAGGCCGCAGCAGATTCCCAGGCACCAGAGCCAGGAAGAGGCACTCATGTAACATCTGGCTATGAAAATCGGTGATTCCATCTGCCAAGGAGAGATGTGGATGTGTGGGTGGGGTTTGGTAGAAAACCAGGTGCCCCTTTAAAGGGCTACTGCACACAAAATCTCATTTGTGTGCACTCACCAGTGCTCTGGCAGAAAGACAGTGTCTTGGAGCAGACTGGAGCCATAAAAGGAGAGGGCTGGAGGGACAGCTAACAAGGCCCCTGTACTGAGCCCACCTCCTGCACCGCCCGCAGATGCCATCTTTCCTGGGTTGAACATTCCACTCCATTGGCATCAGCCTGGGGGAATGCACTAGCCCCAACCTTCCAACTGCCTATGACCCTGCCCTGCCAAGCTCACTCCCTATGGAGGAGTCACCTGGCTTTGGAAAGCCTGGGCCCTTAGTTCAGACTTTATTGGAAGGCTCTGGAGAAGTGCTGGGCAGACTCAGGCAGTGGCAGAGACTGACAGGAGGATGAGACTGAGTTTTGTGTCTCTGGGGTGAGGGCTATTTTCCCTCACATGCCTGACCAGCACCACCGTTTCTGTGCAGAGCCCTCCCTCCACATGGACAAATCTTAATCTGTTTTACTCTGATAAACTCTGCTGGCCTCACCCTGATGAGTCCCTGAGACCCTGCCGCAGTACAAAAGTCTGCAGGTCCCAGGCAAGTGGTGGCTGGCCTTGATGTGAATTGAAACTTTTGCTGAGTGGTCTCAGGCCCAGCACTGGCTTTGAGTTTGAATCTGTGAACACCACTTGCCCCTACCTTACGACTTACTGAGAACCTACTCATGTAACTCACTTACTACCAGAGGCTCTCTCAGCCTAACAAGCAGTTGGCAATCAGGTAGAGGGGGGCACAGAGTGGAAAAGGAGACATCTGCAATACTTTCAACAATAAAGAAAAAAAATGACATGATCATATCAATACATGCACAAAAAGCATTTGATAAAATCCAGCATTAATTTACGATAAAAATGCTCAGTAAAGTGGTAATAGAGGGAAAATACCTAAACATAATAAAGGCCACATATGACAAACCCACAGCCAACATCATACTCAATGGGCAAAAACTAAAAGTGCTTTCCTTAAGATCAGGAACAAGAAAGGAACTGGAAGGCCTAGCCACAGCAATCAGACAAGAATAAGAAGTAAAAGGCATCCAGATTAGAAAGGAAGAAGTAAAACTGTGACTATTTATAGATGACACGATACTATACATAGAGAACCCTAAAGATTCCACCAAAAACTATTATAATTAATGAATGACTTCAGTAAAAAAGAAGGATACAAAATAAATATGTAGGAATTAGTTGCATTTTTATACACCTATAATGAACTTTCAGAATGGAGGAACCTGGAGAGCATCATGCTAAGTGAAATAAGTCAGTCAGAGAAAGACAAGCATCACATGATCTCACTCATATGTGGAATCTAAGTAACAAAATAAATTGATGAATGAAATGGATCCAGAGACATGGAAGCATGGAACAGAGTGTGGAATCTCGGAGGGAAGGTGGGGGAGGGTGGGTGGGTAGGAGGTAATCAACCAAGGGCCTTGTATGCATATACGCATGGCCTATGGACACAGACAATGGGATGGTAAGGTCCTGGGAGGAGCGCGGGGGTGGCGGGGGGACAGCTGAAGGGAGTCAGTGGGGGGAAAAAAGGGACATATGTATTACTTTCAACAATAAAGAATTATTTTTAGAAAAAGAATGGGAGACTAAGGAAACAATCCAATTTACAACTTCATAAAAAATAATACCGAGGAATATTTTTAACCAAGGATGTAAAAGACCTGCACTCAGAAAATTATAAGAAGAAAGAAATTGAAGGAGATACAAATAAGTGAAAGCATGTCCTATTAAGAAAGAATTAACATCATTAAAATGTCTATATGACCCAAAAGAAATCTATAGATTTAACACAATTCCTATTAAGATAGGGGACATCTGTAATACTTTCAACAATAAATATAAGTAAATAAATAAAGAGCTACCAATGGCATATTTCACAGAATTAGAACAAATATTTCAAAAACCTATATGGAACCACCAAAGACCCCAAATAGAAACAGCAATCTTGAGAAAGAAGAACAAAATTGGAGGAATCACGCTACCTGATATCAAACTATACTACAAGGCCATAGTAATCAAAACATCATGGTACTGGCATAAAAACAGACTTATAGATAAATGAAATAGAATAGCGAGCCAACATACTTAGGGTCAATTAATATTTGACAAAGGAAGCAAGATCATACAATGGAGTAATCAATCAATTCAGTAAACTATGCTGGGAAAATTGGGCAGATACATGAAAAAAATTAAAACTAGACCCCCTTCTTACACCATGCACAAGAATGAATTTAAAATGAACTTATTTGAGACTTAAATGTAGGACTCAAAACCATAAAAGAAAACATAGGCAGTAAAATTTCAAACATTTCTCGTAGCAATATTTTTTTCTGATATATCTCCTCTGGCAAGGGAAACAAAAGAAAAAATAAACAGATGGGACTATATCAAACTAAAATATTTTTTCACAGAAAAGGAAACCATGAACAAAATGAAAAGACAACCCACTGTATGAGAGAACATATTAACCAATAATACATCTGATAAGGAGTTAATATTCAAAATTTATACAGAACTTATACAACTCTACACCAAACAAACAAACAAACAAACAAACAAACAATCCAATTTAAAAATGGGCAAAGGACCCAAATAGACACTTCTCTAAAGAGGACATACAGATGGATCATAGACATACGAAAAGATACTCAACATCATTAATCATTAGATAAATGTAAATTAAAACTACAAGGTAATAATCATCTCACACCTGTCAGAATGGCTATCATCAATACATCAACTTATAGCAAATGTTGGTACTGATGTGAAGAAAAGGAAACCCTTGTGCACTGCTGATGAGAATGCAGACTGGTGCAGCCACTTTAGAAAACAGTAAGGCGTTTCCTCAAAAAATTAAAAATGGAAATGCCTTATGATTCCACTTTTGGGAATATATCCAAAGAAATTGAAACACTAATTCAAAGAATATATGCACCCCTATGTTTATTGCAGAGTTATTTATAATAGCCAAGATTTGGAAGCAGCCCAAGTGCTCACCAGTAGATGAGTGGATAAAAAGCTGTGGTACATTTACACATTGGAATACTACTTAGTCATAAAAAAAGCAAATCTAACCTTTTGTGACAGCATGGATGGACCTGGAGACTATTATGCTAAGTAAAATTAGCCAGTCAGAGAAAGACAAATACCATATGATTTCACTTATACGTGGAATCTAATGAACAAACAAAATAGAAGCAGACTTATAGATGCGGAGAACAGACTGATAGCTGTCAGAGGGGAATTGGGGAGCTGGGTGAAAAAGTGAAGAGATTAAGCAACAAACAAACAAACTCATGGACACAGACAACAGAATGATGATTACAAGAGGAAAAGGGGGATGGGGAAGTAGAGGAAAGTAAATGCTGACCGAAAGAAACGACTTAGGGTGGTGAACACATAATACAATATACAGATGACATATAATAGAATTGTACACTTGAAACCTATATAATTTTATTAACCAAACTTACCTTAATAAATTCAATCATTAAAAAACAAACAAACCAGCAAGTCATTTTGAAGGTGGCTTCTCCAATCTCCAATTGAGCTGTCTCCAATTGATGCAGTGGACAGCAGAGACAACCTATCTCTTGAAAGCTCTGCCCAAATTTTAGATTCATGAGAAAAACAAATGTATAGTTTTAAACCAAGAATTTTGTTGTGTAGTGGTAATAATAGATACACAGAAGCTCAGTTTTTCTAGAACTTGTCATAGTTAGTATTAAGAAGAGCACATATCAAATTCTATCAAATTTGGTCATATTTTAAAGCAATTGCCCTTTAATTATTTAGTATGTTTTGTTTGAATCTCAGGTGCTGTTTATCTTACAAATTTTATAAAATCTTGTTACTCAACGTATGGGCCATAGACCAGGACAAAGCCATGCCAGCTTCACTTTTGGCGTTGTTAGAAATGGAGACTCTAGGGCCCTACCCAAGACTTACTGAATTCAAAATCTGCATCTTAACAAGATGCCCAGGGTTGTTATTAGGGTGTAAGAAGCACTGGTGTAAGGAACAAATCTGTCACGCAGATGCAGCTATAGACACTAGACAAAGAATTTATTGTTTGTTTTCCATTTGCTTTTGTTGCCCCCCTGGGAATCAGTAGGCTGTATGTGTGGGGTTGGAGATGAGGGAGATGGAAAAGAAGTGTTATGCTAGAAATAGAAACGACTGGGAAAGTGAGGAGTCCAAAAGGGGCCTGGAGATTCTAGACTGAGAGAGGCATATTTCAACTGTTTTACTCTAGTGGGCCAAGGACATTATGGGGAATAAGGTAGAGGAATAGTAGAGATACTTTAATTTTTTCATAGCTGACAACATAGGCGGTGTTTTTGTTTCAAATGCCTATATATATATGAAAATGTGTACGTTTATTTTGTAAAATAGTTTTAAAGATGTTTAGGATTTCCCGGGAGGAAATGTTCTCTAAGATAAAAATAGACTGTTATTGTTGCCATAAGTTGGGGTTTGAGTGTGCACACAACATGCATGTCTTGGGTAAGTGCCTTTGTCATGGTTTGATCCCTGCCCTAGAGCACAAAGGAACCCCTTTAACTTCATATCTGATTTTTCAAGATACTCATTATATATAAAGTTTAACTGCGGTCATTCTCTACAGGTTATACTTTTCTAATCCTCAAGAGTTCAGTTCTTCCCAGCAGATAGGACTTGTAGAACTTTCATGTTAATTACAATAATCTTGCATTCAGTGGTAGCTTTTGTTTCCTCTATAACCTCATTGTAAACTTCTCATTATTGTCCAGATATCCTACTGCACTGCCATGACTCAAATATGGTCACTTACTGAGTACAGAAAAGTGACAGACTATTACAAAGTAGCTGGTTTGAGAAAGGATGAATTTAAGCATCCAAACAAGGTCATTTGGTGCCACTAGAACTCCTGGGGGAGTTAAAAACTCAGATTTATTGGGATGATATCTTTCTTCCTAGAAATGTCTGTTTCCTCTTTTATCTTATTTTCTCCTAAGAGATGAATTCTCTGTCAAACTGGTTCCAAATCTCTTATGTTTTAAAGATGCCATATACAAGTGCGGATGGTCATCAGGTTGTGGTCATATCTGAGAATGCAGTAGAACCGAAACTGGTAGCTCAGGCAAATGAATTATGCTTATATCCATCCTGGCCACACCCCTGAAACCAGACGCTTGAGTATTGAAATGCAGTCATGCTGTCTATGCCTTAGGAAGAGGAAAGAAGAAGAAAATATGAAGGGGTACTGCCCTCTCCATAAAGATAATTCAAGTGTGGGTTCCAAAATACAAGGGGGAGAATCACATTTGTTGTTTTGGCTTTTGCAAACAGCAGAAAATGCCATTCTCAACTGAATTAAATGATGAAGAGGTGCTTTTCTCACCTAAGAAGTCCAGAGGTAGGTGACTTCATACTAAGCCATTAGGGATCATTTCTATCTTTCTGCTCTGCCAGTCTCAGCATAGGCTGGCTTGCCTCTGAGTCAAAAGATAGCTGCTGCAGCTCCAGGTCTTTGTATTCTCACCGCAACATCTGGAGGTGGAGAAAAAAAACCTGCTTTTAAAAATATCAAATTACCCAAGTAGCTCCTTAGCAAGTTCTCTTTATATATTTCATTTGCTAAATTGACATCATGTGTCCATACTTGAACCAAGGAAATGGGAACATTGCTGTTGACAGAAGGACATTCTGAAGTCTCCAGGGAAAAGTCTGGATAATTGAACAAAACACAGGGTTTTGCTAGCAAGGAAAAAGGTAGGAAGTGGCAAAGAGCAGGCCCTGACATTAAAATGAACCCTCATGTTACAGAGAATCTTTAAAATCCTATAAAAATATTATAACAGTATTAAAATGATAAAAAAAGAATAACAACAATCCTGCCTTTCGAATTAGTTTCATTTTACAAACTTTAGTCTTTGTTCACATGCACTTTTACACAGTTGAAATCTTAATGTCTCAGTGTATGTTTATCATCTATACTAATAAAAGGGTAATATGCTAATTAGGGTGGACATCTTCCAGATGTCCATCTGGGCGTTCATCTGGACAAAGCCCCAGTGGCTGCGAGGCCTGAGGCTCAGGCAGCTGTGAGCCCTTGTGGCTGGGAGGCCCGGGGCTCAGGCCTCACAGCCGCCGTGGCCAGCAGTGGCAGCAGCAGCAGGGTGATGGGGGCGGCGCCTTCCCCTGAACATCCCGGTTGCCTCCCACAGAGGGAGGCCAGACTGTGGCCATCAGTAGGACATCCCCTGAGGGCTCCCAGACTGTGAGAGGGGGCAGGTCGGGCTGAGGGATCCCTGCCCCCCGCAGTGCATGAATTTTCATGCACTGGGCCTCTAGTGTAAAATAATTGTGAATAGTATTTGGACACATTTTACATTATTGTCTTCATCTTTAATAATCAAATTCTCTTTTATTGAATTGATATAACATTTTAATCCATTCTCTATCATTTGAATCTCTTCTTTTTTTCCTCCCAGGGTATTAATTGTTATTTTTAATCTTGGTAAGAGAAATAAAATTACTAAAGGACTATTGGGTACCCTCTAAACTAGGGGTGGGGAACCTTTTTTCTGCCAAGGGCCATTTTGATATTTATAACATAATTCGTGGGCCATACAAAATATCAATTTAAAAATTAGTCTGCTGTATTGGTCAAACATTTAGTTTTTATTTTTATTATTTTTAAATTTCGAACAGCAATATAAAGGTATGTAAATAAGTTCATCACTTTTTTAAATGTACTTTTTATTGTTGATAGCATTACAGATATCTCCTATTTCCCCCTCCCCACCATTTTCCCCCTTCTTCCCAGCCCCTGTCTCCCCTCCTCCCCACGCCAGGGTCTTCACTATCCTATTGCCCGTGTCCATGGCTTATGCATATATGTACACTAGAGGCCCCATGCACAGATTCGTGCATTGGTGGGGGGCGTGGCCTGTGGGGATTAACCACTGTGGGAGCACCCCTCATCCTAGTCAGCCTAGCAGTGCTCCCACTGTGAGAGTGCACTGACCACCAGGGGGCAGCTCCTGTGTTGAGCATCTGCCCCCTGGTGGTCAGTGTGCATCATAGTGACTGGTTGACCCATCGTTTCCCCGTTCGGTCACTGGCTTTTATTATATAGACTAGAGGCCCGGTGCACAAAAATTTGTGCACTCGGGGGGGGGGGGAAGAGGGGGTTCCTCAGTCCAGCCTGTGCCCTCTCGCAGTCTGGGACCCCTTGGGAGATAAAGACCTGCTGGCTTAGGCCTGCTCCCGGGTGGCAGAGGGCAGGCCCAATCCCTAGGTGCAGCCCCTGGTCGGGCTCAGAGCAGGGCCGATTGGGGAGTTGGGGTGCCGCCCCCTGTCATGCACACAGCAGGGCCCATCAGGGGGGTTGGGGAGCTCCCCCCTGTCACACACAGAGCAGGGCCAATAGGGGATTTGGGGCACCGCCACTGTCACACTCAGGGCAGGGCCGATGGGGAGGTTATGGCTCTACCCTGTCACACACAGAGCAGGGCCCGTGGTGGTGGGGGTTGGGATGCCGCACCCTGTTACACACAGATCAGGGCTGATCAGGGGGTTGGGGCGCTGCACCCTGTCACACACAGAGCAGGGCTGATCAGGGGGTTGGGGCGCTGCACCCAGTCACACACAGAGCAGGGCTGATCAGGGGGTTGGGGCGCCGCAGCCTGTCACACATAGAGCTGCAGGGCGATCAGGGGGTTGGGGAGCTCCCCCCTATCAGGCACAGAGCAGGGCTGATCAGGGGGTTGGGGCACCTTCCCCTGTCCCGAACAGAGCAGGGCAGATAGGGAGGTTGTGGCCCTGCCCCCTGTCACACACAGAGCCGCGGGGCGATCAGGGGGTTTGGGCCCTGCCCCCTGTCATGCTGATCCCGGTGCTGGGAGGCCTCGCGGCTCCGCTGATCCTGGTGCTGGGAGGCATATTACCCTTTTACTATATAGGATAGAGGCCTGGTGCATGGGTGGGGGCTGGCTGGTTTGCCCTGAAGGATGTCCTGGATCAGGGTGGGGGTCCCTACTGGGGTGCCTGGCCAGCCTGGATGAGGGAATGATGGCTGTTTGCAGCTGGTCACACACCCTTCAGGGTGGGGGTCCCCACTGGGGTGCCTGGCCAGTCTGGGTGATGGGCTGAGGGCTGTTTTCAGGCTGGCGGGTGACTGAAGCTCCCAACTGCTCCTTTTTTTCTTTCTTTTTTTATTCTGGGCCAGCCTTAGCTCTGGCTCCAGCTCTGAGGCCTCTGCTGCTGAAAGCAGGTATCTGGTTTGTTTGGGTTCTATAATCAAAACACTGTATCAACTCCAGCTCTGAGATCCTGGCTTGCTGAAAGCAGGTTTCTGGGGTTTTGTTTAGCTTCTATATTTGTAACAATGTTTCAAAATGCAAGCTCAGAGGCTGGCAGTGGCAGTCGGGGAACGTTGGAGTCCTCTGTCACTGAAGCAAGCAAGCCTCATGTTTGCTTCAAGCTGCCTGGCTGCCGGCCACCATCTTCCCTGGCAGTTAATTTGCATATCACCCTGATTAGCCAGTGGGAAGGGTAGCGGACGTATGGCTAATTATCATGTTTCTCTTTTATTAGATAGGATGGTCAAACATTTAAGTAACTCACTCATAATATTCTGGCAGGTCCAGAGCAAATGATTTTGCCGGTCAGGCCTTATACGGCCCAGGGACTGGATGTTCCGCACCCCTGCTAAACCAAGGTTTCTAAGTCTCAGCACTATTGAAATTTTGGAGGGGTCTTTTCTTATTATTAATATCACTGCAATAAACCTTTAAAGGGGATATTTATATTAACTAACAGGAAAAATGATAGCAAGGAGCTGAAAAATCATTAGACTTGGAGTTGGAGACTAGAGTTTTGTTAACCGTGCTACATGCTTGCTGTGTACCCTTCACTAGTTTATCAATCTCTTGGGCCTCAGTTTCCTTACTTGGAAAAGATAAAGTTAGAATAAAACTTCAAGATCATTTACAGCTCCAATTGTCCACAATTTTATGAATTCTAAGATCCTTTGAACAGCCTAAGTGCTTGGGCCTCAGGCTAGAATACTTAACGGAGGCCCAGAGACTGAAAACTGGTGGTAGAAACCTTGGGTTTAGCCAGCACATTTAATGTAAAGTGAACGCAAATACATTTTCGATGGAGCATGCACTATCCATGTTGGCCACAGTTTTCTCCAGTTTTTGTTGTTCTTCACTAGTTTCCTTTACCCTTTCCTAGTATCTATTTTGCCCCTGAAGGGCTTTGAGTTTGCATTCTCTGGAAGAGATGAGACTGTGACAATGAAATGAATCACTCACCTGAACACAGCACCCAGGTTTCCATGGAAGTCTTCTTTCAGAGCATTGTGAAAGGCAGCCTCAGTCCTTCGCAAGATCCAGCGATGCTTTCCCTGTTATGCACATAAACACCTTGTCAGGCACCAGAGACAGGTTGGAGAGGATGATTGATGGGAGTGGGCTTGTGAAATCACACCTGCTGTCACAGCAGATGGGGAGAAAAGTCGGGAATAACCTGTGGAATTGCTGATCCTTTTTGAAAATTCACTCCTGAAAACATTATTTTAGCTTTTTTACGTACTTTAGAAAGAGCCAGTATCACAAACCAGACTCTAGGGGAGTGAGTACCGAGTTTTCAGGAGTGTAACTTCAATAAATTAGCAAGGAGCCTTCATCAAACCAGGTGAACTGGTGCTTAAGCTCTTGGGTGGTGAAGCAACTCTCTCTTTGCCAAACAATAAAAAAATGTCATCCAAGCTGCAATTCCTGGCTGGCTGCCCACTGGGCATATAAGCCTGTCCTCAGTAAATGCTACCCCAGTCCATGCAGAGCATCGCTGTTGCAGCACAGAATGTATCCTGGAGAGGAAAAAAAGAGATGAACTAGGCTTTTTACAGAGCAAACCAATGAATGGGCAGTGGGAAACCTGGGCCATTTATAACAGCAGGGACTCCATGGGGAAGTGCTCTGAGTTCTCAGTTTTGACCTCATTTCATGTGGGCTCTATCCCGCACAACTTTTATGCTACCTTAATTTTACCTGACATACATTCAAAGATTATTCAGCAACTAGTTATTGAGTGCCCACCATGTTTACTGCACTGTTTTATGGAAGGGACAAAGAAGTGTGTTTGGGTGAGTAGAAAATGCAGCTGTGCTAAACTAGGAAGCAAGGAAGAGTTTAACAGGACTAGGCAGCAGGCTGCAAGAGAATAGCTTCAAGGTCAGATATGATCAAACGCAAATGAACCTTCAGACAGAGCTGTGTGTGGGGAGAAGGTAAAGGCACAGCATTCGAGTGGAACAGGAAGACTTTCCAGAGAAGCTGGGAATTGATTTGGGACCTACAGTGCATAGGATCGAGGCCTGAGCTAGGGTGTGGTAGGTAGAACAGTTCACCTACCAGAGTCCAAAGCCGCAGACACTTCATTCCTTCATTCATCCATTCGTCCTGTTCATTCAACGAAGTCATTGAGCACTGATTCTATTCCAGGCCTGTTGTAGGCCCTAGGACACAGTGCATAAATGGCACACAGATCTCCGCTGTGATAGAAAGAGGTGGAGGATAAAACCAACTAACAAGGAAAGTCTCAGGTGGTGGTGAGCATTCTGCAGGGAGGTAGAATTGGGTGATGTGACAGTGATTGGGTGTCAACAGTAGGGTAGGTGCTTTCTTTGAGTTTCTGAAGAGGTGATGGCTAAGCTCATATCTGAACAGCAAAAAGCAGCCAAGCATGCAAAGGTCAGGGAAGAGCATTCCCCGCAGAGGGAACAGCTGGTGCATGTTCCCCGGGACGGGAACATATTTGGCACATTTGAGACGGCCAGTGTCGTTGGAAGGCAGTGGATGACGTGAGGGGTGCAACAAGGTGAGGCTGCGGAGGCAATATGCCAGGTGGCGTAGGAGTTTGTATTTTATTCTAAGTGGGATGGAAGCATTTTGAGGCTTAAGAAGAGAAATGCTATGTCTGATATGCAGGTCCCTCTGGCTGCTGCAGGAGAATGGGCCACAACAGGAGTGAGAGAGGAAGCAGCGACCAGTACAGAGGCCATTGTGGCAACCGAGGAGCACATTGATGATTCTCCGGATTCGAGTGGTGGTGCTGGAGGTGGGGGAGAAGTGGCTACGTTTGGATTACATTTTAGATATTGAGTTGATAGGACTTACCAGTAGATTAGAAATGGGCATGAGGAAAATGGAGTTGCTAAAACAGTGACAGAAATGGACTCATTTATTGAGAATGCTCTGGTTTCTCTGAAATGCTTATGGAACCTCCATCATAGCACTGAGCTCGCCAAACAAAAATAAGCACGTTGTGGAAATAAGTGAAGAACGACGCAATAAGACAACCGAAGGAGCTTGCTGTAGCAGAGGAGTCAGCCTCTGTTGCTTGGTTTTTGGCAGAGCCTTAGAGTTAGGCAAAGGTTCAAGAGCGGGCAGCCTATGGTGGCAAAAAGAGGCTTCAGGCACGGCCCAATGGGAGGTTGGCATGGGGAACTGCAGACATGCCCCTTGAAGTGGGGCAAATATGTGATGGTTAAGGGTACTTGTCTGGCCTTCTTTGATTGGCCCTGAGTTGGAAGTGGGGACAAAAATTAGGGAAGCTGTCAGTTATTAATCAAGCCCTGGTTATTTGGGGCTGATATTACATAAGCTGTTTTTTTAGCTTCCTGATTGTCATGAGAGACGGCAATCTCTGCTTTTGAAAGTCTGACTTGGATGAAACTGGCTGCCTGGGTTGTTTGTTTGTAGATAAGGGGTTGGATTCTAGGGCAGGTTGTGGCATATTGTGGGATTAAGTTCTTTTTTTATATATGGTCTGGCCTGGCCACGTTATTATTGCGTTTTCAGTCTCTCAATGTCTTGATATACTTGTTTTTATTTCAAAGCAGGTTATAAATTTCTATGTATTTCTTCAAGCTCCTGCAAGTTTTATATCTCCTCATGTCTTCATTGTTCCCTGTGTATACCTCAGTTTTCCATTGGAAACTAGACTGTCCTTCAGTGGTTCATACAGCGCTCACCATTCTCAGGTGACTGTTTTATTTGTTTATTTAATAATTGAAAAATTTTCAATTACAATTGACATACAATATTATATTAGTTTCAGGTGTACAACATAGTGTTTAGACATTTATATACCTTATGAAATGATCACCCCGATAAGCCTAGTATCCTTCTGACACTGGGTGATTATTTTATGACAGATATTAGTTGAGCTTCCAATCCTAAGATCTGGGGTTACCTAGTGACATTTTTTGGGGGGTTATTTTTTAAATTAATCCTCACCTGAGTACATGTTTTCATTGATTTTAGAGAGAAGGGAAGGGAGAAAGAGAGAGAGAGGAAAACATCAATGTGAGAAAGAAACCTTGATTGGTTGCCTCCCATTTCTTGTACGGGATGATGTTCCAACTAACTGAGCCACCCGGCCAGGGCCCTAATGATACCTTATGTCCACCTATTCCAATGGTCAAAAGAATATCCTCTAGAGTTTAAAGTGTGGTTTCCCAAATGGTGCTGGCAGGCAAAGGTTACTGGTCGGAGACAGAATAAATACAGAAATTGAGAGTAAGCATTTGGAAACATTTATAGTAATTTGACTAAATAATTTTATATCTGTTGAACTTAATATTTAAATGTTAGGCTTATGTGCTTCCCTCCCTCCCCATTTCATCAATTAAATGTGTGGATTGTAAATTAAAAGAAAAAAAGCCTGGACTTTTATAACAGACTAGAGGCCCAGTGCATGAAATTCATGCGGGGTGCGTGGGGGGGTGGGGGGGGCGGGCGTCCCTCAGCCCGGCCTGTACCCTCTTGCAATCCAGGACCCATCGGGGAATGTCTGCTGCCGGTTTAGGCCCGATCCCACACCGGCAGTTGGACATCCCTCTCACAATCCAGGACCACTGGCTCCTAACCACTTGCCTGCCTACCTCATTGCCCCTAACCACTTTGCCTGCCTGCCTGATGCCCCTAACTGCTCACTTGCCTGCCTGATTGCCCTTAACCACTCACCTGGCTGCCTGATTGCCCCTAACTGCTTGTCTGCCTGATCACCACTAACCACCTCTGCCTGCCTGCCTAATTGCCCCTAATTGCTCACCTGCCTGCCTGATCTCCCCTAAGCACTTCTGCCCACCTGCCTGATCACCCCTAACCACTCGCCTGCCTGCCTGATTGCCCTTAACTGCTCACCTGCCTGCCTGATTGCTCCTAACCACCTCTGCCTACCTGCCTGATCACCTTTAACTGCTTGCCTGCCTGCCTGAATGCTCCTAACCACCTCTGCCTACCTGCCTGATTGCCCCTAATTGCTCACCTGCCTGCCTGATTGCACCTAAGCACTTCTGCCCACCTGCCTGATCACCCCTAACCACTCGCCTGCCTGCCTGATTGCCCCTAACTGCTCACCTGCCTGCCTGATCGCTCCTAACCACCTCTGCCTACCTGCCTGATTGCCCCTAACTGCTTGCCTGCCTGCCCGATTGCCCCTAACCACTCACCTGCCTGCCTGATTGCTCCTAACTGCTTGCCTGCCTGCCTGATCACCCCTAACCACCTCTGCCGGCCAGCCTGATCACCCTTAACTGCTTGCCTGCCTGATCACCCCTAACCACTCGCCTGTCTGCCTGATTGCCCCTAACTGCTCACCTGCCTGCCCGATCGCCCCTAACCACCTCTGCCAGCCTGATCACCCTTAACTGCTTGTCTTCCTGTCTGATCGCTCCTAACTACCTTGGCCTGCCTTCCTGATTGCCCCTAACTGTTTGCCTGCCTGCCTGATCACTACTAACCACCTCTGCCTGCCTGATTGCTCCTAACTGCTCTCCTGCCTGCCTTATTGCCCCTACCCACCTCTGTCTGCCTGCCTGATAGCCCCTAACACCTCTGCCTTCCTGATCACCCCTACCCCCTCTGCTTTAGCCCCTGCTACTGCAGCTTCATCCAGAAGGACGTTTGGATGTTTGGTCTAATTAGCATATTATACTTTTATTATTATAGATAATTTGAGAAGAACTAGGCTAGATTCCTTACAGTGGTTAGCACTTGAATAACTATGATGAGAAGAGGAAGTAAGAGAATAGCAAATAGCACTTATGTGTGCGGTCAGAGACCTGTGTCTGACTGGACTGAAGAAGGGCTGCTTTCCTAGCCTGAAAGGCCCCCTCTGCCTGCCTCTCAGAGGGTTTCCCTAGTCAGTAGGGCCTACTCCAGGCTTTTATTGCACAAGGTTGGCTGACCCAGAGCATCCCTGTTGCATATGAGAGCCTTTTTTGGTTTGATGGGCAGAAGTGGGGTGAGGAGGAGGGAGCTGAGGAGTATACCTTCCTTGTATCCTAACTGGAACTTTTCTCAAACACTCTCACCTCCCCTTATTGGGGCTTATGTGTATCTAAATCTTGGCTTCCTTCATTAAAGACACAGAGGGGTACAATATCAAAGTCTAGAAAAGAAAATCTTAAGCATCTTAAATGTTATTTATTCAGTTTTTTCTGGGTATAAATAAATACGCACGTATAGTCTGATTGTGTAAGCCCATTTCAGTTAGCTCGTTTGTGGAGTTCTATGAGTAGACACAAATTAGGTTGTCTTGTTGCCCTATTCCTTTGCCAACATACATTTGGAGAGTCTCCTGGTCAATTTTAATTTAAAATATTCTGTCCTAACAGTAAATTCATAGCTGACAGGTCATGTGTTCTGATTTTTGATTCATAAAATATGGTCAAGGTATCAATCAGCGTCTATTCTCTTTCTCCGTAGTGACTGAGATAGCTCACTCTAAAGCAGCGGTTCTCAACCTGTGGGTCGCGACCCCTTTGGTGGTCGAACAACCCTTTCACAGGGGTCGCCTAAGACCATACTGCATATCAGATATTTACATTACGATTCATAACAGTAGCAACATTACAGTTATGAAGTAGCAACAAAAATAATTTTATGGTTGGGTCACAACATGAGGAATGGTATTTAAAGAGCCAGAGGTTGAGAACCACTGCTAAAGGATATCTCAAAATGACACAGCCAATGTGACTTTTGTCCTCCTTCAAGTCAGTGTTTTTTCTTATTTTATTTATTGATTTGAGAGAGAGAGAAACATCAATTTGTTGTTCCACTTAATGTATTCACAACTTGTTTTTTTGTTTGTCCTGACTGGGGATCAAACCAGCAACCTTGGTGTATTGGGAAGATGCTTTAACCCAGCTGCTCAGCCAGGGCACCAACTCAGTCTCCTTGTTCTGTTTCCATCCAGATGAAGGCCTTCCTGTCTAGTTGTGTTTCAGAAGGCACACCTGAGTCCTGAATCCGTCATACTTTCTGTCTTCCGTGATCTTTAAAGATGTGTCGGGAATGCTAGTGTTTCTGATCTTGCAAAACCACGGTGCATCCTGCCTGCAGTTTCCCATGTGATGAACTTGGACTTCCTCCCCACTCTTCTGTGTTCCTTTGACATGCTGTCTTGTCTCACAAAAGTCACTTCCTACCTTACCTTCTTCCACAGGAAAGGCTGACATAGTCTTGGATCATACTGCAAAGATTTTTTTTTTCTTTTGAAATCACTCAAGTAAAACAAAGCCTCTTCTTGCTTTCAAATCATTTGTCACTAATGTTTAGAGCAAAACCTGCTTCTCTAGTCATCTACAGTGAAGGAGGGACAGTTTTCCCAAGACAGGAGAAAGCTTGTCTGTGCTCAATTCTTAGGCAATTCCCCCAGGCAGGTATCTCCAATCAACCCTCACTTACGCATCAATGACTTCCTTTCCACGGAGCCACTGGAGGCGGAGCCAGCAGCTTGTCAAGTGCTCTTGGCCTTGTGGGGGGCTGGGGGGACGAGGAGGGTGGGTGAAGAAGGGGAGGTCTGGGGAGCTTATGAATCTGCTACTAAACTCCAGCTACACCTTGTCTAGAGGAAGACCCTGAATTCCAAAGGGAGAATTTTATTTCATGGAAGTAACTTTAGTTCATTTTTTTCTTTTTTGCAGTAACTGGGAAATACTTTCAGAAAGCTCTGTGAAATGAAGACCAAGTATGTGCAGCCTTGGTCTGGTTAGGAGATGCAAGCTGACGTGTGCTGGCTCACCAGGCACGCCCAAGGATGGTGACGCACCCTAGCAAACGTGTGAGCATCGAAATGAGGCCAGGTTCAATGTCAGCAATCACAGTCAATAAACATTATACAAATATTTCAATTATTCACAAGTTAACTAAGCACAATAACTAAGTCCCACAGCAGTCTTTATTACTAGTAGTAACAGAGACTGGCAAAGAGAGACAGTTAAGACATGGAATGACTCTTAAAAGTTCTGGCCTTGTGGTCAAAAACCCAGATTATTTTACTTTCCAGTTTGAAGTGAATTCAAAGTGGGGGAGGGGTAGCTAATATATTACAATGTTAGTGCAATTAGGATTCAAAAGGATTAAATAGAGAGCATTCGTATTTTTAATATTATAAAAGATTTTAGCATGAAAGTTTAAAATGATAAACATATCTTCACTGCATATAAAATAACCATGATGTAAGTAGAGGATAGGGAGATCTGACTCACTCGTACTTATGGGACTAAGACTGTTGGGGAAATGATTGATTGCATTATAAGTTTAAAAAATATTTACCAGTCTGCTGAAAAGAAAGGAAACATTCACAAAACTTCAAAACTGTGCAACCGTAGGCTTTATAAACAAAAGTTTACAAAACCAGGAAGGGAGTAGTCCCTCAGTGCTGCAAAGCTCCAGGTCTTTGGAAGGTCGGTGTGGACCGAGGGCACATTTTGAGCAGGATGACTGTTACTGGAGGGATTGGTACCCACGATGGAGGTCCGATGCAGTGTCTCTTATGTAAACTATGCTTCAGAAGCACCCCTAAAGTTTTCATTAAAACTGGAGCATAATCGACAAGCTTCACATAGAGGCATACCTCGAAGATATTGTGGGTGCGTTTCCAGGCCATCTCAATAATGTATCATGAAGAGGCAAGTTTTAATCTTTTTGCTGGTGGAGGGTCGTGCCTTCACATTGTACAAAACGCAGCATCTGTGAAGCACACTATAGCAAAGCACAATAAAACGAGGCATGCCTGTATTTAAAGTATGGAACTTGATAAATTTTAACGTAAGTTTGACACCCTTGAAAACTTCACTATGGTCAAGATAGTGAGGGTATTCATCGCCCCCCAAAATTCCCCTGTGCCCATTTGTGACCTCTCCAAGCTACCTCTTTCTGTATCCAATCCATCTCCAGGCAACCACTGCTCTGCTTGCCGTCACTATAAATTAGTTTGCATTGTTAAGAATTTCATTTAAATAGAATTATACAAAATGTACTCTTTTCTGCCTTTCACTTGGCATAGTTATTTGGTATTTGTGTGTGTGTGTGTGTGTGTGTGAATAATTTCATTTCTTTTTAATGTTACGTAGTATTCAATTATTTATCCATTTCCAGGTGTTGATTACTACAAATAAAGCATCTATAACCATGCACCTAAAAATCTTTGTGTGGATATGTTTACATTTCCATGGGAACTTTAAAATTAGCTTATTACTTTCTACCCAAAAAGTCTGCAGGGATTTTGGTGGGGATTGTATTTATTCTATAGCTCAAGTTAGGGTGGGCCTTACAAGTCAATATTGAATCTTTTAACACGTGAACAAAAGTATAGTTCTTCATTTATTTAGGTCTTCTTTAGTTTTTCCCCCAGCAATATTTTGTAGTTTTTTGTGTACAGTTCTTTCACTCTGTCAGATATATCTCCAAGGCATATTCTTAATGTTATTGTAAATAATATTATTCTATAATTTTAATTTCCAATTGTTTGTTGCTAGTATGTTAAAATTCAATTGCTTTTTATATATTTATGTGGTATCCTACAATCTTGTATTTATTAATTCTAGTATTTATTTACACTTATTAATTCTAGTAGCTGTTTTTTAGGTTCTTTTGAATTTTATACATAGATGATCATGTCACTTGAAAATGACAGTTTTATTTCTGTCTAATTTGGCTAACTTTTATTTCTCTCTCTCTGCCTCTTATATTTAAAAATTCTTACTGTTTCATTTTTGATAGTTTCTGTTTTATGCCAGCTTCATTAATCTTTTCTTCTGCAATGTCTAACCTGACATTAATTCCATCCAACAAATATTTTATCTCCCATATAGTAGCTTTTGTGTCTAGAAATTCAATTGGTTCTTTTTTGCATGCCTCTTCTTAAATTTTTGAATATGAAGAATGCAGTTGTCATAATTGTTTTAATGTCCTTATCTGCTAAATCTAATGCCTATATCAGTTGTAGGTTATTTTTGATTGATTTCCCTGCCCCTATTATGAGGAGTTAATAACTATTGAAACTAACCTCAAAATGAAATTTAAAAATTTTTTAGTTTAGCAACTGATTAGCAGGCCAAAATTAAACAGTCCAAATTATAATATAAAATCAGAAGATCCATGAAAAATGTCTCCAAAGAGAGGAATTAATATTATGAATTGATCATTAAGAACCTGGAGGTATGAAGTATGTTACTGATAAGAGGAAGGTAAAAAAAATCTCTATGAATGAAAAGTCACAACAGCAGCAACAACAAAGAAATACAATTAGAAATTCAGGGAAAACTAAGTGCATGTGAGAAAGTCACGTTATAAAACTGAAGTAAATTATCCTGTTTTGAGCAATTGATGGAAATTAAAAAGCAACATTTTATGAAATAATGAAGCGAAATTTTAGATATTTCAGGAAGATGGAGAGGACCAACTATTTTGTATTCATGTGTAGTTTCTTTGGGCTTGTCATAATCACTAGATTTAATCGTATTCCTGTGATGTATTTAGTTTTCCCCCTTGAAACTAATTTGTTTTTTTTATAGGTTATTTTTCCTTTCAGAGCAGCTTGTTCGTATTAATTTTCTCCAAAGTTTCAAACTTATTTTTTACATTAAAAAACATTTTTTTTTTCTTTTCATTTAGCCTTGGTGGTATCTTCAGATGCTTAAAGGATAGTTTATGAATATCTTCTTTAGAAACTTAAACTGATGTTTAAGGAAACATTGAAAAACTCACACACCCATTTAACCCTCTTAATGTTATTTTCTTAATTTTTTCTTTTAACCTCAAAGAAAAACTTTTGTATAGAATATTTCTTGTTTTGAATAAATAAATTTCTGAAGTTCAGTGATGCTAAGGTTTCCTTTTACTTTCTTTTTCCTGTCATCCTATATAATAAAAGGGTAATATGCAAATAGACCAAATGGAGGGAGGGACAACCGGTGGCTGTGACACACACTATCAGGGGGCAGAGGCTCTACACAGGAGCTGCCCCCTGGTGGTCAGTGCGCTCAGCCAGAAACTGGGTGGACGGCTGGCATGCGAGCACAGCAGCCCGCCTCCCCAGCAGCAGTAAGGATGTCCAACTGTGGCTCAGGCCTGCTCTGTGGCCTAAGCAGTCAGTAGGACATCCCCTGAGGGCTCCTGGACTGCAAAAGGGAGCAGGCCAGGCTAAGGAACCTCCCCCGCCCCCAAGTGCACGAATGTTGTGCACCAGGCCTCTAGTATTTATATAAAATGACATCTCATAGCTTTAATTTAAATAGGAAAGAAATGTATATTGATAATCTCTGGGATGGGTAAAAACATTATTACTCATTTACTTCTTTCCTGTCTCTTCTCCCAAGTCCCAGATTTTATTAATAAAATTGGAGGTGTTCTATCCAGATTATTTTTATTATTATCTTTTATATTATTCATCATCTTTCTGACTAGAGAATTATACTTGGCATTATTATTATTATTATTATTATTATTATTATTATTATAACAGTGAATAGAAATTATTTTTCATTATAAGTTATTATAGGCAGTCTTCCATTGGAAGCAGAAATGGAGACACAACACAGTTCAACTTATCCGTCTGTCCACTCTTGCTCTCTATAGCACTTATTGTTCCCAGGTGGGATTTCCTAGACTTGCACTCTTATACTTCTCCCCAAAATGCCACACCATTCCTGTTTCCTCTAATTGCAATGTTTTTAATTTTGTTCTTTAGGTTTTGGTGGTTTTTTTCCCCAATATTCAATCTGCTATTTATTTGTTTTATGAGTGTTTTCAATTTTCACAATGATCTGCTTGTTTTAATTCTTCATGAAGTCTTTCTTCTATATTGCTTTCTCTTTTAATTATTGGTTCTAACTTCATATAGAAAAATGTTCTTTCTTGAGAATTATGAAAGAAGCAAGAGTATTGAGGAGAAACTTCTCCCCTGAAGAAGACATTTTTGCCTGTGATAGAGTGATCCTTTTCTTTGGGATTATTTATATATATATTTTAATTACATTTTAATTTGTTTATTGGTGTTTTTTTTAGCTATGCCTATTTTTATTACATTTTATTGGTTGCTATAGGGTTTATAATGTGCATTTTAACTTTGCAGTTTCTTCTTATAGCTCATATTGCCCCACTTCACATGAAATGTAGACATCTTCCAACTATAAGGTCCATTTACCTCTACCTCTGTCTTTTATGCTATAGTGGTTGTATGTATTTTATCCACATACATTATAAACTCTAAAAAGGTAATATTATTGTTTTTACTTTAGACAATTGTGTGTATTTTATGAAAATTAACAGAATAAGTAGTTCTATATATAGGGTGTACCAAAAATGTATACACACACTTTAAATAATTATAAAGGCAGTGTTTACTAAAGTACATTTCATGTTCAAAATCGAGCTATGAGCTGTTAAAGTATGTATCCATCTTTTGGGGACACCCTGTATTTAACAGGTATTTAACCATTTCTGATGCTCTTCATTCCTTATTTGATTTTTCTATCACCATTTATCCCCTCTATGCCCTCTTCCTCCTTTGACCACTCCCTACCCCCTGGTGCTCTTCATTACTTGCTGAAGATTTCATTTCCATTTGGTTTCATCTTCCTTTAGCTTGAAGAACTTCCTTTATAACTTCTGATATTGCATATCTACTGATAATAAGTTCTTTCATTTTCTTTATTATGCCTTCATTTTTGAGAAACATTTTTTTCTATATATAAAATCCAGAATTGACTTTTTTCTTTCAGTACATTAAAGGGATTTTCTCTTTATTTTTGATAAACAGCAGTTTGACTCTGCTGCTGCTACTTATTATTCTGTAACTATTTGACTATGATGCTTTTTAGTATTTATTTTTGCCTGTAATTAAGTCTGTATATTTATGGTTTTCACCAAAATGAGGAAAAGTTTGGCCGTTTTTTTCAAATATTTTTATACCCCCTTTTCACACTTTTCTCCTTCAGAGACTAATTATATAAATGTTTGATCTTTTGATATTCTCCCATTGGTCTCGAAAGCTCCATTTTTTTCTTCTAATTATTTTTCTCTTCTGCAAATTAGATAATTCATATTGACTTACCTTTAAAATAACTGATCTTTCCTTTACCATTTCCAACACATTGTATGTCCATGCAGTAATTTTTAAAAATGTGTAATTTTTTAGTTCTTGAATTAACATTTAAAAAATATAGTTTATACTCTTCTGCTGAGATTTCCTAACATTTAATTCACTAAAAGCATAATTTTCTTTAACGCATCAATTATAGTTACAATAGTTGCTAATCCAACATTTGGATCATCTTGGAGTTATTCTCCATTAATTTGTTTTTCTCCTGAAGTGTCATATTTTCCTGGTTCCCTGTATGGTGAGTAGTTTTTCATCTTATCTTGACATTGTGAATGGTAGGTATGGATTCTGCCATATTCTTCCAATGATTTGTTTTGCTTTTGTTGTTTTATTAGATAATTGACTTGATTGCATTCAAAATGTAGACTTTATCTTTTAGTTGGAGTTTTCGCCACAGATGTGTGATCCAGGATTTAACCAGAGGTTTACACAGAATTTATCCACAGAATTTAGGGTTCATCCACTGGGGTTCCTTCTCCTCTGGAATTCACCTCTCAATTTCCAGTGGCTGTGGTTCCTCCAACTCTGTCTTATGCTTCTTCCAACCAGGTTGGTTCCAATTTTTAGTGGAGTTTTAGCTGCTCTGAGTAGTTACTGGCTGCAGCCTTCCTTTAAGATAAGCACCATAGTAAAACACGGAAACTCACCATGTGCTCATTCGCCTTTACAAGTTCCAATACCCCTCTAGAACCTACCTGGTTTTGTTCATTCCCCAGTGCCTTCAGACGGCCTTTTGTAGTTTGTGCAAAGTTTATAGCTGTTTACATGCAGGAGAATCGGTCTAGTTGGATCTCACTTTGCCATACCGGAGTAGGAACCAAATTTTTTTCTTTTGAATCCCAGAACCTTTATAAAGATCCAATAATTTTCCTCTGCTTACTCATCTTTAGGAAGTCAAGTTATGCTCAACAATTATTAACTTACTGTAAAATATTAGTTAAAATGGGTTCTTTAAAGAGATTAAGGTGGTTAGTTTCTCAACTTCCAAGTTGAAAATGAAGGAAAAAGTATAAAGTGAATGTTTACGTATTGTATAAATCTGTGTTACTAGTGTAGAGATGCTGAAGGCTTGAGAGAGTTGAAGAAGTAGCTGGAGCCAGAAGAAAACTCTGTAGAGAATTTTGTCTCTGTGCCAAAGGATATCTTTTCTGTATTTGGTATGGAATAGCCTGGGCAGTGTCTCTAATTTTTGCCTGGCAGGGCAACCTATGCCAGATGTTACGTTGGAGCTAAGCCTCACCTATACTCAGCTCAGTATATGAAGAGCAGGAATTGAAGACTAGGGTAAAATTGTCTAATATGTTTAATTTAAAATATTTTGATGTAAGGAGGCATGGATAGGGTATAAAAATATTTGAAAATAAAATCAATTATTTTTTAAAATTAAATTTTATTTTATTGTTTACAGTATTACAAATGTCCCCCAACTCCCCCCTCCCTTTACCTCTTCTCTCTACCCCTGCCCCACCCCAGGCCTTCATGATCCTATTGTCTGTGTCCATTGGTTATACATATATGTATAAGCAGTACCAAGCATGAGTTCTTTGGTTAATCTCTTCCCATACCCTCTGAGATATGTCAGTCTGTTTCATTTGATTACAATCAGTTATACAGAACAATCAGCATATGAAATTGGCTACTATAATACCTGTTTTAAAATAATATAAAAAATATCCTGGAGGAGAAATTTAAACCAGAATAGGATGGTTCATGACATGCCCTTAGTACCCAGAAAGGTTCATAGGTTCAATGCTGCATCTTTCTCTTGTTTTTTATTTAGTAGCAAGGGCCTTGGTCCTGGCCCCCACCTGCCACCACTGTGGCCAGGTGCCTCTACCGTTTCTGCCTCAGCCCCCACCCGCTTCAGCTTTGTCCAGAAGGAAGGACATCTGGAAGGACATCTGGTCTCATTAGCATATTGCGCTTTTATTATTATTATAGATGTTCTTAAAGGAAAAGCTGTCTGATGGAGTGTTACACAATTTGAACTCAAACAAGTGTTCCTTTGCCTTCTGCTCTATCTATCAAGTAATCGTCATAAGCAGTACCAAAAATGAGTCTTATTTCCTACTAGGGAGGGTTAGAATAGACTTGTTCTTCATAAGTAGCCATACTCAGGAAGCAGTCTGCAGTCACATTGACTTTTCAAAACCATTCGTAACACAGGTGATCTGGACACTAGAATCTACCTGGAAGATAGTAATTGCTCTAGGTATTTCATCTAATTCCTACAGTGACTACTTCCATGACTATTATCCAATTTACACCTCCCTTCCTGGCTCCCACATCTTCATTGAGTGAAGCAAGATTGCATAACAAGGTACAATAGAATACCATTCACATAATAAATGTCCACTAAATATTTGAATGGAGAAATCAATGGTCTATTTATTCATCAGATACCTGGAAGCGAGGTAAATAACCCTTTCCTCACTCAAAGTTGCACAGACAGATGTTTATAAGCTTCAGTGGGAAAGTAACGGTGCTCTAACGTAACATTGGCTGCCACTTATTGCCACTTTGACTGTGATTTGTGCCAGGCTCCCTTCTGAATTATTTATAGGCATTATTTCATTTACGCTTTATAATACCTTCCAAGCTAGGCATTGTTATCACCATTTTACAGAGGAAGAGGCTGAAGCAGTAGAGAGATTGGGTAGCCAGCTCACGATCACTCTTTCAAGAGTGTCAGAGTCGGGGTTCAAACCCCAGGACACTTGGCTTCAAGCCCGAGCCCTTAACCCCTGGTCCAGGTTGCCCTGGGAAAGCAGCCATTACAGAAGGACAGCTGGGCCATGCTAGAGCACTTCGTGAAATCACTTCAAGTCCTGAGGGGAACGGAGTTAAAAAGAAGACAATCTAACAAAGGCAAATTTTGCTTTTGTTTAAGTTTTACCTGAGACCATGAGCATTTGTCTGTCCACCAGACTTTCACAGGGAATATAGTAATCTCTCCCCTCATTCCTCTCAGATTATTAGAGTTTAGAATTTCTGAAAAATGTGCAGCGCCCAGAAAAGACAACCAAGGAAGCAGCTGTTGGTGGAAGCATGTTCGTCCCCCCACTCCCTTCTCCACAACCTCTTTTACATCCCAGATTTGGCAGGGCCATAGGCCAAGCATTCAAAGCTGTTGCCTGCGTGATCTCTGCTGATGGTTAAGTACTTAAGTCTACAATTTGTTGAGCAGCTACTACACTATATTCATTATCTTTAATAAATGTGTGGTCAACTATATATAACATAAAATTCGCCATTCAAATTATTATTATTATATATTTTAATATGTTTTTATTGATTCTTACAGAGAGAGGAAGATAGAGAAATAGAAACATTGATGAGGGAAAAACATCATTTATCGGCTGCCTCCAGCACATCCTCTACTGGGAATTGAGCCCACAACGCAGGCATGTGCCCTGACTGGGAATCTAACCAGGCAACCTCTTGGTTCCTGGGTCGATGCTCAACTGCTGAGCCACACCGGCCGGGCCTAAATTATTTTTAGGTACACAATTCAATTGCATCAATTACATTCATAATGATGAATATCACTATTCTGTTTCCAAAACCCTTTTATCATCCTATAGAGAAACTCTGTACCCCTTAAGCAATAATTCCCCATTTCTCCCTTCCCCCAGTCCCTGGTAATCTCTAATATGCTTTCTGTCTCTATGAATTTGCCTATATTATTTTATTTTTAAATATATTTTTATTTATTTCAGAGAGGAAGGGAGAAGGAGAGAGAGATAGAAACAATGATGAGAGAGAATCATTATTCCACTGCCTCCTATTGGGAATTGAGCCCACAACCTGGGCATGTGCCCAGACCAGGAATCAAACCTTGACCTCCTGGTTCATAGGTCAACACTGAACTACACCAGCCAGCTAATTTGACTATTTTAGATATTGCGTATAAGTGGATATTGCATACAATATTTGTCTTTTTGTGTCTGGATCACTTCACTGACATTATTTTCAAGGTTCACCCATTTTATAGCATATTTCAGAACCTCGCTCTTTTTTATGATTGAAAAATATTCCATGATTCTACTCTGGGTATGTATGTATATGAAGAGCATTGTATGTGTATCACAATTTGTTTATCTGTTCATCTGTTGATGGACACTTGGGTTATTTCTACCTTCGATTATTGTGAATAATGCTGTTATGAACATTGCATACAAATATTTGAGTCCCATTTTTTCAATTCTTTTGAATGTTTATCTAGGGGTAGAATTGCTTGGTCTTATGATAATTCTGTTTAAACTTTTGAGGAACAGTAAAACTCTACAGCCATGTACCATTTACATTCCTACAAGCAACATATAAAGGTTCCAATGACTCCATATCCTTACCAACACTTGCTTCCTCATTTTTCTTAAATGATAGCCATATTACTAAGTATGAAATAGCATCTCATTTTGGTTTTGATTTGCATTTCCCTAATGCCTAATAATATTAAGCATCTTTTTTATGTGTTTATTGTCCACTGTATATCTTCTTTGAAGAAATGCCTATTCAAGTGCTTTGCCCATTTTTTAATTGCGTTGCTGTCCTTTTGTTTTCAGGTATAGGAGTCACATTCATTATTTTTCATCTTCATCACAACCCTGCAAATTAGGCATTATTACCCTAACTTCACTGAGGAGAACACCACGCCTGGGAGAGGTTGGGTCACTTGCTTGAGGTCCTGCAATAAGTGGCAGAGCCATAATTTGGGCCCATGTGTGGTGGAAAGTGTCTATGATGCCTTGCTCAGGGTATTCACACCTTTATCTAATCCTCTCCCTTGAGTGTGGGCTAATGTCAATGACTCGTTTATAATAAGTAGAATGCAGCAAAAGAGATGGGATGCCACTTCTGAGATTAGGTTGCAAAAAAAATGCGACTTCCATCTTGTTTGCTCTCTTTTATCCTCTGGCTTGTTTGCTCTGAGGGAAGCTAGTTGCCACGTTGTGACCTTTGTGGTGAAGAAAACTGAGGGGAAAAAATGTGGCAAAAAACTGAGGGAAGCCAGCGAGGACGTGAGGCCTTCAGTCCAGAAGACAGTGAGGAATTGATTTCTGCCAACAACCATGTAAAGACCTAGAAGTGGATACTCCCTCAGTCAAGCTTTTGGATGAGGCTGCAGCCCTAGCCAGCACCTTGATTGCAGCCTGTGAGAGACCTTGAGATACAGGCTTCTGGGTGAGCTGTACCAATTCTCAATCCACGAAAACTGTGATCTGCTTCCTGTTTTAAGTTGCTAATTTGGGGGGTAATTTGTTATACAACAACTTATAACTAACACCGTGTTTACTGCTCTTTTTTTTTTTTAATATATTTTATTGAGTTCTTACAGAGAGGAAAGGAGAGAGATAGTCAGAAACATCGATGAGAGAGAAACATCGATCAGCCGCCTCCTGCACATTCCCCACTGGGGATGTGCCCGCAACCAAGGCACATGCCCCTGACCGGAATCGAACCTGGGACCCTTCAGTCCGCAGGCTGACGCTCTATCCACTGAGCCAAACCAGTTTCGGCGATGTTTACTGCTCTTTTGGTAAGAACCTCAAATTGGCTTAGATGCTAGGCAAAGATATTTTATTTAAAAAAAAAATTTTTTTTTTTAAATAAAATTCCACATCAAAAACAGGGCGCACAGTTCCATGCTCTGCACAAAGCAACCACTTGGCAATTTCTACTCACTTACAAGCTAAATCTTATCAAGGCTTACTGGGTTATAAGCCAATGCAATTTTCCCCAAAGATATTTTAAAATACAGTGGGGCCTTGACTTACGAGTTTAATTCGTTCCGTGGCAGAGCTCGTAACTCAAATCACTCGTATGTCAAATCATAAAGTGAACGAGTGAGACACGCGATGCTGGGCTGATGTTGTTGCATTCACTGTGACGTTCACTGCGCCAACTAGCAGTGGGGTATCTGAAGCTGGCTCGTAACCCGAATTTTAGCTCGCAACTCAATTCAAAGCAAAAAATCGTCCGAGAGACGGCTCGTATCTTGCAAAACTTGTTAGTCGGGACACTCATAAGTCAAGGCTCCACCGTATCACCTGTGGGAAGGGCTGGACTGGCAGCAGTGACTGTGTCATCTCTTTTGGTTGCCAGGGTCAACTTGAAACCAGGCTACAGGTGAGCCACTTTGCTAGGTCTGCCAGCTTATGTGACTAAAGAGAGGAGGTGTCTCTGACAACAGCTCCCTTCTGCATTCACTAAGCAGCAAGTGACATTTAAGCAGCTTTAAGACTTTGCCTGAGGCTCTTGTTGGCTTACACATAACATACCACTGGAATTAAGTTAATGGTGAGACAAAACGTCAGCCCCATTCTATCCCACCTCTGCAGAGAGTGGATTATGAGCTCATAGACATCTGCTCTGGGATCTCTCTCGAGGGACAGACTCTCCCCGTGCACACAGGGCTGGGAGGACTAAGTCACACTTTACAGCCGGTGGTGACTCTGTGCTCATTCTGTCTAGGTGACCTGCAAGTGGGGGCCATTCTCTTTTTGGGAGGAAAATAGATTTGCGAAATCAGACTGTAACCAGAAGGTGGCAGGTAAGTGACTGGACTCAGATTCAGGAGGTGCTTCTAACGAGAGAGGCCTGGCAGTCCAGTACACTCTCCCATGCCTGGGCCCCATTAGAGCCAGGGAGGCTCTTTCAGGGGTGGGCCAGCCAAGATGAGCCCCCTCCCACCCCCACAGCTACCTTCTTTCCAATTCCTTCAAAGGACATTCCTTGTCTGTCCACTTCTTACTTCACACACACAGCTTGAGTGAGTCCACTTTGTATTAGCAGGAAGATCAGTGGATGGTTTTCCCACCCTCAGCTGAGCTCACTTTCTGCTGTGGTCAGGGGAGGCGCAAGGAGAGGCTGGAGTGAGGAGCACACCACCCAGCTGAGCTGGAGAAGCCGCGGGAGGGAACCATTTCTTTGGAAAGTGTCACCACAAACTCTTTCTTCTTGGTCATGTCGGTGAAGTGCAGGTTGGGGACCAGTTCACCTGCACATTTCCAGGTCATGGAGGAGAGAATGGATCCAGACAATAGCTGTTGTCATTTGTGATTGCTCATCTTTGCCTCCAAACTGGCAAGCTAGAACGGAGTCGTCACTTGGCAACAGCAGCAGGGAGTCAGCCTTTTCATAGATGTGTGGAGAAACGGGGCACCCACAGGTCCAGGGAGCCAGGATTTTATGATTTAAAAAAAGTTCTAGATTCTTCTTTTCTCCTTGCCAACTGATAGTCAATTGTATCCGTTGCTTCTCTATCGCCCCCATTTTATTCAAATCTGCACAAATTCAAATAACCCCACTTCATTCAGACAAAACACATAAAGAGAAAAGACAGTCCATCAAGATTCTGCTTGATGACCATCTTGGGAGAAAGCTAACACGAGTCTTCAGGGAAGAGAATAAATGGCTCAGAGCCTGGGGTGTGGTCATAAGACCTATCACTGCCTAAGCAAGGGAGGTAATGCAGGGCATTCGAGCCCTCGTCCCTGTGTGATTACTATTGCACCTGTAACAGGACATGGCGGTGTTTCTTGGGCATTTGATTGTTTGCTATGCATGCATTCCCACACTCATACACTCACCCAGGCAGAGCTGGAATTGAAATCATCTCAAGTGAGAATTCTTGTGATGCATTTAAGGGGCCTGTATTTGACAGGTTGCTACCTAGTTATGGACTAAAATCTCACCAGGCACCCCCTGTAGCTTATCGCCTGTCATTTCAAAACAAAGACATCCTGCTTCCCCTTTATGTGTCACATCTCATCGACTCATTCTCAGCAGAATCTTACTTTCATTACAAGCTCGGTGCCACCTCTCTGACTTTCATCAGATGAGAACTTGAAAAAAAAAAAAAAAGACAGAGAGAGAAGGAAAACAAAATCCTGTTCCATGTTTTGACTTGGACGCTAGGTGTTATTCTCTCAGTCCAGCTTGAAGGAAAGAAAGCCCACCTCACGAGGGGGCAGGCCTGCTTTCCTGTCGGCCGCCGCCACCCGCCACCCGCTCTGAAGTGTGTGAAGAAGAGAGGAAGAGACAATTAACACTCAGCGCCGATCTGCATTTCCTTTTTAGCTGCCATTTACACACTGCTCAGGTTTTGAAAACCAGCATTTCATGCTGCTCCCTAGAGAGCCAGCACCAGCTCCAGCAGGATCCATCTGCACAGCAGTCACACTGCTGAAATCTCAGCCAACCCAGAATCCATTTATTTATATTTTGAAAAACGAGAGCAAGGAAAAGACAGAGTGCGAGCGAGTCAGCGAGCTGGGTGAGAAGAATAGATTCGAATCTAGTAATATTTAACGAACACCCTGGACCAGCCCCCGCACTGGTCTAGACAGGGGTGAGTCGGTGGAGTTTTTCTTTGATCTCCTAGATCAGTGTGAGCGGTGAGTGAATGAGCAAGGGCCCTGTGACAGCAGGGGAGGACAGGCTCTGAGGCTGGAAGCAGGAAGGACACACTCGATGAGTTTCTTGCTGCTCATCAGCCTGTGTCAGCACGCTCTTCCTGATGGGAATAGTAGGGAGAAAGCTGTCCTGGGAGGTCACTGCGGGGGTGGGACCCCTTAGATGCTTCTCCAGGAGGGAAATGTGTATCACCAACTTCTCCGGACCAGCCAACCTGCTTTATTTTCTCCAGCAGCCAACAAGTTGATAATTGAAGCATTAATAGCATCGATAACCTTGGTTATTTTATCATTGTTATTTTTTAACCTGAATTCACCACCACAGGAGGTCACAGGGTCCATGGTCACAGCTGGCTTTTGAAAAGGGGTTGAGTCATTGTGTGATTGGTAAAACAGAGACGCAGCCTGAGACGAGGGCAATCAAATTTCCTGCTTCAAGTCATAAGTTGATCACTACAGGGGTCAGAAAGAAGTGTTTTTCTCATGCAAGTCCTGGCACCAATATCTAGGTGAATGTAAAAAAAAAAAAAAGTTATTTTTATTTATTTATTTATTTATTTTTAAGCAGAGAGAGCAGGGCTGAAAGCCCATCCGTACTTCAGTAGACCTGTGAGGGCTGATTCCACCCAGCTCTGCTTAGATGGCAGCTGTGGTTATAGTGCTACGGACATGTTTCTCAACTAAGCAGGGCAAGATGGCACTGTCTGCATGGGCACGGATTTACCCGTGACTGGGCACAGGTGTGCTTGGATAGGGAAAATCCCACAGGGAAAAGGAAGGAGATGGGGCAAAAACATGGCAGTTATTATAGAAATTGTTGAGTTAAAAAACACACACAAAACACCTCACACAAAACCCTTAGTGGTCTGTGGATGCAGTTACATGCCAGGTCAGATCACATGTTCTCAGGACACAGGGTGCTTTGCATCTCTTAGTAACACAGATGTGCAAATTGGGTTTCTCAGCCCACTAGAGAGGAGACAAAAATAAGGTTATGATAAACAACTGTTGTTTTCCTGACTCTGCCCTTACTAGGTGGGGCCTCCAATTCTTCAAATTCTCAAATGGTTCTTTGAGTCCCCCATGACAGGGATGTCCCTCTTCCACTGCTCTGACTCAAGGCCATTGGAGTCACACTGCGTGGGTTCAAATAACAAATTCATTCATTCAAAGTACATTTAAAAGGAGTACCCACTGTGAACCCAACACTATTCTAGACGTTGAGGAAGGAGCAGTTCAAGCTCTCATGTGACTTAGGTTCCACTGAAGGGAGACAAATACAAATAAATAAACAACTACATTTATAATATTCCAGATAGAGATAGACAGAATGGGAAAAACACATTGGGTGGGGATAGGGAGAAAGGGTGGTGAAGATAACAGTGTTTTAATCTTTCATCAATCCGGCAGTGAAGAGCTTATTTCTGAGGTGATAGTTTAGTGAAGACTGAATGGAACAAACTATTTTGGGGGAAGAATCAGAGAGAGAAGCAGGCACAAAGCCAGCGTGGCAGGAGCAGGTCCCAGGAACAGCAAGGAGGCCAGTTGACTACATGCATCTGGATGCCAAAGGAGAAGTCTAGGCTGGAGCTGTCACCCAAGGAATGACTACAGCTAGAGAAGAGAAAAACCTGAAGACTAAAACCTTAGGGGATTCCGACACATAAATCTTGAGGGAGATGGGGAGGAACAAGTAGAGGAAATGGAGTTGATCACCTGGTGAGAGAGTCGTGACCTAGAAGGGAAGAAAACATTTTAAGAAGGAAGGGGTGAGCACCTGAGTCAAATAGTACTGGCAATTCAAGTTAGACTCAGAATTTACCGCTGTATTTAGCAATGGGAGATCATTGATCGTTTTAATAAGAGATGTTTCATAGTGGAGAGAACAAAAGTCTCCTTGGATGTGTTCAAGAAAAGACAGATGAGAAAAACTGAAGTGAGTAAAAGTAACCATTCTAAGGAGTTTTATTATAAAGGGGACAGAAATAGAATAGGAGTTTGATTTAGATGTGGGGTCATAGGAAGCTGTGTTTCTGACTGGAGAAATAACATCATGTTTGTGTACTGATTTAGTAGAGAAGGAAAACTGATACTAAAGCACGAGGGGATGAGATTTTGTGCAAACTGGCAAGGTTGGCTTTGGATAGAAGACAGACAGTTCATCCACAGCAACAGGAGGGAAGGTAAGGTACACAGACAGACAGAAATGCAGGAAGATGGTAGATGTGATGGTAGAAACTTGCTCCAATTTTCTCAGTCAAATGGGAAACGAAGTTCTCAGCTAAGAGTTCCTGAGGGGGAAGAGAAAGTGTTGGAGGCTTGAAGAGAGAGAGGAACAGGAGACATAGTCTTGGGCAAGTGTGTGGACTAGGGAAATGCCATAGGCTACCAGGCAGCACTGAGGGCACGTGTGAGGTTTGTGGTAACACGGAAATGAGACTAGTCAGCATGGCTGTTTTCTTCAGTCTTGCTTAACTGCTCAGCTGCAGACATGTAGTTAAGGGAAGTGCTGGTTTGAAGTAGGTGTAGGGTTCTTCCAGCTTAGTATAATGAAAGGAGAGTGGGCTGAGTCAGCTGAAGGCATACAGAGTGGGTAATACAATGATGGCCCACAAGTCTCAGTTGGGTAAGGAGAGTAGGAGGCAAGGCAAGGGTGAGGGACAATAGAAAGGTGCCAAGTACAATGGTTTGAAGGTCCTGGTATGGCCCAAGGATGGTTGGAGCTAGAAGAGTAGAAAAGAAGAGCTGCAAAGAGAGGAGGCAGTGGTCAGAGCGGGAGACATTGAAACGGTGCAGCTGCCATTGTAGTTGTTGGTGGTGTCTAGGCAGGGACACCGTCATGGGGAGGGCACGCTGAGGTAGGGTATAACAGAAGAGAGGAGGTGAAATAATTGGGGGCCAGCACAAAGTTCCAGGACCACCCTTCCTGTTGTAGTTGACAAGATTGGTGCCCCTAGAGTCCAACTCCATGAAGTCTAGTTAGACGTTGAAAGAATCAATAGTTGTAATGCAAGTTGAGGGCCTGTGTGAGGTTTGGAAAGAGTCCAGCTAACCCAAAATCTTCAAGGAATGAGTGGGAGGAACAGAGGTCATGATAAGAAAGGGGACGGAGAGTGAAGAGAAAGCCCAACTAACTTATCCCTGGGTCAGGGGTTCAAGAAGAAGTGGAAGTGAAGACAGGCTCCATTTGGGCAGTTGTAGGTTCTCTGTTTGTTAGTTATGTGACGCTGGGAGAATTATTTAACCTCCCTATGCCTCAGCTTTCCTAAATGTAAAATGGAGACAATAATTGTACCTCCCTCTCAGGGTCTTCCTGGAAGACTCAATGAGATACAGTGGTGTCCTATGCTTATTATAGTACCTGACCCTGCTTTTTTTTTTTTTTTTTTAATTGAAGCAGGTTTATCAGCTCTCTGGATTACCAGAGCCCCAGTATTTTTGAAGAAACAGATTGAGCCCATTCGCAGGTCCTGAGTTGCTTGTCAAAGAGGGTGAGGTGCAGGGCCGAGACCAGACAAAGATACGGACTTAGCCATCAGAGGTACGGTTCAGAGAGGAGGGCGAGGGAAACAGGCCCACAGCCAGGAGAGAACAATTAATATGTAGGGACTGAGGGGCTTGACTGAAGAAATGGAAGTAAAACATGTTTCTAATCAGAGCCACATCGAGGGCTGCCTGGAGGCTCTGTTGGTAATTGACATGCCTCTGACAATAATTAGAAACAGTTTCTGGGGACTTACAGGATAGAGGCACCTCGTGACATTATTTACCACAGAGAGCAGTGTCTGGAGTGAAAATGGATGTTATTGTTTCCACCAAACACATTAGAAGGTGACTTCATGGTGAATAGATTTTTCAAGATCTCTGACATTCGCTGACTTTCTACTTAACTCCTCTTAGTCACAGAGGCCATTACTGTAATGACAATACCTGGATTTATCTCTGTTAATGACAGAAGGCATATGAGCAATAAATCCTCCCCATGTGGGCCCCAGCTGCACACCCTGAGCCTCTGAGACACTTAGGGATTCTGGGAGTGCAGCAGGCCCAGAACACAGCTTCTGTCCAAGAGCGAGTCACCCACAGAGGCCGAGGGACTGGATTAGCATGAATGAGTGGCATTGCCTTTTTCTCATGTGAGCTTTACTTTATGTCACTTGGTATTAAGTGAGATAATGTATATAAAGTGCTTGGCACAGAGCCAGCACATAGCAAGCCCTTAGAAAGTGTTGATCATTAATTATTATTTCCTTGGGTTCTTCTGATGAGATGTAGAGGCTGCCCATATTCGGCACACTCCCAGCGCTGAGGACGGGAGTCGAGTTGGCGGAGATCAGTGCCATTATGGGGCTAGTGGGTTGTGTTCCCCTTGGGAGGCCCAGGGTTCAGGGGAATGGTTTTTACCTTGAGTTGCCTTTTCGTCGGGAATAAGCCAAAAGAGAGTTTACCAGCAAGGGTACTACCTAGGCCAGTGATGGCGAACCTTTTGAGCTCGGCGTGTCAGCATTTTGAAAAACCCTAACTTAACTCTGGTGCTATGTCACATATAGAAATTTTTTGATATTTGCAACCATAGTAAAACAAAGACTTATATTTTTGATATTTATTTTATATATTTAAAGGCCATTTAACAAAGAAAATCAACCAAAAAAATGAGTTCGCCATCACTGACCTAGAGGGTTGAAGTCAAAGCTTTACTGATCAGGCAATATGCATTTGCCTCCTGCCCCTTCTGTGCTGGCAGCCGGGTGAGCTCCGATGTGGGCTCAGGGAAGGAGGCATGGGGTGGGGCATCTATAATTGTAACCCAGCCTCCATGCAGAGGGGTGACGGGAGCCCGACAGCTCACCTCATGCTCCAGTCAGTTTACCAGGATGGGAAACAACAATAATAACGTGTTGAGGTCTAAGCCCCACAGATGATTCTCAGAAGGAGCGCTGTTGGCATTTTGGGAGGGACCATTCTGCACTGGGTGGGGTTGTCTCAAGCAATGCAGGATATATGGCCCCTGGGGCCTCTGCCCACTCAATGTCAGTAGAGCCTCACATCTCACAGGTGCTGCAATAACCAGAAAGATCCCACACATTTCTGGACCTCCTCACTGCATGAGGGGCAACATGTCTAGAATGTCCTTCGTAAAACTGCCTGCCTATCAGCCAGCCGGCCAGCCACCTGGCTCAGATGGGTCACTGCCTGATGCCGGTCTTGAATGGAGGAGGCTGGCAGAGAAAGCTCTCATACATGAATAAGTGTTTAAGGATTGCAGATCCCGACTGGCCCCTCCTTGGGGACCTGACCCTCTCTGAAAGGGCCTGGTGTAAATGTCCCATTCCCTCACATGCCACCAGCAGGGGGGGCGTTGACACGAAGGCTAATGAAGCTGAAGAGCCAGAGCCTCTTCCAGAGCTTGCATGAAAGAAACTTGATAAAATCCCCAAATTTGAAACAATTCTAAAGTTTTATGTGACATGACCACTAACGCCTCATTTGAGAAGTTTGACTGTGGAGTAGTGTCAGGAATAGTTATACATTATTACGTCTGTGTGTGTGCCGGTTTCTTTCAGCAGTCCTGTGAGTTTCCTGCTTTCCTGACCCCATTTTATAGTTGAGGAAATTGCGGTACAGAGAGGCTCAACGCCTTGCCTAAGATCCCACAGCCCACAGGGTTCAGAGTCAGGATTCCCATCCCCAAGTTTCTGATTCCAAAGCCCCATGAGCTCTGCATTTGGCTACACTGTCTCTCAGGCAGGGAGAGTAACTAATGCAAGGAGGTGTGGGTCAAGGAGAGGGGTTTGTGCTGATCCGAAAGTGGGCGTCCTGGGCTTGGCTGACAGCAGAGGGCCCCTAAGGAGATGAGCGTTTGGCTGGAAGGGCAGTGAGTGGAAGCTGGCTGAGAGGAGCAATGGTGGGGGGAGCTGTCAGGAGGGAAGACGAAGATGATGACCAGATTCAACTCAATCTGCAAGTTACTCTTTGTGAAAACAAAACAATGCCATTGCCCTCCCCTCGCTGACCAGAGTACATGGAGCCCTCAGAGTCACCAGCTCTGGAACAGAGGAGCAGGCCAGGCAAACAGACAGAAAAATCCACAGCAAGCATGCTGTGGAGGGTGTTGGAGGGTGCAGCCATTTGAGGAGAGTTATCGGTGAAGATTTGGTATTTGAACTCCATTCTGAGTAGTGTTCTTTAATAAAGTACAAGGATCTATTCCAAGAAGAGTAAAAAATTGTGCTCAGTGTTGCTTGTTTCTAGTAAATTAAGACTCTTTCACTGTTGCTAAGAATAAACATATAAAATGTGTGAATGAAAAAAAACCCTCATTTTGAACTAGTAAAGGTATCGAGAATGAACATTTTCAGAAAATTATAAATGAAGTCACATATACAAGAAAGTTACACCCCAATGTGGACTTATATGGGGGCAAGATTGGGAAAAGTTTTGCAGGGCCAACAGGAGACACAGTTTCTTACCCACAACAAACGAAGGTATTTCTCCAGTTATCTAGGGAGGAAGAATTAGAAATGTGCACGAGAAACCCCTTTTATATCACTTATTCAGTGCTGTATATAATTATGCTTAAATAAGTTATGTGTGATTTTCATTACATAATGCAGATTCATTATCAACAACCCCAGTTTTGCCATCACAACATAAAGAGTTAAAATCCACTGGGTTATTTAACAATTGGCAAAATGAAAAATGCACATGCGCTGCGAGTTGTTGAAATGTATCTTTTGGAATTACTAGCATGAGTACATAAAGATATGTGGACAAAGATATTTATTATAACTCTGGTCCAGTAAATTGTGGTCCAGCAGATAGTGGGTAACTATGCAATCATTAAAATAGATGTCATATTAAGTGAAAGAGCAAGGCATACACAAGTAATCTTATTGTGCAATGTGCCAACAGACATTATATGCCTACCCATCTTTGGGTAAACATGAAAGGAAAAAAGTCTGGAAGGACAGTGGATACCTTTGAGAGCTAACGTTAGAAATAAGAAGGGATTTTCAGTTTTCCTTTATTTTTACCTTTTCCCAAAAGGTGAAAGTGGTGGGATTAGGTGATTTTCTTTTTCCTTTTTGTGGCTTTCTTATATTTTTTTCAAATTTCCTAGAATGGACCTGTGTTGCTTCTCTGATCAAGCTTCATTTCTGCCCGAGAAGCAGGGCGGAGTCAGGCCAAGCCTATGGCCTGGAGCTGGACTGTCTGGGTCCACATCCCAGCCTGATGCTCTGCGGTGGGGGCCGCCTCACCTCTCTGCGCTACTATTTCCAAGATAGAGCCAGAGACATAGAAGCATAGGACAGAGTGGGGGTGGGTGGGAGGCAATCAGCCAAAGACCTTGTATGCATAAATGCATAACCCATTGATGCAGACCATAGGGTGGTGAAGGCCTGGGGTGGGGGACAGAGGCGGACTAGGAGGAGTTAATGGGGGGGAAGGGGGATATATGTAATACTTTCAACAATAAAAGTTTAAAAAACAAAACAAAACAAGAAAACGTGGAGATAGTAACAGTACATACTCCATGAGGTGCTGGGAGGATAAGTGAGACCCTTTATGTAAAGAGTGTGGTCAGGATTTGGGAGGCATTGGTCATTGCTGTTGAGTGTGGCCTACTTACAGCGAAGATCAAGCTCAGGGGTACAGGCTGATGCTGAGCAAAGGGGTACGGGCTGGTGCTGGCTGTCTTCATCAGACCCTGGAGGGACAGGACCTGGCTGGAGGCAGAAACAGGTCGATAGGATGAGAGTAGAGTAGTGGTGGGACCTCGCCCAGGGTGCTTTTCCTCTCTCAGTAGAACCACAGGGAAAGGTACAGAATAACCCTTTGGTTTGGGCTCCTGCCCACCTTTCTTGTGGTCCAGCAAGGCTTTCCTCCCTCCTGCAGGCCTCACTCTTGCCTTATTATCTGGGAGTGAAGTCTGGATGTTTCAGTAGAAAGCCTGCCCTCACCCTACTCCCCTGAGAGGCAGGGACAAGGGAACCTCTTCTCTAAGATCTGAAATCCCCTGAGCAAATCAGGTCAGGCTGAACCTGCCATCCAGTCTTTCCCCAACTTCCCTCATTCTGAATCTTGAACAAATGATCAGACATCAGGAGCTGGGTTCTGCCCAATTTACTGTTGGGCTTGAAAGCTGTGGTTGCTGAAAACAACTCATGGCCCCATTTAGGATTTATTTTCAGATAAATCATAAGCCAGACAAGTCCAGTGTGCTTGGCTCTTTGACTTGACTGGTTAATGTAACAGAAAGGCCTCTAAGTAACTGGAAATGGTCACCTGGGGGCCATCGACGGACAAGTACACACTTCAAATCAATGGAGTGTGTGGAAGCTCCATGTCTGAGGGCAACCCATTCTCTTACTAGGTTAGGCCGCAGCTATGCCAGTTTGCCTTTTGAGATCGCTCACAGCTCTGAGAATACAGGGGAAGCACATATGGCCTAGAGGCCGCACAGTCTAGTCCCAGACACTACATCCAGTTTCACGTCTACCAATTTCCCTGGCCCCATCTCTGCTCTCCGCCCCATCCCTCTTAGCTATCATGATAGACTCGCCCATTTCTGCCACACAAGACATGTTTGGCTCTCCAAACCAGCTCAAGCTTGCCCATTTATAGAGTTTTTGTGTTGCTTCTCTGATTGGCTATTTCCAGTGCCTTCTGAGTGACCCAGTTCAAAGAAAATCTGCTCTATGTCTTTCTAGAGCAGCAGTTCTCAACCTGTGGGTTGCGACCCCTTTGGGGATCGAATGACCCTGTCACAGAGGTCGACTAAGACCATCAGAAAACACATATATAATTACATATTGTTTTTGTGATTAATCACTATGCATTAATTATGTTCAATTTGTAACAACCAAAATACATCCTGCATATCAGATATTTACATTACGATTCATAACAGTAGCAAAATTACAGTTATGAAGTAGCAACGAAAATAATTTTATGGTTGGGGGTCACCACAGCATGAGGAACTGTATTAAAGGGTTGTGGCATTAGGAAGGTAGAGAACCACTGTTCTAGAGCCTTCTGCGCAGAATTGATTATCTCTACCTTGGTGCTAATATTTTGTTCATACTTATCTCTCTTATTTTATTTTTTATTTTACTAATATTTAATTTATTATCTGATTTTATTATCTATACTTATTTCTTCTATTGTAGTGTGTTATATAGCTAAACTTCAGTGGGCAGAATAATTTAAAAGCAGCAGCGGTAACAACACTCAATTGAGCACCTATGATGTGCAAGTCTAGGACTGGAAGAATAGTGGGATACCAAATAGATGGGGTCCTGGAAGCATTTTATGTTATTGAGTCCTCTCTTCCAGGTGGGATCTCTGGTTCAGTAGCTCTACCATGGAGCCTGAGAACCTGTGTGTATTAATTCATTACAACCTAAATCATAACAATGGGCGATTCTGATTCCATGGTCAGAGACACACTCATTGAGTAGACTTATACCTTATATGAATGTAATGAATATCATTTATAATACTGCTGTAGTATTAATGTGAATGCAAGTGCTTTGAGCCTGGTGTGTGAGAACCAGTCATGTAGCTAGTGAGCGAAGCTAATTAACCATCAAGGACACTCATTTTAATGGTAGTTGGTTGTTCTCCTCCAGTCTTTGAATAAATGGTATAGCGGTTCCTAAGCAAGTATACTGGGGAACTTGATTCTGCAATACATGAGAAAAGGTGCTAGGTGCTATTATTGCAGAATACAAGAAGTAGTATTGGGCAGGAAGAAGGAGACATTAATTTGGACTTGGAGAATTAATTTATAGCTAGCAGTTGAATGAAATGCCAAAAGCAAACACACACACACACACACACAGGTGTTTGAGATTGTTTTTTTTTTTTTTTTACACCATTTGCTATTCATTTGTGTGTTGCTTGCTAGAGCAGAAACATGAGTATAACAGAAGATCTGTGAATGCCAATCTTTAAGACAAGGAGCTGCCAAGGAGGACTGTGATGTGGTCAAAGAATTTTATTTTGCATTTCAGAATTCTCATCACAATTATACCTTAATAGACAATATTGAGATATATTCAATTCCAACCCAAAGAAAACCATAACCTGAATAAAAGGCTTTGCAGAGGCTAAACAATAACTTACCTTTATAGAATTTTTCCATTCCCTGAAGGAAGTGTGAAATTATGCAATTTTTATATGAGTGACAAAATCTAGAAGAGTCTATTTATTCAAGCAGTGGACTTTTAGCAATTCTCTCCCCCCACTGTAACAGTGTTTTGTTCAGTTTAGTCAGAGGAGTTGGGCAAAGTCCCTGGGATTTAGAAAGAAAAGCCACATTTACATCAGATATTTAAGTATTCATTAACCAATTATAGAACTATTTGTTGAGCATCTGCTACATGCCAAGCATGGTGTTAAGCACCAGGAGTCAATACTCCACAAAATAGGCTCTCTCTGACCTCACTCTGATGTAGATACAGTCTAGTGGGAATTATGGAAAAGTAAACAGGTAAGTCTAATACAATGTGGGAAACTGTATAGAAGTATAGTACACAGAGTGTATGAGGCATATAAGAGGGGTAGCTATTTACACTTGAAGTGATTGATAGAAGTAGCCTCAGCCTTTTTTTTTTTTATGGCCTAAGAAGTAAGGGTAATGAGTGCTTTAAGAAAGTCCATGAACTGACTCATGGGACAGACAAAGAGGAAGCCAGTCAGTAAACAGGGATAGCAAAAAAGGCAATTAGAGGAATCAATTTAAGGACTAGCCTCTGGGTGATAATTCTTGGGGATGATCCTTTAGTCTGGTGTCCCTAAAGGCTGGACATGGGTTTGCTGTGTCTTAAGGGTGCTGCCAGTTCTCACAGATGTGAATTGGCCCGGGCCTGGAACACGGCCTCCAGGTAGACTGAACAAGTCTATGCCCAGTGCCCCAGAGGCTTACAGTTTACTCCTTGAGCCTCATATTGGTGGATAAAGCTTCATATAACAGAAACCACTCTGATGAGGTTAAGCAGAAATACTACCAGATACTAAGTGGCTACAAAATTATTTGAACTGGCTCTAGGATGAGCTTCCAAGAATACTCCTAGCCGCTGAAGTCATACAAACCTAAGCCATGAGACCCACCTGCAGGCCCAGTCTGATCCAGACTGGAGCCAATCATGGCAGAGGCAGGAGGTGAAAGAGCTCCAGCCTCTCATTTAGGAGGATTCAAAATGAAAACCAGATGCTGACAGGCCTGGTATGTGGACCACCATGGATTCATGCCTTTACTCACTCACTCAACCACATCTCCATGTGCAGCAGACACCTGTGTGCCCTGCGTAGTGACACAAGGTGAGCAGTCTGAAATATGAGTCAGACTCCCTGAGAGAAGTGATGGAAGAGCGAATCAGGCGAGTGAACCGGAAGTGCGGAGCACTGTAGCTGAAGTGGAAGAATCCAGAGGCAGCATGGCTGGGGGATGGGTAAGGGCAGAACAAGCAGGGCCCTAAGGGCCCCATTAGGGATTTTTGCCTTTTCCTAAGGGAAAAGGGAAGCCATTGAAAAGGGTTTTAAGTGGGAGAATGAACAGGATCAGATCAGTATTTGAAAGTTGCTCTACAGCCTGGCTGGTGTGGCTCAATTGGTTGAGTGTCATCCCATGCACCAAGAAATGGCAGGTTTGATTCCTGGCCCAGGGCACATGCCCAGGTTGTGGGCTCGATCTCCTGGAAGGGGTGTGTGTAGGAAGCAGCCAATGAATGTTTCTCAGATCGATGTTTCTCTCATTAATGTTTCTATCTCTCTCTCTCTCCCCCTTCCTCTCTCTCTGTAAAATCAATAAAAACATATTTTTTAAAAAATTGCTCTACAATTTTAAAAACACTCCATGATTTCTTTCTTTCTTGAAGGATCACTAGGATGGGGAGGGGCAAAGTAGATATAGGGAGAGCAGTTGAGAAACCTTTGCAGCAGTGGTGGAGGTAAGAAACAATAAGTCAGACAGAGGGCGGGGGTAGGGGTAAAGAAGAGAAAGGGACAGGACAAAGATATTTAGAGGAGGACAAAGACAAGATGAGAAAGGAGACCAGTTTTGTTCTTTTCTCTCTACTCCAAGTCACTTCAAACTCTATTTTCACTTTTAAACTTGGTTTTCTTTTCCCATATTTATCTTTTCAACTTCTATCTGAGGATAAGAAAATCAAAGGGAATAGATTCATTTAAACAAAGTCACATCACAATATGGATATGCTTACATATGGCCCATGCCAAAGACTTTGAAGTGATATAAAATCTGTATCAGACATAGTGCCATAAGAGCATGGCTTTTGCAGATAAGAGTATGAGCTATGTTACCCCTGAACAGCTATTTCACCTTCCTAAGCTTCTATAAAATGGGAATAAAAATAATACCTAACTGGGTGGGCTGCTCTGACAATTACATGAGATAATCCATGTAAGCCCATTAGTATAGAGTCTGGCATAATGAAAATGCTAAATGAATGTTAACTAGCATTATTTTTCATTGTGTTTAGCTGGCCATCCTCTACGTCACTGATGGATGCTCATGGGAGCCTTCAGAGCCAGCACCGAGCACAGTACAGGCAGTCTCTGTATGCCAGACTCTTGCACAGATTGCAAGGACTCTGAATAGGTGGTTCAACATGTTGATTTTAATTTTGCCTGTTTTCTCTCAAAGCCAGGTTCTGCCTCTGGGACTGTCAGAACTTGTTGGAGAAGCACTGCATGGTGGGAGGATGGGGAGCAGAGCGGGGGATAAGGATCGATCTGACTGAGAAGTAGAACACAAGATTTCTGTCCTGTTGGGTGATTTTGATAGTCATTTTGTTTTGGCTCATTTTCTTGCAGGGCTCTGATTTGTTTTATTACTCATTCAGTTACTGAACATTTATCATGTGCCAAGCACTGTTACAGGTACTGGGATACAGCCATGAACAAAGTCCCAGCTTCTGTGGAGCTTAAATTTTGACAGGCTAATCTCTCTTGCCAGCAAATTTTATTCTCCTGGAAGTCTGAGTTGGCCCTAACTTCTTCCTTTGATAGGAATAAAAAGAACCAATGGGACACATTGCCTGTTCTAGATCCATATTGAAAAGAAAGTCCTATTGTTTGGAGTTTGGCGCTTACTCCTTTTGGGGGGAATTCAGTTTGTATTTTGTAAGGGAGAGGAATAATAGAGAAGTTAATAACCCCAATGAAGCCTCCTCCTACTAGTCCTCAAGGTATCCATAAGATTAATGTATCTGGTATTGTCACAGAGGAAGAAACTGAGGCTAAGAGGATAATAGAGGTGGGACTCAAGATTTTGACTTGATACCTCATGCTTTCTTTCTTGTATAAATTGGGCGTTATTTGCTCAATTGTAAACATAATTTAATGGCATTTGCCCAGTCGGAAGTTGACTTGATGTTGGTAGTTGAAATTTCTGGCTAATAATTTTACAGTGAGCACAAGTAGACTAATCTTCATGACATGTTACATAGCTTAGCACTTTCCAAATGCTATTCCATGGACCAATGATGGTGTACAACAAAGTTGTCACCAATTTCAGAAAAATACAAAATAAAGTGAATTTAAGTTATAATTTGTCTTTCCAACATTCTACTATGAAATGATAGTGTTAGTAGGAGGTAGTTAAGTTTTTATTTGCTTGTTTATTGTTTTAAAATGTTGTTTTATACAATGAAAAGTTTGCAAGCCTATCTCTGTCAATACATACATATATATATATATATATAAATTTACTCTTTGGTAAATTCTAAAGGCTGGGGAAACCTGATATAGGAAACTAAATGAAAAATACAAGTTCTGTTTCTGACAATATGGAATACTATATATTTAAAAAATCCTTCTGATGCCATGCACCTAAAAAAGAATGTAAAGTTGGAAAAATTATATACTTAGAAAAATGCATAGTTGCATTGGCAAGAAAGGAAAATTCCTAGAGGACAAAAATGACAAGAAAGCACAAGTCAAAGAAAGCGACATTTGGGAGAAAGAAGACAAATCTCAAGGTGTGAGCAAGGTGGGAAGAAGGATCAAAGACTCTTGCTTAAAGCTAGTGCTCCCCAAAGATGGCATCCTTGTTGAAAAGAGAGAATAGGAAAAAACGTGCCTATCAAAGAAAGCCCAGTAAGTCCAACTGCCTATCTTAGCCCTGAGATACTAGGAAGGATAAATTTCTCCTGAGAAATTCATAACCATGAGTCACTGTCATAGGACTTAAGACTGGAATTCTCATTACTAATATGAGCTGAAAAATCCCAAGTTGAGAATTCAAAATAGTCTGAGTTGGGTAGTGCCTCCAGGTGCCTGGTAGGAGGACACATAAATTTTCTCTGAAGGCATGCACCTTGATTTTAGGCCTCCAAGAATTCCCATAGATATAACTTCAATTAGCATTAGCTCATAAATAAAAATCACAAAATACATCCTATATAATAAAGAGGTTATATGCAAATTGACCATCACTCCAACACACAAGGTGGCTGCCCCCATGTGGACACAAGATGGCTGGCAGGGGAGGGCAGTTGGTAGGGACCAGGCCTGTAAGGGAGGGCAGTTGGGGGGGACCCAGGCCTACAGGGGAGGGCAGTTAGGGGTGACCAGGGCAGCTGGGGGGGGGACCAGGCCAGCAGGGGAGGGAAGCTGGGGGGAACCAGGCCTGCAACGGGGGGCAGTTGGGGATGACATAATAACACCAGGACTTTAAAAATCCTGTAAAATTCATGCTTTTTAAGAAATAATAGGAGTCACTTTTATTCCAAGATGCCATTTTAATTAAATGGTTTGAAACAATTATTGTCAAAATAATGCATGCTCTTTATTAAAAAATGCAAACAATACTGAAGCATATAAGGTAAAAATTGGAAGTTCCCTACAGTCCTGTTCCATCCCAGTCCCCACAGAGAGCTGCTGTTGACAATGCTATGTTAATCTTTCCAGATCTAGGTTTATTACATTCAACTTGCTCTTTACCAACACCATATCTGGGAGGTGTCTTAACCTCAGTGCATACAGAGATGCCTTATTGCTTCATAGTATTTCATAGAACAGATGTGCCATAATTTATTTTCTTGTTGATCAAAATTTTGTTTTCAGTTTCCAGTGATTATTTTTTGTATACATACCTCTCTGCATATTTGTTAGACAATTTCTCTGAACTAGATTTCTAGAACTTGAATTAACATTTCAAATATAAAACATTTTTACATGTTAATACATTGTGTTCATTTTTTTTTAAATTTAAAAAAGTCCCGAGTTTTTCATTAGTTTAAAGTAGCTGTATCTTATTTAGTTTATTTTAGCTCTAGTTAAACTTTCAGGTGACTGCTGGCATGGGTTGGAGAAGCCCCTCTATAGAGGACTAAATAAGCTGAGAAACCACCGAGAAAAGAATTAAGGCTCACCTGGGAAAGCCACACAGCTACACAATCATCCCAACGTCCCGAGGAAAACGAATCAAAAGAAACAAGTATATCAAAGTGAACACGAAAAAAAGTGAGTGCCGAGTGTTCAAAACCACATGAGGAAAGATTAAAAAAAATTAAAGCCTTAGTCTTAAATGATATAGGTAGAATGTGCCATTCATATGTGGATCTTTAGAGCCTAAATATACAATAATCGCATTTGGCAGTATTTTTAATATTCAAATTTCTTACAAGTTTCAAGTATTTCATGACTTAAACCTGTATATTTCTCGCAAAGACTATGTTCCCCAAGATTAGAGACAATGTTTTGAAACAAAGAGTGAGTGCTTTCAATAACTCTGCCCTCAATTGCCAAACTCTCCTGCCACTAGACAGAAGTGACAGATATGCCAATAAAGGGACAAGGCCCTTGTACTTCAGATGTCTCCAAATAGAGAAATGCATTCAAATTTCCATAGGCTTGGCTTTCGGTAAAGTGTGAAAGAAGCTGTGCATGCATTCTTTTTCCCTCCCCTCCCCTCCCTTCCCCTCCCCTCCTCTCCTTTTCTACAGCACTCTCCTTAACAACAGCAAACAGCCAGAGAGAGTCCAGGAAAGAGGATGAGTGAACAGCTTCTCCACAGACTGGACCATTGTTCAGCAGCCCGAGGGTGCTCTGGTCGGGTAATCAGAAGGCTCACAACTTACGTTGCAGAATCTTCCAGAACTAAGGGCCCAGCTGTGCCAAGACCCCCTGGACCCGGTGAGGAGGGGAGACCATCATGTGGAGGATGGTGACAGCACTTTGAGCAGGACCTGACCACTGCCCTCCCTTGCCCAAGCCAGAGCTGGTTATGAACATGAAGAGGGGGTCTGGGGACTGGAGAAGGAGAGGCCAGTTTGAAGGTTCTGGGAAGCAGTGGGAAGAAGAGGATTGATGGCCATTGACTCTCTGAGCACTGGGTCCTCCACCAGTCTTTGGTCTTCCTGTTGAAGTCTTAACCTCCAGTTCCTGTGACTATGACTGTATTTGGGAATATTGTCTCAGAAGAAGATCAAGTTAAAATGAGGTCATTAAGGTGGGCCCTAGTCTAGTACGACTGTGTCCTTATAAACAAGTTTTAGAAAAACAATGAAAGCTTCTTTCATTAAAAAGAATAATTATGCTGGGAATGAATAATATTAAAAATAATATTTTCAACAAATGGTGCTGGGTTAACCAAATCCACATGTAAAAGATAGGTGGAGTCTTACCTTACACTAGACACAAAAAAATTAACTCAAAATGGGCCATAGACCCAAATGTAAGAGACAAATCTATAAAACTCAGTGGAAAACATAGGAGTAAATTTCTGTGATATTGGGTTAGGTAATCATTTTTTAGACATGGCAGTAAGAGCATGAGCAGCAAAAACAAATAAATAAATTTGGCTTCACTAAAATTACAAAGTTTTGTGCTTCAAAGAACACCACTGATAAAGTGAAAAGACAACCTATGGAATAGGGAAAATATTTGTACATTATATATTTGAAAAAGGATTTGTATCCAGAATATATAAATAAGTCTTACAACTCAGTACTCAAAAGACAAAAAGCCCTGTTGCTCCCTTCAGCAGCACATATACTAAAATTGGAATGATACAGAGAAGATTAGCATGTCCCTGTGCAAGGATGACACGCAAATTCGTGGGGGAAAAAAAGAAGACAAAAGCCCAGTTAAAATAGGCAAAGAATTTGAATAGATATTTCTACATAAAGGACATATAAATGGCCAATGGCACATGAAAAGGTGCTCAATGTTATTAGCCATTCGGGAAGTGAAAATCAAACCCACGAGATATCACTTCACACCCACTGAAATGACTAAAATTGAAAAGACAATAACAAGTATTGGTAAGAATGTGGAGAAACTGGAAACCTCATTGCTGGCGGGAATGTACAATGATACAGCCATTTTCAGAAGCAATCTGGTAGTGCCTCAAAAATTTAAACATAGAGTTATTGTAAGGCTCAAAAATTTTACTCCTAGGTAGATACCCAAAAGAAATTTGAAATTATGTCCACACAAAAATCTGTACATGAGTGTTTATAACAGCATGATTCCTAATAGGAAAAGAGGAAATAACCCAAATATATATCAATTGATAAAAGGATAAGCAAAATGTGGTTAATCTGTACAGTATAATATTATTCAGCCACCTGGAGTGACATATTGATACTTGCTACAATATGGATGAATCTATATGAGTTATCTAGAATAGGTACATTTATAGAGACAGGAAGTAGGGTGGTGGTTGGGAGGAAGGCATGGTGATTCACTGCTAGTGGGTATGGCGTTTCTTCTGGTGGTGAGAAATATGTTATAAAATTAGATTGTGGTGATGGTTGTACAGCTCTGTGAATATACTAAAAACCATTGAATTATACACTTTAAATGGCTGAATTTCAGTATGAGAACTATATCTCAAATTATTTTAAATGAACCATATTCAAATGTTCTAAAAACATTTCATTTCAAACATCTATAATAATGAAAGCATAATATGCTAATTAGATTGGACATCCTTCTGGATGACCTTCCAGATGAAGCCAGAGCTGGGAGGGAAGCCCAGGTCCCGGGTGCCAGAGGGAAGCCGGTGTGAGCAGCCAGCAGAAGGAAGGCCTTCTCTTGCATGAATTTCATGCATCGGGCCTCCAGTATACACAATCATATAATGAGCACCCATATACTTACCATGCTGTTTAATAAAGAAAATCCTACAGATGTCATGGAAACCTCTTGTGTATTTCTTCTTGATTCAATTAACCTTATGCCACCTCTGGAAGTAACTATGTTTTTTTCTAGAGGTAAACTTGATATTTATCATTTCTTGAATATTTTATACATTTGCTATATTTGTATTTAGATATCCTATCTAATAAAAGAGAAACATGGTAATTAGCCGTACATCCGCTACCCTTCCCATTGGCTAATCAGGGCGATATGCAAATCAACTGCCAGCCAAGATGGCGGCCGGCAGCCAGGCAGCTTGAAGCAAACATGAGGCTTGCTTGCTTCAGTGATGGAGGACTCCAACGTTCTCTGCCTGCCGCTGCCAGCCTCTGAGCTTGCAGTTTGAAACATTGTTACAAATATAGAAGCTAAACAAAACCCCAGGAACCTGCTTTCAGCCAGCCGGGATTGCAGAGCTGGAGTTGAAACAGTGTTTCGATTATAGAACCCAAACAGACCAGATACCTGCTTTCAGCAGCAGAGGCCTCAGAGCTGGAGCCAAGCCTCAGAGCTAAAGCTGGCCCAGAATAAAAAAAAAAGAAAAAAAGGAGCGGTTGGGAGCTTCAGTCACCCGCCAGCCTGAAAACAGCCCTCAGCCCATCACCCAGACTGGCCAGGCACCCAAGCGGGACCCCCACCCTGAAGGGTGTGTGACCAGCTGCAAACAGCCATCATCCCCTCATCCAGGCTGGCCAGGCACCCCAGTGGGGACCCCCACCCTGATCCAGGACACCCTTCAGGGCAAACCAGCCGGCCCCCACCCGTGCACCAGGCCTCTATCCTATATAGTAAAAGGGTAATATGCCTCCCAGCACCGGGATCAGCGGAGCCGCGAGGCCTCCCAGCACCGGGATCAGCGTGACAGGGGGCAGCGCCCAAACCCCCTGATCGTCCTGCAGCTCTGTGTGTGAAAGGGGGCAGGGCCACAACCTCCCTATCTGCCCTGCTCTGTTCGGGACAGGGGAAGGTGCCCCAACCCCCTGATCAGCCCTACTCTGTGCCTGATAGTGGGAAGCTCCCCAACCCCCTGGTCGTCCTGCGGCTCTGTGTGTGACAGGGTGTGGCGCCCCAACCCTCTGATCGGCCCTGCTCTGTGTGTGACAGGGTGTAGCGCCCAACCCTCCCCCCGCCCCCCCCCCCACGGGCCCTGCTCTGTGTGTGACGGGGTAGAGCCATAACTTCCCCATCGGCCCTGCCCTAGTGTATATATAAAAACGTGTTTTCATTTATAAACAATACTAGAGGCCTGGTGCATGAAATTCATGCAAGGAGGGGGGTGGTGCCCCTCAGCCCAGCTTCCACCCTCTCCTATCTGGGATCCCTGTGGGATTGGGCCTAAACCAGCAGTCGGACATCCCTCTCATAATCCGGGACAGCTGGCTAACCACTCTCCTGCCTGCCTGTCTGATTACCCCTAACTGCGCTCCCCTGCCAGCCTGATTGACACCTAACTGCCCTCCCCTGCAGGCCTGATCTCATCCCCAACTTCCCTCCCCTGCCAGCCCAATTGCCCCCAACTACCCTCCCCTGCCAGCCTGATCACCCACAAATGCCCTCCCCTGATGGCCATCTTGTGATGATGTCACGCGATGCCATCTAGGCTGTTATTATATAGGGTATAACATTTATATTAATATTACTCCTTTTATTTTTAACTTTCCCAAAGGCTGGTTTGCTCAGTTTTGAAGAGCACCTTGTGTAGGATATCCACCGTGAAATCCAGGCTGTTTCCACAAGCCCTGTGGGGATCTCCCTGCAGAAGCCCTGAGAGAGGTGAAGGTCTTTCTGTCTACAAGCCACAGGATCACACAGGAAATTCAGCTTCTTGGAACCACAGCTGCTCTATCACCTCCACTTCTCTGTGGTCCCCTCCTCTTTTCGGAGGTGTTTCAATCTGGTTAACTGGTGAGCTCTGTGCTTCAGTGTGCACGTTATTTTCTAGATCTGTTCTGTTGCCAGTTGGTAGAAACAAAGTATTTCCATCTCTATGTCTTAGAATCTGGTCCATGCTTCCAGCTGTACAGCAGCGAAGAGTCCCAGTTCTGTCACTGAGGAGACCTGGAGCAGGCCATTTCCACCGGAGGCCCCTGAGCATGGCCGGGTGCCTTTGGAGGTCTCTCCTACTTAGCAGTGGGCCCTTCCTGGGTTCATCTGTGCTGACAGGCCTAGAGCCTGCTCCAAATTTATCCCCCACACGCTCAGAGAGATCCTCCCTCGGCATGGGATCTGTCTACCGTGAATCTGGGTGAAGCACAGATGAGGAGGAGGAAGAGGAACTCCCAGGATGAGCACATCCAGGGCCCTATTGCGGAGCCACCCTCCCTCTCTCCCCTTTTCCCTGGTGCTGGTTGAGAGGAGGGGAGGCGAGGGGTCAGGAGCAGGTCTGGAAAATGGCAGAGAAGTAGGTAGCACCTGGTCCTGCTCAGACACTTTGTTCCTGCTGCTGCCAACCTCTTCACCCAACTGCCCAGTGGGCGGCCATTCCTCGCCCCAGCCACATCGCACAGGTATCTTCCAGGCAGCAGGCCCCACTCCTTCCACCACAGCAAGTCTGTGCAGCTGGCCCTTTAAATGCTCTGGAAGGAGATAGTGGAAGGGAAACTGAAAAAGCTGATGGGCCCTGGGCTCTTAGCAACAGGGTCCCATGGCATGCAGGCAAGAACATGGAAATCAAAATAGTGACTTTTAAAGAGACGGACGTGGTGGATGAATTTCAATGCTGGCACACTTTCTGTCCCGAAATATTTTTAGAGGTGAGTTCAAACAGCTTTAAGTGCTGGTGGTCTTTTGATTGCCCGCCCCCCCTCACCGCCCCCCCCCCCGGCCCCATCCATCCCAGGCTCCGGGGGAGAAGAGCCTAATGGGAGCTTAAGAGTGTATTTAAAGCAAAAGGAAACAAGTAAACAACTAACTCTCCCCAAGCTCTGTGGCGTGAGCCAGATTCTAGAAACTTTTTTTTTTTTTTTAACTCAGTTTCTTTCTTTCCCCTGTGGAATGAATCTCTTGCAGTATCTTCCCTTCCCAGACTCAGCATGCCTGCCCCTACCTGGGATGTTTTATTCCTTCTCTAAATGTCCAAGCAATGTCATTTCCTCGGAAAACGTGGATGCTCCTTCATTGTCCATGTTAGGAATGAACTCCCCTTTGAATTCCTCCCGTCCTTCATCCTTTATCTCATAGCATCACTTTTCACCTCCTGCCTGGAGATAAGGCTCATGGTGTGTGCAGCTTGACCCTCTCCAGATGCTAAGCTCCTGTTGAATTCATCTTTATTTCCCAGAATGAGAAACACTTGCATGTATGTGCCTTGCGTGTGGTCCATGAGCAAACACATGTCTAATTTGATTCTTCTTATACGTCAGAAAAAGGTGTTTTATGCCCTTTGACTAAGAGGAGTGTGGCCCAAAGATGAGAATGACCTGCCTATGTAGAGGTCTTTCACCACCACTTACTGCTTCAAAAAATATAAAGGCTAATGAGCAACAAACAACCCCCGCCCCCCCGCCCCGGCCCAACACTTCTTCCCCTTGTGTGGGACAGCTCCGTCTCTGCCTCATGAGAGCCCTTCACTCTGAACACAAAAGCAAATCACTGCTTCTGCCTCAGTCTTAGGACCAGTTCCTCCTTTTCTGCTTGTGGGAGTTGCCTTTGGGCCCTGGTGCTGCGGCGATGAGCTAACACCTGTCTCCCCGATGCCCAGCGGGCTCTGAAGCCCCTCCCCATGGTGGCTGCGGTGGGGAGAGTGAGTTTCTGTATTTCTCAGGAAATATTCTTTCTGACTGGAGGGTTCCCATGTGCTTTTTGTCTGTTCTACTTGTCTACCATTTGCTGACAGATTGCCCGACTCCTCAATTATTCATTTACAAATAAATAAACGTTTATTTCCTGGCATGTTTCCCATCACCAGGCCAACAGCAGATGCTTCAGAGGTTGTTAGGAGATGTCAAAGTCTCCCTGTGTAATATGCCACTAAGAAGATTCATGAATAGGAAAGAGAAAGTTTCACTGTTTCTTGGGCTAGGAGGGTTTGGTAATTCAAAGTAGGGCGGCCTAGTTTTGAGATAGGACTGACTTGTTAAACAACCTTGAGAAATTCACCTTATACTTCAGTTTCGTTACCTGGAAAATGAGGAAGTAGATCAGATTATCCAGATCTATGAACTTGCCTTTTACCACTTTTAGGCTATCTAAGTCTGCAGTGAGATGGTAGGATATGGGTCATATAAGTCCAAGAGTGAACCATTAATAAGTTTCCAGGTGGGAAGGGAATATGAAAGAGAAAATGCTTTCAGTGCAGAATTCATTAATTCATAGAGTCATAATTACATTTGTAACTCCAATTTGGGATTTAAAGGGGGAAAATATCAGATGGACCACTGTGTTCCATTTTAATTCAATATATTTCAGGATTCCCTACTCCAAAACTCTCAAAGTCCTTGCCGAAGAGTGGGGTGCAGTCTTGGCACTCTTTCAGTGTCTGGATAGGGGTGATCATGTCACCTCTAAGAAGTCACTAACTTCTCCCTCTTCTATCCTTCCTAACAAGACATTCCTAGCCACAGGACATGGGCAGAGGGGAAGAAGGAGGGATCTGGAATACAGTCCATACTAGAGTCTAAGTAGGGGACTTCCCAAACTATGCCTTCCTTCTGGACTACACAGTCCTTGCCCATAGCTTCTTGTTTTCTTGTCCACTTAAAGGCTGCTGCATACTGTTGCCCAAAGTTGTCAACTTGAAGTCTCTTTTATTAGTGGCTGGACGTGTGTGGCTGTTACTATATGAGAACTTAAACTGTCCCTATGTAGATTTTCGGCCTCCCTTCCACAAGGGGAGTTAATGAAGCTCATCTGGGGATGCCTTAGAGCAGTGGTTCTCAACCTTCCTAATGCCAAGACCCTTTAATACAGTTCCTCATGTTGTGGTAACCCCCAACCATAAAATTATTTTCATTGCTACTTCATAACTGTAATTTTGCTACTGTTATGAATCATAATGTAAATATCTGATATGCAGGGTGTATTTAGGCGACCCTTGTGAAAGGGTCATTCGACCCCCAAAGGGGTCGCGACCCACAGGTTGAGAACCGCTGCTGTAGAGGTTTTTTTTTGACCTTCAGTGGAGATAGGACTGTGGTGAGGGTCTCTGGTTAGCCTTATTAAGACAGTCTGATTAATCCCAGCCCACTCTCTCTTCCCAGACTCTTCATAAAACAGTGTTCAGTTTTATAGGTTTTTCTTCGATAAACTCCTCTCTGGAATTTGCTAGAGAATAACTCTTCATCACTCTGATATTCAGAGTATATCCCAAAACCCCAGAGCAGAGTTTTCTCTTCAATATTCTCCAAAATAGGGGATAATACATCCTTCAAACTACCCAGCTGGGCTATAACTTTCTCAAGCAGCTCCTTTGATTTATTCATTATAGCTTATTTGGTGGACTTTTGTCCCGGCCAAGATAGAATAGCTGCATTTCTCAGTAGCCCTTCTCTTATAGCGAAGAACTTCCCAGATGTAACACAACAAACACAGGAAGATGCTGAAAGGTAGAAGGACAAAGGAGTACTGCCTTGAACCTCAGGGCTTGGGGAACAACACCATGGTGAGTTCCCTGGGCTTTCCTTTTTCCTGTGTCCCAAATTGCAGGGTGGTGGAGACGCCATCAACCTAGAAACCCCCAGAGGCAAAGACCAAGAAAACCCACCTCCCCCAATTCTTCTCTCTCTAGTGAAAGACCAGGAAAAGAGTATCCTAAGTAGAATAGAAAATCTTAATTTAGATAATACCAGGTATACTCCAGCCAAGTACCAAAGGAAAAACAATGATCAATTTGTGGTGGCAGATGCATAAAGTACAAAAGTGAATGAAGAGACACATGACTGAAGATGTAGGCAGGCCCTATGCAGGTGGAGGATCTTGAGTGCCAGATGAAGCACCACTGTTAAAAATCTTCGGACTCTCCTTTATAGATTTAGGGGAACTACAGACTTAAGGAAATAACAACAGGTACAGATGTGAGTTTTAGGTGGATCATTCCAAGGGCTCCTGGGGAGGCAATGGCAGTATTCCAAGTTAGAGATGATGAGAGCTTGCATCTGGGCGGGGGCATTGGGGATGTGGAAGTGGGAAAGGTTCCAAAAGTTTAAGAACTTGGCAATTGGATGTTCGGTGCAGTGGTGGAGAAAAACTAGGCATTAAGAACGACTTCCAGGTTTCTAACTTGGATGACTGTGTAGATGGGGTGCCACCAACTGAAATAGAAAGCACAAGGGAATGAGCAGGTTTGGGGTGGAAATGCTGAGTTCAGCTTTGAACATGGTGAGTTTGAAGTGCCTGTGGGTCACCCACATAGAGAATCTCCCCCACATCATCAATTGTACAGGCCCGAAGGGATCTGTCTGCGTGGAAAAAGTAGATTAGTACCCAATTAGCATGTCACTGACAACCTGGGACTCCTTGTCCTATGCAAATGAGCTGGGGGTACATGGTCCAGACTCACCCATAATGACTCATCTATGCAAATGAGTCTGGGTGCATGGTCATAACTGGAGCAGAGTTATCCTGTTCAAGTTCAACCAGGGCCTTCCTGTCATTTTCTTTCCATGGTACTACACACCTAAGAAGGAGCCCAGGATTTTTTAAAAATATTTTTTTATTGATTTCAGAGAGGAAGGGAAAGGGAGGGAAAGCTAGAAACATCAATGATGAGAAAGAATCACTGATCAGCTGCCTCCTGCATGCTCGTTCCCTCCCCTCCTGCCCCCCCCCCCCCGCGCCAGGTTTTTTCTTTTAAGACCTGCGTGCCCAGTATCTATGTAGTACATTTAATTAGATTAAATTAAACTCTCAGGTAGCTCCTGTTTTAACTCAAGATCTTTGAACAGAAGTAAGAATTTTTTTTAAGACCATTCAAATGGGAGCACCCCGACAACTCCTCCCCCACATTACCTCCCCACTCCCCACCCTCCCACCGAAAATACCCCTCAGACATCTGCCAGGAGAGGGGAAGAATGAGTCACTGCTGCGATGGTAGACATCTCAAATGCGAGCTGGAGAGGACTTTCGTTTTAGTTGTGTTGAAGGAAGAAGGGAACGTTTGCCTATGAAGGAAAATGGCAGCACTCGGCCCCGTGCTCACTTCCTAGACCCCCCTCTGCTATCACCCCCTGGGAAGACAGCCGGAAGCAGACTTGACCATGTGCCTTTCTCTGAAGACCCAGCCAGTCTTAATCCCCTTGGATTGAGAGGCCTCTGCAGAGGCAGCCAGCAGCAGCCGGATCTGCGGATGTGCTGATGTCAAGTGAGCAGCTCCGGCGTGCTGCTCCCAGGCCCTGCAGAAACTGCTCTGTGCGCAGGAGCAGGGAGCGCGTGATTCACACTCACAACCTCTGATCAGAAGGATCAGAACGATCAGTCACTAGGGAAAGAAACAATTGCAGCCCCCTGGTCCCACAGAGGTGATAGCGAAACTTAATCATTGATCATTAATGCTATGCCTTAATCCAGAAAAGAGATAACGGTGGTTGGTTATGAATTAAAGAGATGCCTCATGCTGAGGAAGAACAGGGTGGGTTGGTTTTAAAATTAAGTTAGTTATTAATGATTTGTTAAGTCCAAGTGGTTTGCTAAGCTCTGCGGTTGGTGCATGAGGGAATATGAAGATACATAAGACCTCGTCGCTGCATTCAAAAGGTCTACACCAGTGATGGCAAACCTTTTGAGCTCAGCATGTTGGCATTTTGAAAAACCCTAACTTAATTCTGGGGCTGTGTCACATATAGAAATTTTTTGATATTTTCAACCATAGTAAAACAAAGACTTATATTTTTGATATTTATTTTATATATTTAAATGCCATTTAACAAAGAAAAATCAACCAAAAAAATGAGTTCGCGTGTCACCTCTGACACGCGTGTCATAGGTTCGCCATCACTGGTCTACACTGTGGCGGGGAAAGAGCGATATACATAGGTGAAGGTGAAGTCTAGAAGTTGCTGTTAAAATTGTTCTTTGCCCTCCAAGTCACAAAGGAGATATTCAAAGACAGGTTAGTTAGGATGCTTATATTTACACAGTGACTCATTTTAAAAATGTTGCTTCTTAAAGCAGCCCTGTGAAGTTAATGTGCAGGTGGTGTAACTCACAATTTTCAGAAATGGAGTTCAGACAACTCCTAGTGCATGAGGTTACAAGGGGTAGAATTGGCTTGCTTCATGGAAGGAGCTTGCTGGTAGAATGTGAGGGAGACCACTGGGCCAGGACACACTGGCCACCAGGGGAAGGAAAAGGGAGCCAGGGCAGAAGAGGGAGCAGAGTGGTGATTTTTCTCTACTTGAGTTTCCCAGGCCTCCTCTGTAGAAACAAATGTGTGTCACTCCTGGTGCCCCTAACCATTGGTGTGGGCTCCCTGCCCCTGGAACATTCTCTTCTGGTGACTTCTTGGAATCCCCCCATTTGGTTCACTTTTTGGTGGAGTCTTTATGCCCCTGAAAACAGGCATCTCACAGGGTGCCTGGGAACCCCTCTTCCCCGGAAACAGGGAAGAATAGCCCCTTTCTCAGTGATACCCTCGGTTACAAGGAGTCTTAAATCAGGGAGGGGAACAGACCTTTCAGTTTTTATTTCAAGCCCCGTGTCTCACCAGGATCCAGGGTTCAGATTGTGCCTAAGCAATGCGAGCTGGGATGTATCCGAGAGACGCTGTCATTCAGGGTCTGACAGGCTCTGACGACAGAGGTTCTGAGAACAGAGGCACTGCTGCTCCTCAGTCAGTCTGCCAGCGCCCGCCCACTGTGTTCTCTTAGGGAAGCTTCCCCCTGGGATTTCCAGTCTCTCCAGAAAGTAGTTTTCTGGCAGGCCTGTCCCGTCTGGGTCAGACATACCCGAATTCCAATTTTTATAACAAAAAGACGGAAAGAGAGCAAGTGGAATGCAAGATACTAAACGGTAGCTCTGAGGTGCAGGAGTGAGAGGTCTGAGCCCAGAAAATAGCTCACAAAGGACAATGAAGGGATCACAAAGAAGAGATGGGTGAGATGGAGACGGAAGGAAGTCAGGACCCGGCATAGCAGCCAAGTTAGTGAAGAAGGACCCCCAGGTCCTAGGGTTTGGACCATTAGAAAAGCGACTGAAGGATTAATGAGGTCATATGGCAGATCAGGGCCGGAGAGGCACCGTTGGTTCTTATAACCCTGAGCCACCCCCACCATTCCTCAAGAAGCAGAGAGGAACCCAGAGGATCGAGAATAATGTGGTGTTTATTAAAATCTTTTCATCTGGGACAAGATGAAGTTTGTGGAAATGTGGCTGAACTGTAAACAATTGTGGCAGTTTAAAACAATGCCCCAAATTCTTTGAGACTCCTCCCATTGAGAGGTGAGGGGTCCATGTGAATGGCCCATGTTATCTCCCCTCAAATCAGGGCAGATTTGTGATTGATCTGACCGATAGAGCATGACAGAGGTGGTGCCATGTGACTTTTGAGGCTAGATTTTTAAAGGTAGAATATCTGATTATCCCACTCAGTGGCAGCAGTACTTGCACAAGGAACAAAAAACCTTACTGTTATAGCCTAAATTATATCCCTTCAAGTGCACATGTTGAAATTGTAACACCCCCACCCCACACTCCCAGTACCACAGAATGTGAGCGCATTTGGAGATGGAGCTTGTAGAGAGGTGATTCAGGTAAAATGAGGTTATAGAGGGGGGCCTTACACCAATGTGACTGGTGTCCTTACAGGAAGAGATTAGGACATAGACACACAGAGGGAAGACTGTGTGAAGACATGTGGAGAATATATACAAGCCTGTTAAAGAAAAATTTCCCCGGACCATTTACTGATCTGGTAGGTTTTTATTTAATGATACATGAATCAGGCAGCATCCAATCTAGCCGATAGAAAGGGGCTCCAAAGAACTGTACAAAGCAAGAGGGAGGACACAGACGTTATACTGGGCATTTCCTGGTTGGGTTACTTTGCTTATTTGGAGGAGCGCCAGGCCAGGCAGCCTGTACTGAGCAGCCAAGCCCTGATGGGCTGACCCAGGGCTTCCTTTCCTGGGAGAGCTGAGCACAGAAACTGAAATGAGATTTGGTTTGCTGATGTGGGTCTTAGCATGAGCGGCTTCGTCTTGGGCCTCAGAAGAGATCAACCCTTCCTGCTAACACCTTGGTCTTAGACTTCTAGCTTCCAAAACTGTGGGACAATGTAGATTTCTGTTGTTTAAACCACCCAGTCTGTGGTCCTTTGTTATGGCAGCCGTAGCACACTAATACACTCACCCAGCCAAGACACTGTGAAAGATAAGAAATGGCTGCTGTTCTAAGCCACTGAGTTTGGGGGCAGTTTGTTCCACAGCAGTGGGAACAGGAACAAGCCTGGGCTTCTAACGTTCCTCTCTCTCTAGGTGTATCTAATTTTCTACCCACCTTGTCCATCTAGGATGGAGCCCTGTGGGTGACTTTGGAGAATTGATACGAGCAGAGGGAGAGGCTGGTGAAGGGCCAGAGCTGACTTAGGAGTTTTGTGGCTAATGAGAACCAAGACCTTTTAAAAAGAGGTTTAAAAATATTTTCTCATTAGTCTGAGAAAACTGGGAAAACTGTGCACACAATGCAGCTTTATGTCGCTTTATGGCTATGTCGTTTGGTCAGGTGGGATTCCTTGGGGGAGAGAATGCAGCACCCGACTGCAGGCTGAGGGCCCGTCTGACCTAGATTCTGGGTTTTTAAAAGAGTGATTATAGCTCCGGGGGCAGAGGTTAGGTCTCCACCTCCACCAGGCAGCACTTTTCCATGCCGTGGGGGATATTACATTACAGCTAATTACAGGCTGTCTGCTAAGATGGTCTAATTACTTCACTTTCGTTAGTCTTGCTTTCCTGAGGAGCCTGTGAGCTTTCCGAATGCATCTTGAGGACAGGGCCACACTTCTCTGGGTTTTCTACCCCTGCGGAGCCCAGCTCCATGCCAGCCACCGCAAGGACGTCGGACCGCAGAGGTCAGCAGGAGAGCATGAGTTACTGTAAGCAGGGCAGCCTGAGTGGGTTCAAATCCAAGTCTTACTTCTTATTAGCTGTGTGACCTTGGGCAGTTGTCTAACCTCCCCAAACCTGTTTCCTGATCTGCAAGATGGGACTACTACCAGTACCTACCATAGAAAGCGGTTGCAACTGTGCCTGGCACCTAGTACATCCTCCATCCACATTAGTGATACTCACATTAATAAACATTTTTTCTTTCATTTGACTCTAAAAGTTCAAATGTCAGGTTTGGGGTCTTCATGTGGGGAAGGGGCAGCAGGAGGCAAAAGCTATTGGAATTAAGGAGCATGGATCTTGGAGAAGTCTAAATCCCAGCGTCCCCTATATAGGTGGTGAATTTGCATAAACCCACATTTTTATTTAAAATGTATTTTTACTGAATTCAGAAAGGAAGGGAGAGGGAGAAAGAGATAGAAACATCGATGATGAGAGAGAATCCTTGATTGGCTGCCTCCTGCACACCCCGTACTGGGGATTGAGCCTGCAACCCAGGCGTGTGCCCTGACCAGGAATCGAACCGTGACCTCCTGGTTCATAGGTTGATGCTCAACCACTGGGGCATGCTGGCCAGGCTAAACCCACATCTTCAACATAGAGCCTGGTGGTAGGAACTTCCAAGGCCCGGCTGTCCCTGTTGCTCTCTCCCTCTACTCTCTCTCCCAAGTGAACAAATCCCAGGTGATCCTCTGGCTCCTGTATCAGACCTGCAGGCCCCCACTGAAGCCAGAAGGACTAAAGAATTATCCCAACTTGCCCTGACCAGTTTCGCTCAGTGGATAGAGCGTCGGCCTGCGGACTCAAGGGTCTCCAGGTTTGATTCCAGTCAAGGGCATGTACCTTGGTTGCGGGCACATCCCCAGTAGGGAGTGTGCAGGAGGCAGCTGATCGATGTTTCTCTCTCATCAATGTTTCTAGCTTTCTATCCCTCTCCCTTCCTCTCTGTAAAAAAATCAATAAAATATATTTTAAAAAAAGAAAAAAGAATTACCCCAACCATAGCAGGGGCTTTGAGACATTGAAAGGGAGCAAGTTAATTAGAACAAGCTTAATTAGGAAACCAGTTCCCTAGAACAGTGGTCGGCAAACTGTGGCCCCTTGAGTGTGGCTCTTCCACAAAATACCACGTGTGGGCGCACACATACAGTGTGATTGAAACTTTGTGGCCACACTCAAGGGGCCAAAGAGCCACATGTAGCTCGCGAGCCGCAGTTTGCCGACCACTGCCCTAGAAGAAAGGGAATTACCTGAAAAATAGACCTGACAAGAAGCTTTGGGCACAAAACCCAGAGCTGGAGCTGGCCGGAGCTGGCTTGCTCCAGACAATTGTGCACCCCCCAACTTCACGGTCATGTTGGTAGCTTGAAATCACCACGGTGGGAATATTTACGCCACTGACATTGACAAAGGCTACAAACCTGGCACTTTTTTCTTCTTCTCTGAGATCTGTCGTTAACCATTGACTGTCACACAGCTGCAAAAATCTAACCTGTGCTCCTGGTCAGCGGGCCCACGTGTCTCTGGTGTGGAAACCTGCAGTGGAAGCGGGGTCCGTGCAATGAACGTCTCGATTTCTTCGAAGCTGATATCGCCGAAGTAATCTGCACACGATGAGTCACTGGGGTGTGTCATGAAGACCTCACACTTGTTATTTAAATATTTTACCTAATCTCTAATTTTTCCTGTTCTCAGTTTGAGTTTTATAATGTGCAAAATATAACTACAGCCATCTGTGTGCATACTTTATATAAATATACACACTTGGGAGGTCGCTGCTTAAATTCTTTTTAGATGATGGTGTATGAAATAAAAAGGAGAAAATGTGGAGACCACCGTTCTTAGGGTAAAAGAAAAGATAACTATTGCTAAGAAATCCAGATGGGATGAATCAGGAGCAGTGTGTGTGGATGGGGGTGGGGCAGTGACATTAGAAGTTAGAGGTGAGGATAAAGGTAAAAAGGAGGCTTCATTGCTGATTCAGGCTGGGATATATTTAAAGAATAGTGTTTTTTGTTTGTTTGTTTGTTTGTTTTTTTAAGAATAGTTATTACCTTTTTTTTTTTTAGAGAGAGAGAGGGAGAGAGGAAGAAACACTGATGTGAGAGGGAAACATGATTGGCTGCCTCCCGAAAATTATTTGTGCCTTTACCCAGAATCTAACTGGCGACCTCTTGTGAACGGGAGACACCCACCCAACTGAGCCACACTGGCCAGGGCCTGGGATACTTCAATTATTATGCAGGAAGGGAGGTGGGCCACTGCAGTGGCTGAGGCAGTGCCAGGCTGCTCCTTAAGACCTGGAGGGAGACGGACTTCAGCAACTGACCCATCACCTGGAGGGCTCCTTACAGTGTAGACTTCTGACCCTCCTGTCCCCTCCCCCAACCTCTCCCCACCCCGATCCTCCACGCCGCCCCCTGTCTCCTGTCCCGGGAGGGGGCCTGGGAATTGGCATTTTTTCTAAGTTTTTAAATAATGTCATGCTCCTAGCCAGGTGCACCCTTTGAAACCAGTGATTTAAAAAAGACAATATTGCTGATGAGAATCAAGGGCAGAATGGGAGAGTTTGGAGTGGGGCGGGGGGGCAGTAAGGGTGGGAAACTGGGTCAGAAGCAGGGGTGGGGGACTTTTTTTCTGCCATTACATATTTTGTTATTGTTGATAGTATTACAGGTAGCTCCCATTTTCTCCCCCTTTCTCCCCTCCTCCCAACCCCTACCTACCCCACCCCAGGTCTTCACTACCCTATTGCCTGTGTCCGTGGACTATGCATATAAGTATATAAGTTTTTGGTTTATCTCTTCTTGTCCCCCCCAACCTCACATTGAGGCATGTCCGTCTCCATTTGGATATTTGTAACATCAGTTGAGGGCCATTCAAAATTATGAACTTAAAAATTAGCCTGCTATATTTGGTCAAACATTTAATTAACTCACCCCTTGGCAGGGCCAGACAGAATGATTTCACGGACCTTAGGAGACCTTGGGGCCCACGTTCCCGCCCCACTCCGTCCCCCCCCCCCCCCCCCCCCAGAGCAGGCCTGAAAGGAAGAGGAAC